>NW_008352653.1:1470190-1471004 GCF_000622305.1 Nannospalax galili
TAACCTTTAGCTATACATACGGACTCTTATGAAATTATATTGGCCCCTTTAATCTTTGGTTATACTTTCCTTTTGGGTGTTTAAGGCCATACAGTTGGTCCAGATAAACCGATTTTTTTTTTACTCTTAAGGTCGTTTGAGGATCTGTTCCTCAGGGGTCACTTGGGCTTGGGAGGAAACCCTGGCTCCTTTCTTTTACCAGTTCCGCCTATGTGAGGATAAGTTAAAGGTCCTGCTCCACTATGGTTGGCTTTGCTTGGGACCATGGAGGAAATGATTTCTCTGTGTTGACTCTCCTCTTTGTAGACTGGATGCTGGTTCAAGTCCATCTGGTAGGGTCTCCTTGGCCTCCTTGATCAAGAGGGCGGGTGACCCACCACCATTATAGGACATTTTGAGAGATTCTCATAGTCCCCTGGAACTAGTTGACCTAGGAGAGCAAGGAGCAAAAACTGTCCTTTATGTCCCTCTGACCAAATTAGTATAGGCCTCAAAGTATGGCTGTTAGATATCTAGGAAGGTTAGTTCCACCAGTCTGGTATTTTTAATTACTGTGTGTCACGTACATAAATCTCGGGCAAAGACCAGTTGTTCTCAGATAAACCTTACCTAGACATATCTGTGTGTCTAAATCTCGGGCAAAGACCAGTTGTTCTCAGATAAACCTTACCTAGACATATATTTCTTGATCTGCTATGTATAATTTGTCAGTAGGTTGTAGTACTATGGTTCCCTCTGGTTTTTAAAATTTAAAACTGCATTATTTATCTCTCCCATGGTCTTACCCCTCCATCAGGAGACCCCATGAGATGGA
>NW_008352653.1:1472173-1473091 GCF_000622305.1 Nannospalax galili
CATGTTGAATTTTGTCAAAGGCCTTCTCTGTATCTATTGAGATGACCATGTGGTTCTTGTTTTTGAGCCCATTTATATGATTTATGATGTTTATTGACTTACTTATGTTGAACCATCCCTGCATCTCTGGGACAGAGCTGACTTGATCATGGGCCCCAGTCCAATTCCCTCTAGGACTTTGAAGATAAATTCATGTTGAATTTTGTCAAAGGCCTTCTCTGTATCTATTGAGATGACCATGTGGTTCTTGTTTTTGAGCCCATTTATATGATTTATGATGTTTATTGACTTACTTATGTTGAACCATCCCTGCATCTCTGGGACAGAGCTGACTTGATCATGGTGGATGATTTTTTTGACGTGTGTCTGTATGTGGTTTGCAAGTATCTTGTTAAGAGTTTTTGCATCTATATTCATTAAGGATATGGGTCTATAGTTTTCCTTTTTGGTTGTATCTTTACCTGGCTTTGGTATGAGAGTGATGCTGGCTTCATAGAAGAAATTTGGAAGTTTTCCCTCCATTTCTATTTTTTTGAATAAATTAAGTAGTATTGGATGTAGATCTTCTTTAAATGTCTGATAGAGTAGATCTTCTTTAAATGTCTGATAGAATTCTGCTATAAATCCATCTGGTCCTGGGCTTATTTTAGTTTTTGTATTACTGTTTCAATTTCTTTTTGTGTTATGGGTCTGTTTAAGGTGTTAATCTCTTCTTGGTTTAGTTTTGGTGGTTCCCATGCCTTTAGCTATCCATCCATTTCTTTTAGGTTTTAGGTTTTCATAGCATATAGATTTTTAAAGTATTCCCTTATCTGGTTCCTTGTTTGTTTTTTGTCTGTTGTGATGTTTCCCCTTTCATCTCTGATTTTGTTGATTTGGAGGTGCTCTTTCTTTCTTTTGGTTAATTGGGCTAGTGGT
>NW_008352653.1:1474895-1480480 GCF_000622305.1 Nannospalax galili
TTGATATTCTGTTTTCCATTTCATTCATCTTATTGGTGATGCTTTCTCTTGTTGTTTCTAATAGGTTTACTGAGTTTTTCACTTCTTTCTTCATTTCAGCCTGAGCATTCTTCAGTATTTCTCTTTTTTTGAATTCATTCAGAATTTTATCCTTATCTTCTTTCAGTTCTTTGATTTCTTTGTGTGTTCTTTAAATTCACTGAATTCTTTTATCATGTTTATAATTGTTCTTTTGAATTCTATGTCCTAAGTTATCTCTAGGGGGATCTCATTCTACTCCTCTACAGGACTGTTGGTACTTGGTGGGGATATATTATTTGGGTTTTTCATGTTATTATCTTTTCACTGTGATTTTGACATGTGAATTTCTTTTGTAGCTTCTGATTCTTGTGTGAGACTTAAGCCTTCAAGTTTAGGTCTGCTTCTTCCTGTCAATTTTATGTGTCTTTGTGGTTTACTTTTAGGGCATGAAAAGCTGATTCGTTTAAGCTTCCGGCTCTTTTGATTTTATATTGGAGTGGTCGGATTGCTTTTGTCTTCAGAAGTTCCCACAGAGGCCCAATAAGATGAGGGTCAGATGTTTTCAGGCTTTCTCCTAAGGTCTGGATCCCTCCAGGAACGATTTTGGCCTCAGGAATTTGGGGGTTGGACTGGCCTGGGAGCCAGGCCTAGGAAAGATGCTGGTCTAGGGCAGCTGGTGGCCATGCCACCTAGAGATGCAAAGGCAGATGGGGCAGGAAGAGGCCCCAAGGACTCTTGGAGACTGCACTGAGGAGCTGGGTTGGTCTGGATGCAAGGGATCAGGAAGAGGAAAGGTCAGCCCCCGAGTCCCAGAAAGAGACTGGCCAGTGGTGCAGGCCCAGGGAAGCAGAGGGAGGTGAGGGCGGGGCCAGGCCCAGAAGCAATGCTCCTGGGGCCCAGAGAAGGCACTATGTTGGTCTGGATGTAAGGGATCAGGAAGCAGTATTGGTTCCCCAGGTGTCTGGGGCCCCAAGACAAGGAACAGATCAGGACCCAAACTAGGAGAGACCAGTGGGGGAGATGGGAGGGTGAATGAGGCTGGGGGAGTCAAGGCACTGAGGGCGTGATGGACTTACCCCAGAGAGAGGCCTGCCAGTAGGAGAGAAGCCTGCGGCGGGTCCTGCAGGCCCAGGTAAGCAGCTAAATTCAAATAATTTTAATTGACATTACATATCTAACCAGTATCCCCTTAGGAAAACATTCACAAATAACTAGGAAAACTCTGAGATGACTAAGGAATAATGAGTAACCACCAGTCTTAACACTTATTGAAAGAAATTGTGAGACTGTAGGAACTAAAACACAGTGGTACTGGTAAAAAACTGAAAACTAGATCAACAGAACACAGGAGAATGTCGAAAAAATTACGTCCATGAAGAATTTAGCATATTGACAATAATATCTTAATTATTGTTGGAAAACTGGATTGTGCAATTGTGTAAGTGGCTAGTGATTTGGCAAAAATAAAGTCATATCTACATCTCATTGCTTACACCCAAATCCAGTTGTTCTAAATACATAAATGTTAGGGGCTGGAGAGATGGCTCAGCACTTAGTGCTCTTGAAGAAGGTCTGGGTTCAATTTCCACTACCCACAGGGCAGCTCACAACTGCCTGTAACTCCAGTTCCAAGGAATCCAACACCGGGTTTCCAGTGGCTCTTGCATGCATGTGGACATGCACATAAACTCAAGCAGGGTAACGCACAGTCATTAAACAATTAATTTTAAAAATGTATATATAATTAGTGCTAGGTGTAGTGGTACTTACCTTTAATCCCAGCACCCCAGAGGCAGTGAGTTCAAGGCCAACCTGGTCTACACAGCAAGTTCCAGGCCAGCCAGGGCTATACAGTGAGACCTTGTCTTAACAAAACAAAATGAAGCAAAACAAAACAATGTATATTTTTTAAATTACCCATATTTTATTCAAAATCACCTAAAAATGGAAATCCCAAATGTCTGCCAGCAGGTGAATGGATAAACGAAGTATGACATAAGCACACACAAGAGAACTACTCAGCAGCAGAGAGGAGTGCGTTCCTGGGATGTGCCATACCTGGGATGCTCTCAGAATCATTATGCTGACTGAACAAAGCCAGTCCAAGGAAAGCAAGCCCATCCTGTACGATTCCACTTTTATATTTTTCAAGAGAAAGAGAAGTTAAAACTATAAAAGTACAAGACTTCTGATAGACGTAAAACAATAGCACCTTTGGGAGAAGGCTGATTTTGAAGGGTCATTAGAATGATGGAAATGTTCTGTATCTTGACAGAGATGTGAGTGACATGGGTTTATATTTTTGTCAAAACGGATTGAACTTTTCACTAAGATCTGAGCATTTTATTTTATGTAAATTATGCACCAATAAAAAATATTGTTACTATTATTAGTTACAATATCACTCAAAGTTTTAGATGAAAGTATGAATAGTTATTTTTATACTTTAGAGTGGGTAAAGGATTTTTCATATGACTTGAAACCCAGAAACTCTGAAGGAAAAGATGATGTTATTTTGTTAAATAGGTAATATATTTACATGGTGTGGAATGCTCAATAATTATCTTCCAAGATTTTCCACATCAATCCTTCAGATGCTAGAAGAATATACTTTAGATGGATAATTTGTAAACAACACAATTAAAAATACTTCTGCCGGGCATGGCAGCGCACACCTTTAGTCCCAGCACTCCTGAGGCAGAGGCAGGTGGCTCTCTTTGAGTTCAAGGCCAGCCTGGTCTACATAGTGATTTCCAGGCCACCTGGAGCGAAAGGGAGACCCTGTCTCCAAAAGACCAAAAATATACTTCTGAAGGATGAAAAGTCTAAGATCAAGGCACTGGCAGATCCAGGGCCTGGTGAGAGCCCCTTCTTCATATATAGCACCTTCTTGCTGCATCCTTATATGACTAATGAGCAAAAAGGGACTAACAAGATTTCTCAGACTTCTTTAATAAGATCACTTATCCCATTCATGAAGGTGAAGCCTCCCAAAAACTTTACTTCTTAATATTATCACAATGTGGATTAGAGAGTGATACATGAATTTTCCGAGAATACATACATTTAAACCATAGCACATGGTAAAAGGAACTTTATAAGTGTGATCAAGTTAAGGGCTTTGAGGTGGAGAGATTATTATGGATTAATTGGGTGAACTCAGTCTAATTATAAATGTACTTACAAGAGAAAAAGAAAGAGGGAGGAGACTCAGAGGGAGGTGTGACAAAAGGTATGGAAATGAGAGGAGAGAAAGGAGAAAGGAAGACTTTACATTGCTGACTTTGGAAGAAGTAGTCATAAATCAAGGGAATGTCTTTAGAAGTTGGAAATAGCAGGAAATAAATTCTCCTCTTAGAGCTAAGGAACATGTCCTTTGCTTTTGGCCCTGTAAAAGCTATTGCAGACTTCTGATCTCCCAAACTGAGCATGTTGGTATTTTTTTTGGTTTTGTTTCTTTTTTTTTTTTTTTTGGCCTTTTTGGGATAGGGTCTCCCTGTAGTGGGGCTGGCCTAAAACTCACTATATAGACCAAGCTGGTCTTGAACTCACAGAGATCCTCCTGCCTCGCATGTTTTTTTACATTACTTATTTAGTGTGTGTGTGTGTGTGTGTGTGTGTGTGTGTGTGTGTGTGTGCACATGTAGAGGTCAGAGGACGATTGGTCAGTTCTCTCCTTCCATTATGTGAGTCCTGAGGCTCTAACTCAGGTTGTTAGATTTAATGGCAAATGCCTTTAGACCTGCTGAGCCATTTTGCTGGCCCCTGAGCATGTTATTTTAAGCCATAGTTTTTGATAATTTATTATACCAGAAATAGGAAACTAATACAAACAGTTAAAAAATCAAATTTATATAAAGTCTTTCCTGAGCATTATTGTGTACAATCTGTCATCATCCAGTTATTCTCCTTGAGCCCTATACAGGTAATCACTTCTTATTAATTTATTTATTCGTTGCTTATTTTTAAAATATTTAATTTATTATTTTTATTTTATGTGTATGAATATACTGTCTGCATGTATGCTAGTGCACCTGTGCTGTGCAATGCCTATGGAGGTCCCAAGTGCTGGAATTAAAGGCATGTGCCACCACACCTAGCTGTGTCCTCTTTTAAAAAAAGATTTACTTTTATTTTATTTTATTTTATTTTTATTTATTTATAGTCTTTTTGAGACAGGGTCTCCCTGTAGCCCCAGCTGTCCTGGAACTCACTATGTAGACCAGGCTGGCCTTGAACTCACAGAAATCTGCTTGCCTCTGCCTCCCAAGTGCCAGCCACCACGCCTGGCTTTATTTTTATTTTTAATGTGTGTGTGTGTGTGTGTGTGTGTGTGTGTGTGTGTGTAGTATGTGCACTTGAGTGCAGGTGCCCACTGAGGCAAGAGGCATCATATATCCCTGGAGCTGGGATTATAGGTGGTTTTGAGCTACCTGATATGGGTGCTGGGAACTGAAATTGAGTCCTATGAAAGACAAATATGTACTCTTTTTTTTTTTAATGTGTATGAGTGTATTGCCTGCATGTATGTGAGTGCACCCATGTCATGCAATGCCACAGAGATCAGAAGAAGGCTTTGGATCCCCCTGGAACTGGAGTTAAGGACGGTTTGTAACCGCCATGTGGGTGCCGGGAATCGAACCCGAGTCCTCTGCAAGAGCAGTCACTGCTCTTCACCGCTGAGCCATCTCTCCAGCCCCCAAATATGTACTCTTAATGGCTGAGTCATCACTCCAATTCCCTCTTTAAAAAAATGCCTATTGCTAGCCTGCACTCCTATCCTCAGGCCTCTTGGGGTAAGTCTATAGCGCAGCCCTCTGCGCCTTGACGCCCCAAGCCACATTCACCCTTCCATCTCCCCCGCTGTTCGCTACTCCCAGTTTGGGACCTGCGCCATTCCTAGTCTTGGGGCCCCAGACACCTGGGGAACCAATACTGCTTCCTGATCCTTCTCACCCAGACCAACTGAGTGCCTTTCTTGGGCCCCAGGAGCACTGCTTCTGGTCCTGGCCCCGCCCTCATCTCTCTCTGTGTCCCTGGACCTGCACCACCGGCTAACTCTCCTAGCCTGCACTCCTATCCTCAGGCCTCTTGGGGTAAGTCTATAGCGCAACCCTCCGCGGCTTGACTCCCCAAGGCACATTCACCCTTCCATCTCCCCCGCTGTTCGTTACTCCCAGTTTGGGACCTGCGCCATTCCTAGTCTTGGAGCCCCAGACACCGGGGGAACCAATACTGCTTCCTGACCCTTCTCACCCAGACCAACTTAGTGCCTTTCTTGGGCCCCAGGGGCACCGCTTCTGGACCTGGCCCCGCCCTCACCTCCCTCTACTTCCCTGGTCTTGCAACACCTGCCAGCCTCTTACTGGGGCTGACAGCCTCTTTCTGGGGCTCTGAGGCTTACCTTTCCTCTCCCTGATCCTTTGCATCCAGTACAACCCAGCTACTCAATCCACTCCCTGGGAAATCTTAGGGCTTCTTCCCACCCTATCTGCCTTTGCATCCCTGTGTGGCGCGGCCACTGCCAGGGTCTTAGGTCAGTCCAACACCCAAGTTCCTGAGGC
>NW_008352653.1:1484814-1485265 GCF_000622305.1 Nannospalax galili
AGAACAGTAGGAAACAGGCCTTAATAAGGGAGATATGGATAAAAATTGGGTTAGTCTAAGGGAGGGGGGAGGGAAGGGTATATGAGGAACCTAGGGGATAAGGAGAAAGAAGAAGCTCAACAGAGGTAGGATCATAGGCGCAAAGGTAAGGAAGAAAGGTAAGGAAGAAAAAGGTAAGGAAGAAAGGGGGGAAAGTGGGGGCACCTTAAGTGGGAAAACCATGATAGAGTGGTGAGATGATACAAGAGAGAAACAATGCCTAGCTAGTCACGAAAAGCAGAGGGAACCATATTATTCCTACAATCTACTGACAAATTATACATAACAGATCAAGGAATATATCTCTAGATAAGGTTTATTTGAGACCAACTGGTCATTACCCAAGATTTATCTGCAAGACACACAGTAATTAAAAATGCCAGAATGGTGGAACTAACCTTCTTGGATGTTT
>NW_008352653.1:1486180-1491476 GCF_000622305.1 Nannospalax galili
GTGGAGATCTTTTTTAAACGTTGGAACCTCATTTAATTTTATGTCTTATAGAGTTTATAATGAGTAAAAGATTATATAAGGGTAATAATTCATCTGTAAACCTAGAAATGTACAGCCAATTTTGAAAGAGATGTACCCTAGCTCAGAAAAATGTTATTGAATAGGTTAATGCTGTTGTAATGAAAAGCTTCTTTTAATTAAAAAAATAAATTAAAAAAAAATGCCTATCAACCCGGGCATGGTAGAACAATGTCTTTAACCCCAGCACTTTGGAGGCAAAGTCAGATGGGTCAGTGTGAGATCAAGACCAGCCTGGACTACATAGTGAGTTCCAGGCCAGCTGGGGCTACATAGTGAGACCCTGTCTAAGAAAAAAACACATTGAGTTCAGTTTGTGTTTCCCAAATACTCTTATGTGGGGTTCATCCCCTGGAGTGAAGTCAACTTGCCAACTTGCCTTAAAATTGACTCTCCCTCTCCCAGCAACTACCAAATAGCAATAGCCCCTCAGCTAGGGGTGGAGCTTCATGCCCCTTCTACCTCCATGCTGGGATTTTGTTTGGCTTGAGCTTGTGCATGCTATCACAATCACTGTGACTTCATATGTGCAACTGCCCTCTTGTGTCTAGAAAACAGTTTTGTTGTAGTCATCCACTGCCTCTGGCTCTTTTTATATAGTTTTATTTTATGAGTAGAAGTGTATTGCCTTCATGTATGTAAAGTGTACCTGTATCATGTAATGCCTGCAGAGGTCAGAAGAGGGCGTCGGATCCCCTGAAACTGAAGTTTCAGATAATTGTTAGCTGCCACGTGGATGCTTGGAAACCGAACCCAGGTCTTCTGCAAGAGCAACCATTGCTTTTAACCGCTGAGCCATCTCTCTAGTCCCACCTCTGCTTCTTACAATCTTTGGTCCCCATTTCCTCTATGATTCGTGAGCCTTAGGAGAGGGGTGTGATATAGATTTTCCCTTTAAGATTGAGTACTCAGTTTCTCCCTCCCCTCTGCCTTTTTTTTTTTTGAGACAGGGTCTCCCTGTAGCCCCAGCTGGCCTCAAACTGACTATGTAGACTAGGCTGGCCTGAATCTCACTGGCCTCTGCCTCCCCAGTGTTGGATTAAAGGTGTGTGCCACCACACTCAGTCCTCCACAGTCTCTTATTTTCTGCACATTGACAAGTTGTGGGTCTATGTGCTAATCACCATCTACTGCAATAAAAAAGCTTATCTTATGAGGGTTGAGATATATACTAATCTATGAGAATAATGTTGTCATTAGGCATTCATGTACATTTAGCAGAATAATGGTAGTAGGATCTCCCCTAGGGTCTATGACCTATCTTGGCCCCAATAGTGATTCCAGGTATGGATTCCATCTTGTGGAGCAGATCTTAAATCTGGTGAGAAAGTGTTTGGTTACTCTCGTAACATTCTTGCCACTATTGCACCAGTGGGCATGTCTTGCCAGGTCAGTCATAACTGTACCTCACTAGGTAAGACTGATGATTACTATTCTCTTCTGGTAGCATGCATAACACTTTCCAGTGGTATGAAAGCCAGGCAGTAAAGATGAAGCTTCAAGGTCAGTAACAACTTGAATTCTCCATGTTCTATGATGAACACATCAAGTGTCATCTTCAGGAAGGCAGGCCATCCACCTCCTTTGAGAGAGAATCTCTTATGGCCCAGAATTCACCAGTTAGGCTAGATTGATTGGCCAATGAGCCCCAAGGATTCTCTTTTTCTGTTTCTCCAGTGCTAGGACTACAATTGTAGGCCACTACACCTGGCATTTTTATGTGGCTTCTGGGGACTGAGCTCAGGGTCCTCATGCATGCAAGGCAAGTGCATTACCACTAAGCCATCCCCCAATTCCCATGGCTTCTTTATGTAAATATTTATTTGTACTCTCTTTTTGCACACAAGCATCATCCCATACCGACTTTTTGCTCACTTTTCCCTAGTTAACAATATGAGGTAGATAAATTTAACTATATAAATTTAGACATTTGTTTTGTGAACAACATCATATATAAAATCAAATGATAAACTTGGGAAAATATTCACACATAACCCACACTAAAAATCAAAAGCTGATTATTCATTAACAGAGAATTGCTCAAGTAAATTGTGTTGCATTCAAGGGATGATGTCAAATCTATAGTAGGAAGTAAACAAAACACTTGTAAAACACTATAATATGAGCCGTTTGTTTATATAGCATACAAAATATATAGAGAAAGAATGTGTAACAAACTATAGTTATCTTGAAGGTATGGGATTATAAAGGGCTTTCCATTTCCTTCATTAAATGTTCAAATTTTTAACATATTATCATCTTAGTTATCAAAAAAGTTTAAAGCAAATATTCTAAAGTATTTTCATTCCATATCTTTTCGTAGTCATGGATCCTTTTAAATTTTATTTATTTTATTTATTTTAATGTGCGTGTTTTGCATGCATATATATAAGTGCACCACTGTTGTACAATGCCCACAGAGGCCAGAAGAACATGTCAGATCTCCTGGAACTGGAGTTACAGATGGTTAGCCGCCATGTAGGTGCTGGGAACCGAACTCAGGTCCTCTGCAAGAGCAGCCAGAGCTCTTAACCGCTGACCCATCTCTCCAGCTTCCAAATGGTTTATTGTGTCAACAATGACTGGTTAACTGTAACATAAATTAAATTGGAAGTATTAGAATTTCACTATTGAAACTGAAAGTATTGGAATCAGAATTATTAGGTGTGGCAAAGATATTTACTACTTACCAAATTTTCCAGTTTTCTTAGAATTAGGTGAAGCCGTGAGTCTAGCTCTGCCCAATGAGGTGTGCATTTAATAACGGGTACTCAATCCACCTACTCTCTCTTCCTCCTTTGTGACAACCATAAAAACTAGATGAGTCACCCACAAGGTGGTGAAATATCTATCAGCCTGGATCCCTGAGTTATCACTTAGAAAGGGGCTGTTCTGGAAAGCTGCTAGATCTGCAGTAGGTTTTTTTTTATAAACAGGAAATATATTTTACTAGGCATGATGGTGCATGCCTATAATCCCAGCACTCAGGAGTCTGAAACAGGGAGATCATGAGTTTAGGACCAGTTTGTGTTTTGGAGAAGACCCTGGTGTGTGTGTGTGTGTGTGTGTGTGTGTGAGAGAGAGAGAGAGAGAGAGAGAGAGAGAGAGAGAGATAGAGATGCCAAGTCATTTGAAGATGTTGTTTTCAAATCTTAAACCAACCTATCCTGACTAATAGTAAAGGAAGTCTCTTAACTGATAATCCATAGGATCCATGAGAAGTCTGAAGAAAAAGCCAGGCTATAAGTCAGTGATGGCATGATGTGAACCTAAGAGTGGCATGACAGCTAAGATTTTGGTATAAGAATGGTTTGATAGAATAGCTCTTTCTGTTCCATGATCAACATAGCACCTGCCTGTACACTCTTGGACCCTGCTGTCCCTCAATACCATACTATAAGATTTTTTTGAGATAAAATCTCACTTTGTACCTCAGACTGGCTTTACATTCATGGTCATGCCTCAGCCTCTTGGGGGCTGGGATTTTGTGTGTGTGCCACCATGCCCAGCTATTATAAAATTCTTGACTTCAATAGTTGCCTTGAAAAATCACTAAATGACCCTACATGCTTTTGTGTTATTTCTTTAACATTCAGAGTTGTAGGCAGCATCATGTAATTGGCTATGGAGACTCCCGATGACCAAGCACCAGCTACTAGGGGATGGGAAGAAGAAAGATTTTGTGTACCAGGAGTTTCATAAAGAACATCACAAGAGGGGCTAGAGGGATGGCTCAGTGGTTAACAGCACTAGATGCTCTTTCAGAGGACCACAATTTGGTTCCCAGCACCCACATGGTGGCTAACAACCATCCATAACTCCAGTTCCAGGGGATCCGAAGCCCTCTTCTGATCTCCACAGGCATTGCACAACACAGATGTACTTACATGCATGCAGGCAATACACTCATGCACATAAAATAAAAACAATAAATAAAATACTTTTAAAAAGAAGAAAATTAGTGTCCAGTATGGTAGTGCATACCTTTAATCCCAGCACTTGGGAAGCAGAGGTAGTTGAATCTCTGTTTGAGGACAGCCTGGTCTACACAGAGAGTTCCAGGCCAGCTGGGGCTACAGGGAGAAAGAAAGAAAGAAAGAAAGAAAGAAAGAAAGAAAGAAGAAGAAAGGAAGGAAGGAAGGAAGAAAGAAAGAAAGAAAGAAAGAAAGAAAGAAAGAAAAAAGAAAGAATCACCAGAGGGCTTGGGATTGGGATATAAGTGGTAGAACATATGTAGCATTCCCAAGTACCTGGGTTTGCTGCTCAGCATTGCCAAAAGCAAAAGTCGCAAGACAATCTACAAATTTGGAAAAACCATTGCAAATCATATATATAATGAGGGACCCAAGGTCAAAATACATAAAGAGCCCCTACAACTCAGCAACAAAAAGACAAACAACTCAACTGAAAAATGGACAAAGAACTTGAACAGAAAATAAAGATATAGAAATGACCATGAGGGGGTTGGGGATTTAGTTCAGTGGTAAAGCACAGGCCCTGGGTTTGTTCCTCAGCTCCAGGGGGAGGGGGAATGGTCATGAGACACATGAAAAGATTCATAGTATCATCAGCCCATTAAGGAAATGCAAATCAAAATCACTTCATACCTACTAGGGTGAGTACAGTTTTTTAAAAGGGAAGATAATAGCCGGCATGGTGGTGTACACCTTTAATCCCAGCACTCCGGAGGCAGAAGCAGGCAGATCTCTGTGAATTCAAGGCCAGTCTCTTCTACATAGTGAGTTCCAGGCCAGCTGGGGGCTACAGGGAAATCCTGTCTCAAAAAAGGAACAGTGAGGTAAAGGAAAAGAAATAACCTGAAGGAGAAGAATAGTAGGTAACAGGCCTTAATAAGGGAGATATGGATAAAAATTGGGTTAGTCTAAGGGAGGGGGGAGGGAAGGGTATATGTGGATCCTAGGATCAGACTTTGATAAATAAGTATGCAAACAGACATAACTCCAGGAACCAGGACAAGGGTAAGGAAACAGTGAGGTAAAGGAAAAGAAATAAACTGAAAGAGAAGAACAGGAGGAAACAGGCCTTAATAAGGGAGCTATGCATAAAAATTGGGTTAGTTTAAAGGAGGGGAGAGGGAAGGGCATACAAGGAACCTAGGGGATAAAGGGAAAGAAGGCGCTCAAGAGAGGTGGGACCATAGGAGAAGGGTATTATTAAGGGAGAAATGGGAAAAATGGGGGCACCTTAATTGGGGAAA
>NW_008352653.1:1492598-1493099 GCF_000622305.1 Nannospalax galili
GGAGACCCTAGCTCAGAAAAAATGTTATTGAATAGGTTAATGCTGTTGTAATGAAATGCTTCTTCTAATAAACAAAAAAGGGAAAACAATGCATTGACAATTGGAATTTTTGTATATTGCTGCAGCCCCTGTGGAAAACTGTTTGGTATTTTTTCAAAAAAGGTTAACATAGAATTACCATATGAGCCAGCAATTCCAATTTTAGGCTTTTTTTTTTTTTGGTCTTTTTGAGACAGGGTCTCCCTGTAGCCCCAGCTGGCCTGGAACTCGATGTAGACCAGGTTGGCCTCAAACTCACAAGAGATTCTCCTGATTCTGCCTCCCAAGTACTGGGATTAAAGGCGTGTGCCACCACACCTGGCAGGCATATTCTTAAAATGATTGGGAATTGGGAACAAGTATTTAAAGAAATATACAGACATATATATATATATATATATATACATACATATATATACATACACACACACACACACACACACACACACATTGAAAACTTCC
>NW_008352653.1:1499277-1505654 GCF_000622305.1 Nannospalax galili
TAAAAAAATAAAAAAATTTAAAAAAAAAAGACCAAAAAAAAGTGGAAAAAGCACAGATGCCCATCAATTGATAGATGAATAAATAAAATGTGATATATGCAATACGATGCAATATTTTCAGCCATAATAAAACTACAATGTAGATGAATTTCATACTTAAAAAATAAAAAAATAAAAAAATTTAAAAAAAAAAGACCAAAAAAAAGTGGAAAAAGCACAGATGCCCATCAATTGATAGATGAATAAATAAAATGTGATATATGCAATACGATGCAATATTTTCAGCCATAATAAAACTACAATGTAGATGAATCCTGAAAGTGAAGGAAGCCAGACAACAGGCCACATGTTCCATGATTGCAGCTTACATGAAATACCCACTAAAAATCAATGAGTATAAACACACAGCATATTAGCAGCTGCTATAGGGTGCAATGAAAAGTGCCTACTGAACAGCTGCAGGCCTTCCTTTGGAAGTGATAAAAATATTTTGGAACTAGGTAGGGGTAATGTTTGTATATTCTATGTGTAATAAATGCCACTAAATTATATA
The DNA here is from genome assembly GCF_000622305.1 of Nannospalax galili. Lineage (NCBI taxonomy): Eukaryota > Metazoa > Chordata > Mammalia > Rodentia > Spalacidae > Nannospalax > Nannospalax galili. The sequence continues at coordinate 1,499,831 of NW_008352653.1, forward strand.
GTTTTGTACATTTTACTCAATTAATAAAAACATTGCCTGGGCCAGTGAGATGGTTCAGTGGGTAAAGGCACTTGCCATCAAGCCTGATGATCTGAGTTTGATTCCTGGGTCCCATATGGTGGAAGGAAAGAAAAGAGTCCCACAAGTTGCCCTCTAATCTTCATATGTGCACCATGGCACATATGCACACACACACACACACACACACACATAATTTTAAAAATTTAGCACTTGGGAGGCAGAGGCAGGCGGATCTTTGTGAGTTTGAGGCCAGCCTGGTCTACATAGTAAGTTCCAGGACAGTTGGGGCTACAGAGAGACCCTGTCTCATAAAAAGACAAAAAAAATTTAAAAACATTGCCTCAAGATATCTTAATAATCTAAACATAAATTCACCATATACTACAATTGTACCTCTAAGTCTCTGCTTGATAGAAATGAAAAGTCAAGTATGTATAAAAACATTGTACTCAGATGTCTTAGCCGTATTGTTCAAACTAGCCAAAAGGTAGAAGCAATCCAATATGCCTAAGCAAAATGTGGTATAGTATTCAACAATGAAAAGCAATGGAGTACTGATACATGCTCTAGCATGTATATACTTCAAAAGCACTTTGCTCAGTGGAAAAAGTCAGGTACAAACACCCTCCCATACTGTGATTTCATTTATATGAACTTTCCACAAAACACACATATATAGGAACAGAAAGTAGATAAGCGGTTGTTTAGGAGTAAAGATGGAGATAGGGGGCAACTGCAAATGGGTGTGGGAATCTTTTTTGGGGAAACGGAAATGTTCCCAAAATGGACTGGGACTAGGGACAGTGCTATGTGCCTTTAGTTCCAGCTACTCAGGAGACTGAAGCAGAAGGATTGCTTGAATCCAGTAGCTCAGGCCAGCTTGAACATAGCGAGACTCCTGTTTCAAAAAAAAAAGTGAATTGCGTTGATGACTGCACAACTTTGTAAACAAGGTAAAATTAATTTAATTGTGTACTTAAATCAGGTGAAGCTTATGCTGCATAATTATGCCTCAATAAAGATGCATACAAAAAAACCACACTGCTCATTGCCTCTTTGCTCTCTAGCTTCTGCCCTATTTCTCTCCTCTCTGTCATGGACAGAGGATGCTGTTTACATTGTTGTCCCATTTCCTCACCTCTCCTTCACTTTTTAAAAAATGTGCATGAGTGTTTTGCCTACACATATGTAAGTGCACCCTTGCATAAAAATGCCTGCATAGGCCAAAGGATGGTGTCAGATTCCCTGGAACTGGAGTTACAGATGGTTGTTAGCTGCCATGTGGATGCTGGAAATCGAACCCAGGTCCTCTGCAAGAACAGCCACTGCTGGTAACCACTGAGCATCTCTCCAGCCCCTCTCCACTTTTTAATCTTTTCTCCTAAGTCACCTCTTAGCCCATTGCATTTTGTCTTCCACCCTTTCCTTTTTAGCCCATTGTAATTTGCCATCCACACCCACTACTCCATGGAAACTGCTCTCTGCAAGACTGCCGGTGATCTTATTTCTAAATCTAGTTGATTCAGACCTTGTTTGTGTAATATTTGGCACTGTAGACCACTCCTTCCACTTGGTTTTGGTGACACACACTCTTCTGAGTTTGCTCTTTACTCTTTGGCCCCTACATCTCAATCACTTTTGTGCACCTTTCTTTCTCTGTTTCTTTCTTAAATGTTTTTGTTTGATAAAGCTATGTTTGAGCCCTTTTCTTATTCTTGTGGGGAAAAAAAAACAAAGACAAACCAAATGAGAATAGCAAAAGCTATTATTTAGCACTTGCTATAGCAAAGTAATCAGCCACGTTCTATTTGATGAAGACTTGAAGGCAGGTAGAGGAGGAGGAAATGTTTACACTGGAACAGGGACAGCTTCAGGTATGCCCTGATTGGAGGCTTGTTGGCCTAGGAAGTCATAGCAGCTAAATGCAGGGTATTCTGTGTGATCAAGGTAGGAGAGTATATTTGCCTTTCTATGGTTACTTCTAAGTTGGAAGAAGGGACAAAAACTGGGAAGCTGTCATCAAGTCATAGTCATTTTGGCTGTTTGTTACAGAAGTTATTATTTACCTTCCTAGATTTTCACTAGAGGTAATAAGCAAGTCTTGTTTGTAAAGGACTTGCTTCCTAGGCTGTTTATTGTAAATAGATGGTGAGTTGCTATAAATTTTGTGTTAAAGTTCTGTTTTTATATATAGTTCTGCCATTGTCCATTTGCAGATTCAGTGGCTCACTCTGTGCAGTCTTTGCAGGTAGGTGATCTAGCTACAAGCTGATGGCCCCCAACTCTGTAGCTCCACCCTACATTTCTTTCCTGAATTCCAGACCATATGTCTAACTGTTTCATGGATATTGTCCCCTTGGATAACCCATAGACATATTTTTCTCCAGAAACCTTTTTGTTCATGTTTGGATGTTCTCTTTCTCAGCGAATGGTTCCATCATCCATCTGGCTACCTCAGCCATAAACCCAGGCTTCCTCTTTGATTTTAAATTTTGGGGGAGCTGGAGAGATGGCTCAGCAGTTAAGAGTATTGGCTTCTCTTGCAGAGGACCCAGGTTCTATTCCCAGCACGCACATGGCAGTCAACTACCATCTGTAACTCCAGGTCCAGGGGAACCCATTGCCCTCTTCTGACCTTTGTGGGCATTACAGAACACAGGTGCACTTATATACATGCAGGCAGTACAATCATACACACACAATAAAAATGATAAATAAAATATTTTAAAAATACAACCTTTTAATTTTTTTTTACTTATTTTTATTTTATGAGTGTTACGCCTGCATGTATGTAAGTGCACCTGTGTTGTACAGTGCCAGCAAAGGACAGAAGAGGGCATCAGATCCCCTGCAACTGGAGTTCTGAATGGTGGTTAGTCACTATGTGGGTGCTGGGAACCAAACCCGGGTCCTTTGTAAGAGCAGCCAGTGCTCTTAAACACTGAGCCGTCTCTCCAGTTCCCAAACTTCCTCTTTGAGGAACCAGATTGTATGCCAAAACAATCCACAATACAATCATGCTGATTTCATTTTTTTTTATCTGAAATGGGTTCTTACTATGTTACACAGGCTAATCTCAAACTCCTGGGCTCAAGTGATCCCCCTCAGTCTCCAGACTAGCTGGGACTACAGGTATGTGCTACTGCATTTGGCACTCACGTGGATTTTTAAATTGCCTATATATTCAGTAACTCAGAGATCCTACACAGATGTTCTTGAATCTGGAAGATTCAGAGCATACTCAAACATGCTGAATTATAGGTAAAATTTGGTATGCTATGTGATTTACCATTTTTTCTGGGGACAGTGTGCAGGCTGGAGCCTTTACCACGTTCTCAGACATGTGGGTGACTCAACAAAAAGTTAAGAACCATTTCTCAAAATTCATCCATTGTATTTATCCACTCTCTCACTCTGAGCAAATGTAGTCACTACATGAACTATTTCCCTTTATAACACCTTCCTTTACTCTTATAGCTGCAAGTTAGGAGATTTGCTGAGGCCAAGGACCAAAGTATTGGGTGCACTCTACCCAAGGGGGCTCTGGAACCTGGCCTGATCCTTTACCCCTTTTCTACTAACAGATAATTTATTCTATTTCCTTTTCCTTTATTCCAATCAATCTTTTCTCTTTCAGTTACTCTCTTTCCCTTCCTCAATTGCTATCTCATGCCTCATTAACACACAAATTATAGAATAAAAAGATCTTTGTCACACAAAGCTTGCAACTTCTTTTTCTTTTTTTTTTCCTTTTCTTTCTTTTGAAACATGGTTTCACTATGTATCTCAGGCTGGCCTTCAACTCTTAGCAATCCTCTGCCTCAGTCTCCCAAATGTTGGGATTACATGAGTGTAGTAGCACTAGCCGTGTCCATCCTGTTTAACTTCTGAGACTAGATGAGCTCAGGAGCACGCAGGGTGGTATGATCATAGATTTGAAGCCTCTTGAAATCAAAACAGCATTTACCCTACTCATTAACTCTCACTAGCAGAATTCCTGACATGCCCTGCACAGGGGCAGAAAGGGGATGGGGGCTTTGACTTGAAGGTATGGTATCCATAAGAAGGGAGCCCCTCAGCACCAAGAGTAGCTGTAGTGAGTTTAGAGAATTATGTGAGGCAGGTGAAAAAATCATATACCTTACAATTTTTGTGGTGCTGGCGATGGTGCTCAAGGCCCCACACGTTAGGCAAGCACTCTGCCATTTAACCATATTGCCAGACATAATCTTTTATTAAAACTTAAAATTTGATTTCCTGATCTCTCTGGTCAATTGAAACACCTGTACCTAAAGATTCAAAGATAATATCCACAAATGACAGAGAACATGCAGCATTTGTCTTTCTGGGTCTGGGTTACCTCACTTAGGATGATTGTTTCTAGTTCCATATATTCACCTGCAAATTGCATGATTTTATTTTTCTTAAAAGCTGAATAGTATTGCATTGTATAAATGCTAAGATAGTATTTCATTGTATAAATAGTATTTCATTGTATAAATGCCATATTTTCATTATACATTCATCAGTTGATGGGCATCTAAATTGTTTCCACTTCCTGGATATTACAAGTATAGAATGTAGTAATATAAAGGAGGAGAGGGGAAAAATGGAATAGAAATGGTTAAATGGGGTGGGGAATGGGAGGGCAGAGTAGAAGAGGGAATATGGGGAGGAAAACTAACACTAAAGGCCTTCTGAAAAAGTCATATGGAAGTCTAGTACTGTAGGAACTTCTTAAAATATATACATATACACTGAGCACGGTGGTGCATGCCTTTAATCCCAGCACTCAGGAGGCAGAGACAGGTGGATTTCCATAAGATTGAGGATAGCCTGGCTTGCATACTGAGTTCCAGGTCAGCTGGGGCTACAGGGAGACCCTTTCTAAACACACACACACACACACACACACACACACACACACACACATACACACTCATGTGCACACGCACACAGGAGCTTAAATGGAGTTACCCTATAACCAAGTGTGTGTGTGGGGGGGCAATGTCCCTACCAAGCACCACAAGCTAAGAAATAAAAAAACCAAAGGCCAAGAATGGTCTCTCTCTTTTAGAGTTGTTGACTAGGGAGGTCCCTAGATCCTCAAACAATACTGCTTATTGTCATTGCTCTTGGTTGCCCTCCAGAACTTAGCAGTAAGACCCTATTGCTGAACACACCACATATGTGCATTGTAGAACAAATATGGAGAAATCAGGCTGGTACTGACCTCAAAGCTTCATCTTTATTGCCTAGCTTTCATAGGTGCTATGCATGTTACTGGAAGAGAAAAGTAATCATCAGCCCAGTAGTGAATCCTGCAAGCTACAGTCATGACTGGCTTGGCAAGATATGCCCACTGGTGCAAGAGTGGCATGACTGTTAACACTTTCTGATTGAATTTAAGGTCCATTTCACAAGATGAAGCTCATACCTGGCACTCCTTTTAAAGGTCAAGAACCCATGGCTGGATAGCTTGTAGACCCTAGAGGAGATCCTACTATTATTATTCTGATAAATAAATGGGAATAGTATTAAGCCAGCTCCTAATGACTTATTGTTATACACATCTCTTATCTCTCATCTCTCACCAGAGAAGCTTCTTCTTGCAGCAAATGACAATTGTGATGGATAGCTTTAGTGTCAACTTGACACACCTGGGTTGAGGGAGCCTCAGTCGGGGAATTGCCTCTATTGGACTGGCCTGTGGCCATGTCTGAAGGGCATCTTTTTGATGAGTGATGTGGGAGGGCCCAGCCCACTGTGGGTGGTGCCACCCCTGGGCAGGTGGGCCTGTGTT
>NW_008352653.1:1506390-1521544 GCF_000622305.1 Nannospalax galili
TCCTCCATGGCCTGTGCTCCAGCTCCTGCCTCCAGGTTCCTGCCCTGAGTTCCTACCTTGGGCTCCCTGATGAACTGCGACCTGGGAGTTGTACAACAAATAAACCCTTTCCTCCCCAAGTTGGTAGTGGTCAGAGTGTTTTGTCACAGCAATGAAGAACAAACTAAGACAGTAATCAACACAGAGACCCACAACTGGTCAACGTGCAGAGAATAAGAGACTGTGGTGTACTCAGCCTTAAAACGACACCTATATCACATCATCTCCTCCCAAGACTCAGGCATCATTAAGGAAGATGGAGCAGGAAAGATTGTAAGAGCCAGAGGTAGTGGATGAATACAAGCAATCTGTATTTGTCTGGACACAACAAAGCAGTTGTACATATGAAACTATAATGCTTATGACAGCATGCATAAGACCTGTGTAAGCCCAAGCCAGAGAGAGACCCAATATGTAGGAGGGAGGGGGGCAAAAATCCCCAGCTCTAGCTGAGGATCTATTGGCAATTGATCGCTACTAGGAGATGGAAAGTCAGTTTTCTTCAAGGGTGTGATGTCAGCTAGGTTGATCACAGTCTAGGGGATGGACCCATACCCAAGAGTATTTGGAGAATACAAATTGGGCTTGATAGGCCTTATAAAAAGAAGAGAAGACATGAAGTGAGAAGGGTAGGGAGGTGGGGGTGGGACTGAGAGGAGATAGGGGAGGGATTCTGAGGGAAGGGCTCTGAATACGGTCAAAATACATTACATGAAATTTTCAAAGAATCCCTGGGAGTGGTGGCACACAGCTTTAATCCCAGCATTCAGGAGGCAGAGGCAGGCAGATCTCTGTAAGATCGAGGTTAGCCTGGTCTTCATAGTGAGTTCCAGGCCAGTTGAGGCACAGGGAGACCTTGTCGGAAAAAAAACAAACAAAAAAACCAAATAAATAAGTAAATAAATAAATAAATAAATTCTCAAAGAATCAATAAAAATATCATTTTAAAAACTTAGAATTTGGGCTGGAGAGATGGCTCAGCAGTTAAGAACACTGGCAGTTCTTGCAGAAGACCCGAGTTTGAATCCTAGCACCAACATGGAAGCTAACAATTGTCCATAACTCCAGTTCCAGGGGATCCAACAGCCTCTTCTGTCCTCCGGGGACATTGCAGTACACGGGTGCACTTATATACATGCAGACAACACGCACATACACATAAAATAAAAATAATAAATAAAAATTTTTTAAAGAACTTAAAATTTAGGGGTTGGAGATTTAGCTCAGTGGTAGAGTGCTTGCCTAGCAAGCACCTAAAAATTTGGAAGAAAAGTTAAGCTCTCAATCTAGCCTGACCTTTTTCCTACTGTCCTTTCCTTCCTTCCTTCCTTCCTTCCTTCCTTCCTTCCTTCCTTCCTTCTTTCTCTCTTTTCTTTTTGTTTCTTTTCTTTCTTTCTTCCTTTCTTTTTTTTTTTTTTTTGCTTTTGTTTTTTTCAGATAGGGCCCTGTAGCCTCAGCTGGCCTGGAACTCCCAATGTAGACCAGGCTGGCCTTCAACTCACAGAGATCCACCTGCTTCTGCCTCCTGGATCCCATTTCTTTTATTCTTTCTTTCTTTGATTTTTTTATGTGTATGGCTGTTTTGCCTGCATGAATTTATTTATTTTTTTATTATTTTATGTGTATACATGTATTGCCTGCATGTAGGTAAGTGCACCTGTGTTGTGCAATGCCCGCGGAGGACAGAAGAGGCTGTCGGATCCCCTGGAACTGGAGTTATGGACAGTTGTTAGCTGCCATGTGGGTGCTGGTATTCAAACCTGGGTCTTCTGCAAGAACAACCAGTGTTCTTAACTGCTGAGACATCTAGCCATCTCTCTAGTCCCCAGAACCTCAATTCTATTTTTTTTTTTTTTGGCTTTTTGTGTGCTGTAGCCACAGCTGGCATGGATTTGCTATGGAGACCAGGCTGGCCTCAAACCAGAGATCTACCTGCCTTGTAGGCAGGGCATGGTGGTGCACGCTTTTAATCCCAGCACTTGGGAGGCAGAGGCAGGAGGATCTCTGAGTTCCAGGACAGCTGGGGCTACAGAGAGACCCTGTCTCAAAAAGACCAAAAAGAAAAAGAAAAAAAGATCCAAGGGCCCAGAGGAACTGCCTATTTTTTAAGGGTTAAGAAAAGAAAAGAAAAGAAAAGAAAAGAAAAGAAAAATGTACCAAATTCTCACCCATCACTATAACTTCATTTTAGAAATGGTTTAATAAGGGTGGGCCTGGTGGTACTGGTCTGTAATCCCTACTACTCAAGAGGCTGAAACAAGAGACTCACAAGTTCAAGGCTAGCCTGGGCCAACTTAGTAATACCCTGTCTCAAAAGAAAAAGTAAGCCAAGTGTGGTGGCGCATGCCTTTAATCCCAGCATTTGGGAGGCAGAGGCAGTTTATCTCTTTGAGTTCCAAGCAATGCTGTTCGATTTAGTGAGTTTCAGTCCTGCTGGGGCTACATAGTAAAACCCTGTCTCCAAAAATAAAAATAAGAACAAAAAATAAGCAAATAAAATAAAATAAAGGCAACAAGAGAACTGGGAGTAGAGCTTAGTAGTAGAGAGCTTTCCTAGCATGTTTGAGACCCTGAGTTCAATCCCCAGTACCAAAGACAGAGAGAGAGAGAGATAGAGACAGAGACAGAGAAAGAGACAGAGAGAACTGGAGAGATGGCTCAGTGGTTAAGAGCACTGGCTCTTGGAAAGGGCCTGGGTTCAGATACCAGCACCCACATGGCAACTAACAATCATCTGTAACTCCAGTTCCAGGGGATCGGGCACTCTCTTCCGGCCTCTGTGATATTGCGTGGTGGCACATGCCTTTAATTCCAGCACTGGGGAGGCAGAGGCAGGCAGATCTCTGTGAATTCAAGGCTAGCCTGGTCTACATAGCAAGTTTCAGGCCAGCTGGGGCTACAGGGAGACCCTGTCTCAAAAAGATGAAAAAAAATAGTTCTGCTGTATTAAAATTCCAAATTCGAATTGTTTATTGCTTGCATGCAAAAAGCAGTTGATTTTTGCGTATTGATCTTGTATCCCATGATCATACTATTCTCTCTTAGTAGTTTCTGGAGGTTTAGTTTTATTTTGATTGTTTTAATAGATTGTTTGAAGTTTGCACAAATTACTTTGGTTTTTCTATGGCCTACAATATTTCGTTGTTGGTTTTTGAGACAGAGTCTTACCCTGTAGCCCAGGATGGCCTAGAACTCACTATGTAGTCAAGGCTATCTTTGAATTCACATAACCCTTCTGCTTCAGCTTCCTGAGTCCTGGGAGGGTGTAAGCCACCTTGCCTGGCTATGGCTGTATTTCTGCTTGAACATTTCCAGTGACATTTGTCCACGAGGTAGACAGTGCCTCTTCTGGATAGTTTTTCATGTTACAAATTTTACATTTCTTTTGAGCTTCATGGTGTGAACAGATTAGATAAGTATTAGAACAGTCAGAAAAGATGCTAAGGTAGCAGTCAATGAAACTTAACCCGTTCATGACAAATTAACTTCTTAGCTACTAGGAATTCTTAGCTAAGAGGAAATTTCCTTAACTTGATTTTAAAAATCCTCAAAAATCCTACAGGAAACATCATACATAATTGTAAAATATTGAAATCTTTCTCTTTTAGATGAATAACAAAGATGTTCATTTTACCTCTTCTTGTTAACTGTAACTACAATAAAATCTGTGTCTATCTCCACATTCTAGACATCCTATAAGGAAATGAAGTAACAGGAATAAGGATTTGGAAAGAGGAAACAATATTGCCCTTTAAAGCTCATGCTTGCTTCTTTCTCTCACTACTCCTTCTGCCTTCTGGAGACCCACAGAACAAAGCTGTCCCTGCTTCTACATAATAGCTTACACTCTGGGCTACCTCATCTGATAAAATAAGACTAACCCCAAAGCTCTTTGTAATTCTATCTTCCTGTTTCTCTGAGTTCATCCTCTCCTCCCCATAAGCTAAGCATTTCCATTTTCCTCAGTAGTTGGTAATGGTGAGTGTTGTGAAGGTTTTCAGATCCCTCTTTTCCTAGCAACACACTCCATTTTGCTTTGTTTTGTTTTGTTTTGTTTTCTAAATGGTCCCAGAACTAGGAGAGAAGGTGAAGAAATGCAAGGGCACAAAAAAATGGAAATATAGGTAATTAGACTGAAAAGAGAGCTTGAAATAAAAATATTATTTTAAAAAGAGAGCTTCAAAAGAGTGTAAAGGAGGGGCAAAGAGGCAAGGGAGAGCTTTCCAGAACGAAGAGGTCTGGCAGGGAGAGTTCGTGAGTAGCACCCTATCTCCTTGACTTATTTTCATGGAACAGGAAGAGGGTCCTTTGTATGGTTTGGGGGTACTATGTCCACAGCCAGCTACAGGAGCTGGTGACTCTGCCAGTCCTCCTTTCTAGCTTTCTTGCTTCTGGGTTCCAGGACTCTCCCTCTGGTAGCTGGAGATATTGAGAAAAGCCAGTTCCAAAGGGGAAGGGGAGCTGAACAAATCCAGGTCCCTGTCCAGGAGGCAGGAGCAGCCGCCACAGTGGGAGGGAGCAGCAAGCCAACAGCTGAGTGAGACAAGGCCTGGGTTATTTTTTTTCCAGTTTGTTGGCATGTGGGTGGATTTTTCTCCTTTTTTCTTCTCTCCTGCTCTCTGCCGTTTCCACAGAGATGTGGGAGTTTGCAAATTTGTCTCAGTGGAGGGGAAAGGCAAAAGCTGATGGGGGGGGGGCTTGTCAGGGACCAAAGGAATAGAGAAGGCCATGTAAATGAGGACCTATCTCCTGATAGTATTGCTAGGATAAAGAAGGCTGGCAAGATGTCTTCATTCCCCGTGAGGCTGCAGGGATACCTTCTCACCTCTCCTCAGCTCTTGATTCTCAAGTCCATCTTACCTGGTGATTTCAGAGGCCTACCTCCCCTTCTGTCCTTGCACTACAGTGCCAGATTGCCCTTCCTCTGGACCCTGGACAAACCGGAGACTTCCCCAAGCTAAGGCTTTCTTCCCCAGTATTTCTGTGGATGGGGATTAGGGCAGGGCTGAAAAGAAAGCTTGAAAAGGGTGGGAGGAAGGAGTCTTGAAGAGGCCAGGGAGAGCATTTGAGGGCAAAGTGGTTTGGCAGGGCAACCTTGTGGCCAGTGCTCCATCTTCTTGACTTATTTCTCTGGGAAATGTTTTCCTTGCTACACATTTAGAAGGTAAAAACCAGTACCAAATGAGTATTTCCAGATTTCAGAGGGAGGATGCTTTCTGAAAGGCTAAAGGATGATTCCAAAAAGACCTCTGGAGAATGTGAGAGCTCCACAAATGACAAAATAGCTGAGGATGTACCAGACGGGCAAAGAGCTCGTGCTGTAGGTCTGCACACCTAGATGCTGATCCTGATTCTGCCCTTAATTAGTAAGATATTAGACAAGGAAGTTCCTTCTATTCTTTTAGGCTTTATTTCCTCCTCTGAAAAATAGACTGGATTGCCAAAGCTCTGTCCAAACTGGATCCCGATTCCCCCAGCCTTGGAAGTTATGAACTATCTAGCATGATCATGTGTATGCAGAATGCACTGAACACGATTGAGGGGTAGGATGACCAATTGTCCTGGCTTAGCTGGGGCTGATTCAGAGGTTTCCTGACATATGGAACCTTTAGTGACAAAACAGTTCTAGACAAACTGGAAAGGTTGGGTGCTCTAGTAAGGATCACATCCACTAAGATCCTTTGATCATCATTATCATCATTATTATTACCACCAGAGGGCAACACTCTTCTGCCTGGAGCAGGTCTTACCCTACCCAAAAGGTGCAGAACTGTCCCCTGAATCTAGGATGAATCATTGTTCTCAGTCTTTCTCCTAGAGACAAGAGTGTCAAGGAATGGAGTCTCAGCTTCCTGGGGCAGCCCTCTGTGGTCTGATTGCCATTTGTACCCAGCCTATTCCACTCTGGCAGAATTGTCTGCTTTTCAAGGAACTGGGAACATAGAGAGATTCTGAGAAACGAGTTGGTTTGTCTGAACAAAGCTGTGCTGTTCTCCCTATGCCTTGGTTGTTTGGTAGCATATACATTCCATGAGACCATTCCATTGATCCTGGAACTGGCTGTCCCCTTTCTACAGAAGTGATTTCCATATACTACCTTCTATCCGATATCACAATGAATTGTAATTATGTTGTGTCTGTCTTCACATTATACCACATTAGGATGCTGATTCAGTCAACAGACATAGATTACTTATTGCTTACCTACCATAGACAAGGCTTTTTGCCATACTCGTGGCATTCAGTGGGGAGCACAACAGAGGAGCACCTGCCGTTGGAGCATCAACAGTCCAAAGAAGGAAGCAGAAGCTAAGCAACAAAAACCCTGCAAAATCAATATGCAATTACAAACTTGCTATGCTGGGGAAGGAAAACTCACAGGGAACATCTATCAGAGGTTATCTGCCTACTTTGAGAATGAGAGAAGGGACTGCTGAGGAAGTTTATCCCAAGGATAAAGAGGCAGCAGGTATGCAAAAGTGGGGAAAGATTTTTCTATGACAGCAAGTGTGCAGGTCATAGGCAGAACATTTGCTCTCTGAGGGCACAGTTTTCTCGTTTCTGCTCTTATTTTTTTGAGGCAGGATCTTACTGTGTAGACCAAGTGGACCTTGAACTCATATATTCACCTGCCTCTGATGCCTAAGTGATGGGATTAAAAGTGTGTGCCACCACACCTGGCAATCATGTCTACTCTTGTGTGATTCCAGGCCTATGTGTGACACAGAGATGTGAAAAATGTTCATCTGACTATAAGTGAAAAGGTATTTTTGTCATAAAAACATCATAGACTATGTGTCAAAAGGCCTAGCACTTCTGGGCAGTTCTGCTCAGTTCAATTTCCCAGCTTCTTATTGTGTGTCCACCATGTGCCAGGATCCAGCACCAAGCCTTGTTGAGGGATTGAAAGACGGACAATTGGGAGGCAGAAGCAGGCAGATCACTGTTAGTTCGAGGCCAGCCTGGTCTACATAGCCAGTTCAGGCAGGCTGGGGCTACAGGAGAACTGTCCCCAAAAAACAAAACAAAACAAAACAAAACAAAACAAAACCCCACCACCACCAAAAGAAAACAACAACAACCAACAACAAAAAAGGAAAAAAAAAAGATTAAGAAAAAAAAAAGTAAAAAAAGAAAAAAAAAAAAAAGATTAAGCAAGCGCAGTTTGGTGGTGCATGCCTTTGATCCCAGCACTCAGTAGATAGAGGCAGGCAGATCTCTGTGAGTTTGAGGCCACTCTGGTCTACATAGCAAGTTCCAGGCCAGCTGGGCCTATAGGGAGATCCTGTCTCAAAAAGACAAAAAGAAACAAAAAGAAAGATGGACAAATTTGGTTTTTCCCTTGAGCAGTTCATAGCGAGGAGAAGTAGATAATGGGTAGATTCATTCCTTCCATTCAGGGTTTTGTTATGTAGCCCAGGCTGGCCTTGAATTTTCAGTCCTCCAGGTACTGGGATCATAAGCATGCACCATTATAGCCAGCTCCCCCTGAGCCTCTTTATTGAATCATAAAATGAAGGGTTGGATCACATGATCTCTAAAGTCCCTTCAAACTCTAACAGCCTTCGCCTGTTCTTCTTTGAATAACAGCCAGTAAGACAGTGGCGGGAGGGACTGAAGAGAGGACTGGGGCTGGAGAGATGGCTTAGTGGTTAAGAGAACTAGCTGCTCTCACAGAGGATCCAGGTTCAGTTCCCAGCAGCCACACGTGACTAACAACCATCAATAAGTGCGGTTCCAAGGGATCTGATGCCCTCTTCTGGCCTCCATGGGCATTGCATGCATAGGTGCATTTACATACAGGCAAAACATTCATGCATATAAAATAAAAATAAATCAAAAAATGAAAATAAAAAAGATGGTGGTGGGAGCAATGGGATGGGCTTTTCAGTTTCTCTTCCTCTATAGGAATCACATGGAATAGTACTTGGTTAGTACAGGCTTGGCTTCTGTTTATAGATCATTATTTCACTTATGCGTTTATCTGGCATGGTCGTAATTCACTGTTTTTAGCTGGAAAATCCCAGCATTTGATGAATCTCTGTTTCTTTCCTGTTACCCCACCACATTTCTTCTTTTCCCCCTAGTCTTCTAATTTGTAGCTAAAACTATATTTTGTCATTTATGACTGTAAAAGTTTTTAAAAACAATCCTATCTAATCTTTTTCCATTCTCCATTTCAGCAGACCCTCCAAATGATGCCATCCAGTCATTATTTGAAGGCCTCCAGTGACACTGAATTTGCCCTGTTGACTAAACCTCCCTGAGAGAGGTTTTTCCCTCCTTGGGATCTGTCTCCCTGTAATTTTCATCCAATGCTTCTGGCTATGCCCTTTGGAGCTATGCAGAATAATTCTACTACACTGCACCCCCCCCGTGACAGCCTATTGAATATTTGAAGACAGTAATCATGCCCTTATAAGCCTGCTTTCCTTTAAACCAAATGTCATCTGTTTCTTCAAATGCTCTTCATTGTTTTAAATCCCCTCAGCATCTGTAAATACAGTTTAGTTTATGTAAGATTTATATCTTGCCTACTTTAAAGAGCATATTAGGCAACACATTGGTTTATAACATGAAAGAAAGACAATTAGGAATAAAAAATGTGGAAGAAAACAGACCAGAGACCATAGAAAGGAAGCACAGATAGATGTTGCCAGGTACCTAAAATGAACTGGATTATAATTGGACTCTGAGTTTGGCTCAAAGTTTTATGGCAGCTAGGACAAAATTGGAAACACGATGGGTTATGCGGTTTTGTGTTCTGACAGGATCAAGCTTACGAATCATCTTCAGAGAGAAAATTTCTCCTAAAACGAAACTCCACACCAGTCTATTAGGATTGCTCTCTGCAGCTGTTAGAGGCTGACAGGTACTTTGGTTACATATCAGCCCATCCCCACTTGGGGGAAGGGGGCTGGCAGGATAGTTAATTAATTAGCTAAGAGCTGTCTTAGTTTTAAGCACCGCTATCTCTGTAAGGACACCCAAGAGAAAAACATCTTCTTTTTTCCTCCTTTCCTTCTGTGTTCCATACAAATGGTCACTTTTGCACCTTTCTGCCATCTAAAGTCTGCTGTCTCTAGTTTCTTTGGGAGAGAAAACCCCAAGAACTAGTGCAGGAAAAGAACTGTAGCCTAGTGGTAACTAACACAGCAATTAGGTTCAAACAATTTCTCTGGCTCTCAGCATCCTCACATCAAAAATGCCTTCATCTAGAGTCTAAATTATCTGAGGGAAAGACTGCCGATTTTGTTTTATTACTAGGGTTCAAACCCAGTGTCTTGCACATGCTAAGAATGTGCTCTATCACCAAGGGACACTTCCAGATCCTGATTTTAATTTTGACATTCCCATTTTGTATTTGACAGCTAATAGGTAAAGGAGGAGGTCTATGCATAAATAGAGCTGTGTGAATCTAGTAGACAAGACCCAATTTGAACGGATGCCAACATCCAAGGAAAATGTTTCATGGCTCAACATCATGGCACGTTCTTATTGACTGGATACTGGAAACGATGAGAAGTGGTTTGAGGGGCTCTTTCCTGATCTGGTGCACATTCCTTGGCAAAGCTGGCCCTAGGGCAAAGGAAAATTGGAGCAATCACATTGGGTCCTGACGCTTCTGGGAAATGGCTCTGGGAGGCAGCAGGCAGAAAAGGAAGGTAGTACCACAGTTTCTTTTGAACAGCGATAATGAACCAATACTAAAGTCATCTTGTAGTGTGATATATTTGTTGCCTACAATACCCATATGGATTCCCTCCCCACCATGTCACTCCTGTGGCCAAAAAACTTCCATGACTTTTCATTGCCTATAAGAGAAAGTCAAGATTCTTTAGCTTTGCAATAGAATCCTCAAGCTGATCAAACAATATTTTCCCAACTGCTGTCTTTACACTCATGTATACACACACATAAATATGCACATGTATGTCTTTTTCTCCTGTCAATGCATGGTTCCCTAAATACTTGCCATTTTCTGGAGTCTGTTCCTCTCCTCCCACAGCACTTGAGGGCTTGTTCAACTCTGGCACTTCCACCTGCTGGAACCTGAAACTTAGCTCAAATAACATTTATATACACAAAGATCTCTCTTGTGCTCCAGCTCTGGTGCTTTGTACATCTGTCTTGTGACTTATGGTTGTGGTTCTGAGACTAGATTGGGAGTGCCTTGAAGGCACACACTATATATGATTCTCCCAGGGTACTCTATCTTCTTTTGCTGCTCTGTCTTTCTCCAGAGTGCCTATCACCATCTGAATTAGCCTCTTCGGGTTGCCGTAACAAAATGGGTGGCGGACAAAAGCAGAAATGGATTGTTTCACAGTTTTGTGGGCTACGTGTTGCCAGGGCCATGCTTCCTCTGCAGGCTCTGGGGAAGAATCCTTTATTGCCTCTTCCAGCTTCTAATGGCTGCTGCAATCCTTGGTGTTGCTTGGCACTATTCCACTCTTTTTTTAAAAAAAATATTTATTATTTTTATTTTATGTGTATGTGTGTATCGCCTGTGTGCAGGTAAGTGCACCTGTGTGCTGCAATGCCCGCAGAAGACAGAAGAAGCTGTCGAATCCCCTGGAACTGGAGTTATGGACAGTCGTTAGTGGCCATGTGGGTGCTGGGATTTGAACCTGGGTCTTCTGCAAGAACAACCAGCGTTCTTAACTGCTGAGCTATGTCTCCAGCCCCATGCTATTCCACTCATATTTGTTACTTTCCACGCTGCTTGTCTGGTTGCTGCAACAAAATACGTGGCCTAATCAACTTAAGGAAGGAAGGGTTTATTTCACCTTAAAGTTGGAGGAGATACAGTCTATAATGGTGAGAAGTCATGGTGGCAGGACCTTGAGGTGGCTGGTCCCATTACACCCACAGTCAGGAAGCAGAGAACAATGATGCCTGTGCTCACCTTGCTTTCTCCTTTTCATTTGGTCTGGGAACATAACCTATGGAATGGCACTGACCACATTTATGCTGGGTCTTCTCTTCCCACCTCAGTTAACCTGATAACCATAATCCGTCATAGACATGCCCTTAGATTTGTTTCCATACTGATTCTAAATCCTCTCAAGTTGACAATCAATATTAACCATTGCAACTCCACTCCTCATCAACTTGACACCCAAACATCAATTTTTAAGCCATTACCCTCTACCCCCTCTACCTCTTGTTTCCAAAAGCTCATGGCATCTCATAATGCCATGCATCTCATACATCCAATAAACTTTAAGAGTTCTCACAGTATTGAATGATTCCAATACTGCCTAAAAGTCCAAATATCATCTGAGGCTCAAGGCAACTGTGAATTCCTATAACATCAGAAAATAAGCTACATACTTCCAACATACAATTGGACAGAATAAGCATTCCCATTCCAAAAGGGAAGAATATAGGCATAGCAAGTAATAACTGGATTAAAGTAAGACCAAAACTCAATAGGGAAAGCAACAAATCCTGCAGCTATTATATCTGGCATGTGGAATTCCAGGTGGACAATAAGCGGCTTGGGTAGCCCTGCTCCTCCAGCTTTGGCACATGCAACATACATAGCCTCTCTCTTGAGTTGACTCTACTCCATATCTGCAGCTTTCCTCAGCAGATGCCCCATGATTCTGGTACCTCCAGTACTGTGGGGTCTTCATTGAAACTTTGGCTTCACCTTCACAGTTTCTTGCAACAGCCTCTTGGTGCCTCCTTGCAAGGACTCCAACCCACCCACACGCTGCCTGGCCTCAGAGGCTCTCTGAAACCAACGAGCAAGACTCCATGACCTCTTAAATCTTGCATCTTTCATGCCTGAAAAATCAGTACTACATGGATGACGCTGCCAAGTTTTGTTGATAAGTTCAAAATATCACCTGGTCCCCTTGAACCACAGCTGTTCAGCTTGGGTGTGCTGATCCTGGGGAAATATTTCTCTAGCATCTGCCTTTGAGGAGCAGAGAACCCTTTCAGTTTATATTTTCTTCCTTGATGAATTTGTATCTTCAGAAGATGGAGCCTTTGAGGGGGTTTTACCCTCAGGACAACCTCTTTTATTGTCTCAGTGCAAAGTGCCAAGTTTTTCTTTAAAGGTGAGAATCTTAACTTTCAAACCTGCCTTGTCTGCAAGGTTAAACTTGTTCACACTCTTCCTTGCCAAAACACAAAAGTTTAATATATTTCTGCTTCACTTTTTGCATTCTCTCATTGTAGACCTGGATCAGAACAGTAAACAGTAACAATGCCACAGCCTGAATGTGATCCTATTTTGAAATGTCCTTCACCAAACAAATTAGTCCATTACCTTTATATTAAATCTCACTCAAGTTCTTAGGACACAGGCAGAATACAGCCAGATTCTTGGCCAAAATATCACATGAATCCCTAGCCCACATTTCCTTATTCTTCTCTGAAACCTCATGAGATGGGCTTCCACTGTCCATATTCCTCTTGGCATTCTTGTCTTCCAAGGGCCCACCAGAATGCCCATTAAGTACTGCTTCCAATATGATAGAGCAAACTCTTCCACATTCTAGTGCAAACAGTTCCAACGGCCTAAGAATCATTTTGTCAGGTTTATCATAGCAATGACCCCACTTCTTGGCACCAATTTTTTTGGCATTATTTTTTCCGGTGCTGTGATGAAATACCCTAATGAGCTTGGTATGGTGGCGCATGCCTGTACTCCCAGCATTTGGGAGGCAAGTGGATATCTGTGAGTTCAAGGCCAGCCTGGTCTACAAAGCAAGTTCCAGGTCAGCTGAGGGCTACAGGAAGATTCTGTCTCAAAAAGACCAAAAAAAAAAAAAACAAAAAAAACAAAAAACAAAACAAAACAAAACAAAACAAAACCCTAACAAAGGCAACTTAAGAGAGAAAGAGTTTACTTTGGGTCACAGTTTTGAGGGTACAGTCCATCTTTGCAGTGAAATTAAGTCAGGAGAAGCTTGAAGCAGCTGGTCACATCAATAGTCCATAAGCAGAGAGAGATGCATGCTAACATTCTCCTTTTTAGACAATCCAGGACTCCAGTCTGTGGAATGGTATCGCCCACGTTCAGGGTGAGTCTTTCCACTTCGGTTGATGTAGTCTAAATAATCCCTCATAAGTATGCCCAGAGATTTGTTTCCACTGTGATTCTAAATCCTGTCAAGTTGACAATCAATAGTGACCACCACAGCTCCTTATCTCAGTCAGTCATCAGTCATCACAGGAGATTCTCCTAAGGCTTGCACTCTTGCGTGCGTGCGCACGCGTGCGTGCGTGCGTGTGTGCGTGTGTGTGTGAGATCCTGTGCTCAATTTTCCCTCGTTTTCAGTGTTGGGGATTGAATTTAGGGCTTGTGTATGCTGTGTTCCCTCAGAGTTTTCCCTTTCTTATAACATTAGTCTTTGGATTAGGATACACTAATCCCACAGGACTTGACCTTAACTTGACTACACCTGCAGAAATAAGGTTACACACAGTTTCTGGGTGGGCATGGGCTTTGGAGGAACACTATTCAACATAGTACACCATCCAACATGTTCTACATACTCTGTTTGTTGTCTCTCTAGCCTACCTAAGTGGTATCTCACCGTGTATGCTTAAGAAGAGATGCTTAGGAACAGTTCAGAGTGCTTGCTGCTCTTCCAGAAGACCCAAGTTTGATTCATAGCACCCATATCGGGTAACTCACAATCACCTGTAACTCTAGCTCTAGGGGATCCAATGGCCTCTGAGGGCACCTGCACACATGTGATATACATTCACACACACACACACACACACACATACCACATCACACAAATACAAATAAATAAATATTTAAAAAGAAAGTGATGTTTATTTTTCATTGATTTCATTTTCTGCTCAAGAGCCTGTGGAGGATAGCCTAGGAGCATTCATTCAGTAGCTGTTCCTACCAAGTCAGTGGCCTGATCAGTGGGAGCTGCAATCCAGTATTCAGTGGCACACTGAACTAGAGAACTGCTGCATAAGCATAGAAGGCACTTTGCATGCCTTTAGACCAGTCTGGAACCTCATATCAGAAAGCCAGCTAGTCTATGGACCCTGAGTTTCCTCCCTGGTTAGTCACAGCCTTCTCAGCACCTTTCTGCTTGCCTTTCCTTTTCAGTCTCTTCAGGATCTCTGTAGAAGTACACATTTCTCACTGGGGAAATCAGTAAGGTGGCATCTAACTTAAGTCTCTCTATTGTTGCTATTTTGTTTTTTTGAGATAGAGTCTAATGCTGTAGCCCAGGATGGTGTGGAACTCATCATATAGCCCCCGGTTCATCTCCAACTCCTGGAAATTCTCATGCCTAAGACTTCCAAGTGCAGAGTATATCCTCGCTGGGTATTTGATTCAAGTCTTGAAGGATGGCTGCAATTTCACAGAATGAATGGGGATGCCATTTCTATGGGAGAACAAGAAATGAAGGTTGAAGAAACTGTTTTGATCTCAAGTCTGGCTCTGAGGGGGAGTTCCAGGGCTCATTGGGATGGGAGACCTTGGGGCTGCCTTGGTTGAAGGACCTTGTGATTGGCTAAGATGGGAAATCCTAGGGTTGGTTAGAATAGGAAATCTGAGCATTGACTTGGATGGAGAGTTTAGAGGCTGGCTAGAGTGGGGAATGCTTATGAAGTTGTTCGGGTGTGTGTAATTTCCGGGGGCTGCCTGGGATGGGGGAGCTACAGACTGGCTGGGCTGTAGGATCACAGGGATGTAGGGACACAGGAACACAAAGATGGAGGAATGGTCCAAGGACTGGCGGGATGGGAGATCAAGGGATTCTGTGTCACAGGGCTGAGACAGGAGGCCAACTGAGATGGGGAATGGGATATTGATTGGTGTTAGCTGGACTTAGGGTATGGAAGTCTCAGGGTTGTCTGGGCCCCTTGGGGACTGATGGGGATGGGTGTCCTCCCGATGGCTTGAATGAGGATCTTGGGACTGCCGGACCTGAGGATGCTGGAATACGGTGGGTTGGTGGGCTTCATTAGGCTGTTAGGTGAAGACCCCGGACGGCTGGAATGGAGAGATCTCCTGCAGGCTGATATGGGGCTGGCTCCAGCAGAGGCGCCAGTGCCTTGGGGCTGGTCCAGCTCCAGTGCGGGTGTCGGCCGCAGGTGGGGCGCGCGGGGGCGGGCC
>NW_008352653.1:1522469-1538365 GCF_000622305.1 Nannospalax galili
GCCCGGGGGAGGGTGGCGCCGTGAGCGAGCGGGGACTGGGCTCTCTTGCCCCTTCCCCTGCCCCTGGGCCGCCAGGATGGAGGCGGGGTCGGGGCCCCCGGGTGGCCCGGGATCCGAAAGCCCCAACCGAGCGGTGGAGTACCTGCTGGAGCTGAACAACATCATCGAGAGTCAGCAGCAGCTGTTGGAGACCCAGCGGCGGCGCATCGAAGAGCTGGAGGGCCAGTTGGACCAGCTCACCCAGGAGAACCGCGACCTGCGGGAGGAGAGCCAGCTGCACCGCGGGGAGCTGCACCGGGACCCTCTCGGCGCGCGGGATAGCCCCGGCCGCGAGAGCCAGTACCAGAACCTGCGCGAGACCCAGTTCCACCACCGCGAGCTGCGGGAGAGCCAGTTTCACCAGGCGGCCCGGGACGTGGGCTACCCGAATCGGGACGGCGCCTACCAGAACCGGGAAGCTGTCTATCGGGACAAGGAGCGGGATGCCTCCTATCCACTCCAGGACACTACCGGTTACACAGCCCGCGAGCGCGACGTGGCCCAGTGCCACCTGCACCACGAGAACCCAGCCCTGGGTCGTGAGCGTGGCGGAAGGGAGGCTGGGCCAGCGCACCCGGGCCGCGAGAAGGAAGTCGGCTATTCCGCGTCAGTGGGCGTGGGGCAGCGGCCACCGCGAGAGCGGGGCCAGTTGAGCCGTGGCGCATCCAGGAGCTCCAGTCCTGGCGCGGGTGGAGGTCACAGTACCAGTACCAGCACCAGCCCGGCTACAACACTCCAGAGAAAGTAAGAAATGTGTTTGCAGCCCCCACCCCGCCCTTCCCCTCTAGATCCTTTTCCAACTTGTGTGGCAGATAAGTGTGAAGCCCATGCCTGATTCCATTTCCTGCTTCTTCCGTCCCAACGTGGAGAAGCCAGGTCTTCCTCTACTAGCTGACACCCTTTCCCTAGCCATCACACACTGGGTTGGCCAGATGAGTGCGGGCGTCTCTTTTTTGCCCCCTCGAGTCCAAGGCCAGTGAGAGACTAAAGCTATCACTACTGCCTCCCTCCACTTCTTCAACCCCCAGCTGTATTCTTGCCAGAGGATGGGTTAGATTTTTTTTTTATTGCCAAAGGTGGTATCAACTGAAAGCCCCAAAGGACATACTCCTACACACCTTTTGGGGGGGGGGGGCTGCTGATCTTGTCTCTTCTGGCAGCCTCTGCTCCATCCTTTCCTGAGAGGCAGGTAGGAACAGGAATGAATTCTGAAGGCTGAACCGTCCCTCTGAAGGGACCTGCAGCACATCTTGGCCGGGGGTGGGGGGGTGGGGAGGTGGGGGGTGGTTGGTGGCGGCAAAGATAGGGAGCAAAGATGGAGGCTAGGGCCCTTGGTTAGTTTCTCAAAGTCCAGCTGGTCTCCACCCTTCAAGAAAAACAACACCCATTTAAAGAGCCCTACGAGGAAGGGAAGCCTATAGATCTCCCCTCTGTCAGATCAGCTTCAGTTCCTGTGCTGGGGTCTGTGTATTTATTTGAGACTGGCAATATCTCCTGAGTTGATGGGACATGGGCAGGGTCCACTTTTTCCTTGTAGATCCCATTGTGTGTGCTTTTTGAGATAAATAGATTAGGCTGAGAGTCAAGGGCATGCAGGTTCACAGGGATGCCCTAAAGGCCCTCCTATTGCTTTTCTGCTGTATTGGAAAGAACACCAAATTGGGAGATAGGAGAACTGGGTTTCCCTTCCAGCTCTGTTGTGGACTGGCTTTGTGACCTTGACTGAGTCCCTTCCTCTGTCAGTCTGTCAGTCCCCCTATATCTCTTTTAAAGGCAATGTCTGCCTTGGATGCTCTTCAAGGACCCCTCCAGCTGAGATTTGAGGTTCTGTAATTAATCCTGCCACACTAAAGAGCAAGTCTGAGGTCCTTTAGCAAATGGACAGGCTTACCCCTCCTCTCACTGCTCAGCTGGTCCTACCATGTGCCACAACCAGTGGAGTGTCTCTTGGAAGCTGGGCTGGGGGTGGGGAAGCCTTCTGCCTCAGGAAATCTGCCGGGAGACAGCCCTCTGCAACTCCCCCATGGTGAAGCAGCAGGCTGGGGTGCTGGGTTGAGATGGCTGGGCCCCAGGAGCAGCAGCTGCAGCTTGAGGGCTTGGCTAGGCTCCACTGCAGTGCACCCTCAGCTAAGTGTTGGGGTGGAGGGACAGCCCCAGAATGATCTGGAGACCAGGCAGGGCTTCTGGGAGCCCATTTCCAAAGGATTAACCTGCGCACCTTGGAATACTGCGCCGGAAGAAGAATGCAGGAGATCAAGGCCCATTAAAGAGAGAATCATGGTGGGTTGGGGGCAGAGAAAGATTGAATGGAGCATTTTGATTCTTGAGCTGGACTGGAGACTTCTGTAGAGGGATCAGGCCTCTGACAGAGGGAGCAGCCTCATTATTGTATGACTCCATAGAGCGGAACCAGGAACAGCGGGAATGACTGAGATCAGATCAGGAAGAACTTTCCAACCTGGCCAGCTGTGATGCAGTAGATTGCCTCAAGGAGTGGGGGTGGTGGCTGTCCAAACATGTCCAGCAGAGGCCCAGTGGGAGTCTGAGAGAGCTGGAGGAAACATAATTCCTGACTCTCGCATAAAGCCCAGTGAAATGACTTGAGTCTTCCTCAGTTTCAGAATTCCATTGCCCTCAGATTCTTCATCCTCCAGACATGGGTCTGAGTTTCTTGGCTGGCTGGAGGCCCATTTGCCCTTCTGCCATCCTTGCAGCCTGCTTCTGGGTTATTTCTTTCTATACACTTTCCAGATTGCTTGTTGGAATTCCTTGCATCACATTTCCTACTGAGTTAATAAAGGGGTTTACATGTCACCTTGAATTTCTCTCAATCACACATTAACTGCCTGCCTAGCCATGATTACTTCATTTGGACTTCACAGCAAACCCTGTGTAGCTAGCTAGCATCAGCAACTCCGTTTTAGAGACGAGGAAACTGAGGCTCCAAGGGGCCTTGTTCAAGGTTATGCTACTAGTTGCTAATGGAGCTGGAACTAGAATCCAAGTCTGCCTGTTTCCACGGCATTTTATTTATTCCCTAGAGCTTGGCAACCCCTAGGAGTCTAGGCCTCAGGACCTGGTCAGATACTGAACTGGGGAAAGCCAAGAGAGCCTTATACATCTCGAGGTTTTGAACTGGAAAAAATGGATCTGGGATGAGTGGATTCGATGGGGAGAAAAAAAGGCTGTTGCCCTCTTTTCCACCCGCCTTTCTGCTGGTGTCAGGAGGACCTGTAGCCATTGCTGTCACCAGTGCTGCTGCAAGCGACTCCCCTGCTAGGCCTGTTCAGGGTTTATAAGGAGTGGGTGAGAAGGCTGCTGCTGGAAGCGCCGGCAGGCAGGGTGGGAGTTCAGCAGCTGAGGCTGCAGCATTGGGGGAGGACAGGCAGAGCTGGTACAGGCTGGGCTCTGCTGGGCCCCAGGCTCCCTCTGGTGGAAAAATTAGGGAGAATAGGGCCTGGGTCAAGCGGTAGCTTTTGGGGGCCCATTTTGCCTAAGGATTTTCTTTAGCTCTCCCAACCACCCTGTGTGTCTGTCACTACCGTCTGTATGTTACAGCATAAGAAACTGAGGGCTTGGAGGAGTGAAGCTCATCAGACGTCATGCTACTAACATGACACACTTAGAATCCTGTGAACTTTCCCTTCTTTTCTTTGGGCATCAGCTGTCATGCCCGTCCTTGTCCATATCATTCACTCAGGACTCCCACATCCTTCCACATTGCTCCTTTGGCTATGTTCCAGGATGCCAGGGTCTCTTCTTCCTGGCTCTGGGTGTGGCCTTCCTAGTGTGACAGAAAACAACATGAGTCCCAACCTTCTTTTCGTCACTGATCTACTGTACACATGAGGGTTTAGTTAGTTTTTTATTAGCTGTTGATCCTGACTAATGCTTATATCTTTTTATGTTGTTCCTTCCCATGAGTAGAGAAGAACTCTCTTTTGTTGTTAATCTTGGTCTGGTCCCCGCTGTAGTTCTGGCACCTAGGGTAATGTACAGGAGGCTAGGGCCCACTGCTGAGTGCCCCATGCTGAAGAAAGCTGTGTTCCTACACTTTCTGCATGGGCCTAGCTCTGGCTGTGCTGTAGGCGGTGGTGGGCTGCAGCCAGTATGGTGGCAACTCTCTATCCTCTGCCCCCACCCACCTTGCAAGCTGGCTCACATTGGGTACAGCCACTAGAGAAGCCTGCATGGTGTTCTTGATAGCCAGGGTGATGTGTGGTCTGCCTTGTGGCTACTGAGCTGTCATCTGCAGGTGGTGGAGTGTCAGCATGCTCCCTACGGGAGCTGAGGCCACTGGCAGAAAGGACAAGCTAAGGAAGAGGCTCTAGGGAAGTCTGGCTTCTTTAGGGTATCAAGTCTTTTCCCGGGTGTCTTTCCTTCTTCTCAGAAGGGAAACCATTTATTGCCCCCTCCACTATGTTGTGAGCATTATGCTGGTGTGGGAGAAAATGATAATGTTGAGTTTGATGAGAATTGGGAGTTTTGCTTCTCTGTCTAGATCTGGGGCAAGAATGGGGTTGTTGTCACCCACAAGCATTTCTTGGCTGTGTGCACAGAGCAGGAGGGGGCCACTAAGCTGAGCAAACACCATGCTCTTGGCACTTGCAGAGCCTTCCTCCCACCAGCCAGGGAGACAGGGTTGCAGGCCTAGTCAGACCATAGACACAATGCTGAGAACAAAGTGAGCAGCAAGGGTGATGACTGGCAGGGTTTCTTAGTGAATAGAGGGATGGGGCAGGCTAGGACACTAGTTGAGGACCTGGAAAGTAGGGGAGGGTGCTTTGAAGAAGGGTAGATGGGCCCCTTGTGTCCAATGGAGATGCATGGCAGAAGGACGACACCAGACCCAGGCTTCATGCCCGCTGCCCTTGCTTCCTCTATCCCACCCCTGCTGACTGTGGCCTCTGGATTTGCTGGGAGCCAAGTAAAGGCCTAGAGCATGATGAAGAGGCCACATACGTACTAAATGAGTTTCAACTTTCTGTGTGCCAGGCAGCTTTATGTAATAATGTAGCTATGTAATAATAGCTAACATTTTTCTCCCGAACTTAACAGTGTGCTGGGCATGTCATTCTAAATCCTTTCCATATAGTCATTCTGTCTTCACATGAATCCTTTCATGTAGATCGTTATTCACTCCATTTTACAGATGAAGAGGCCCAGAAAGTTTGGGTAACATATCCAAGGTTCCTCAATAAATAAGTGACAGGACCGAGAAAGAGCTAGAAAGAACCCAGGTGGCTAGGCTCCGGGCTCTGCAGCACTCTTCTGTTCTTACCCACCGGGCATCCTAATCCTACTTCTCTCGTTTTCACAGAATCCTTGCCAGGTGAGTGTTACTCTTTTCCTCACTTTTCAGAAGAGGTAGTGAGAACGAGAGAGGCTGTGACCTGCTGACCGTGCACAGCTGGATGGGGCCCAGAACTTTCTGGCTCCCAAGTCTGCAATGCACTTTTCCCGCCCACAGGTAGGGTTTAAAGCATGGACACCACTCTAGGCATGACTCTGGCTTTCCCCCTACAGAGCTCCCAGGCTACTGCTTGAGGCAAGGCTGGTCACCTCTCACAGTCACATCTTGATGTTTTTCCATAGTGTCCTAAGAGATTTCCCCTCCTGTTCTTTCTCTGTCAAGAGAACTGGAGCCAAGCCATGTTCTTTAGTCTAGCTCCTATGTTTTCATTTTCTTTCTACATGTTTTTGCCTGCAGCTTCCCTTTCACTCATTTTTGTGAGTTCCTTTCCCACAGACAATGCTCTAGTCACCCTGACCTGTGCTCTCCTGTGTGCTGCCATTGTTAGTCCACGAAGGTCTTCCGATAGCCTCTGGGACTTGACTTGGCTCGTGACTTCTCCTTGATTGCTCTATCAGTTCCCAGGCTGAATTCACCTGTCATCTCTCCTGTGTTTGTTTGCTGATCCTTCTTTTCTTTCCTTTTTTTTTTTTAAATTTGCGATATGGTCTTCCTGTAGCCCCATCTGGCCTGGAACTTGCTGAGTATATCCGCTGGCCTCAATCTCAAAGATCCACTTGCCTCTGACTCGGAGTCCTGGGATTAAAGGCATGCGCCACCACTCCCAGCTCTGCTGGTCCTCCTTCATCAGTTTAATCCATGACCTTTGCAGTGAGCAGTCTAGCCTTTTTACATCTTCATAGTTGTTCACGTCTTGTGTCTCCTACTAGACTGAGAGCCTCTGAAAGGAATCAGACTTAACTGACATGTACTGAGTTGCAAGTCATGTATTCAGTCTTGTGCTCAGTGCTAGGGGAATGACAGAGGAGTGAGGAACTTGGAAACACACAGCACAGCACATAGTAGCTGCTCAATCAGTTTTGAGTAAACAAATATTTAATTAAGCCCTGGTGAACTAATGACCAGAGCACCTCATTTTTTCTTTATTCTGGACTCCTGTTGAGAGAAATATCAACCTCAGAATTCTCTTGGCTTTTCTATGGCTCCTTCCTCATGCTCCCTGGAGGCTTTTGGCTTTTGATCTCTGTTTCTCACATCTACTAGTCTCCCGATTCATACAGTGACAAAGAAGCAGAGCTGGATGAGACTTTGGAGACATACAGGCCTATCTGCTTGCTGTCACATCTTCTTAGCATATTGTCTATGTCATGCCATAATCTTGACCCTTGGTGCAAAGTCCTCTCTCCTGAATGGACCAAAGAGACTTACATAGGATCTGTGTGCAGTTTGCCCAGCCCAGTGGCAAGCTGCTTAGTTACCCATCATCCCATCATTTCGTTTCATTTCATTTCTTTTTCTTTCTTTTCTTTTCTTTTCTTTTCTTTCTCTCTCTCTTTCTTTCTCTCTTTCTCTCTTTCTTTCTTTCTTTCTTTCTTTCTTTTTCTTTCTTTTTTTTTTTTTGAGACAGGGTCTCCCTGTAGTCCCAGCTGGCCTAGAACTTGCTTTATAGACCAGGCTGGCCTTGAACTCACAGATATCCCCCTGCTTCTGCCTCCCAAGCATTAGGATTAAAGGCATGCTCCACCATGCTTGTCTTTTCTTTTCTTTTTTTTTTTTTTATTCATCCAGTCTTTATTGAGATTATATCCTAGGCCAGATGCAGTGTCTTGGGGTGGGAATGGACTTGGCCGCTTTGGGTCATTCCCTGATGCAGTCCATGGCAGGATAATAACACATTAGTCACTGGCAAGAATGATGAAAAAATGACTTACTTCCTTTGTAGAGGGGAGCTGTTTAGGGAAGGATGATTTGCCAGATAGTCTAATTTCCTCTTGGCCTCTACTGTCTCACCAAGTATCCACCTTGAAAGTATGTATACAGGGAAGCCCATCCTAGTTACTTAGTACCTGAAGCTCCTTAGGACCTCAGAGCTCTGAATACTTGCTATGAGAATTCAGAGAAAGTTCTGGAAGGTACAGTGTGAGACTTTAGGCATGATTTCACTTTCAGAGCCTTTTTTTCCCCCAGCTGGACATGAGGACACATCTGTATTTTCTAATGTGTATGATTATGCTACACCCCCCCCCCCACCCCCAACAACCTATTCCCTAGTATATCAAACTTTCCTGGCTGTTCTTCCTTCTTATCATCAAAATTCTGATTAGGATTGAAAGCTAAGGATAAAAAGAATAGATGAGACTGCCCTGCCCCCTAGAGGCAGAGGGCAACAAACACCATGAAGACGTCTTAACTGAAAACAAAGATGTTCTAGATGATCAGGATTGTCTCTCTGATTCTTAAGATGCAAATCAATCACCACTATCACCTGAGAGAGGTATTTTTACTAATACCAGATGCATTTCTGTGGTTATATTATTTTTTAAACTAAAGATTTTATGTTTAATTGGCACATAACTGTTGTACTGGAGCTATAAGTTTTTGGTTTTTTTTTTTTTTTTTTTTTTTTTGGTTTTTTTGAAAAAAAAAAAAAAAAAAAGAGGTGGAACTCACTATAGAGACCAGGCTGGCTTTGAACTCACAGAGATCTGCCTGCCTCTGCCTCCCAAATGCTGGGATTAAAAGCGTGTGCCACCATGCCCAGCTGAGCTATAAGATTTTTATACTTTCTTAAAGGCTTAGTGTGTTCTGCATGTCCAGGCCTTATGATTTCCTGCTGGATCCCAGGACATAGTATGCTGTACTCACCTGAATCAAGCCAGTGTTTTCTTCTATATAACCATGTTAGAATTACTGTCATTAGGGGCTAGAGTGTAGCCCTTCATTAACATGTGTGAGGCCTGGGGTTCAACTTCTGCTGTATTCCCTGTCAGAATAATAAACATTACTCATGGGGAAGAATTGTGAATAAATTAGTTATTAAGTCTTTGGGAGAGGAGCTTAGTTTATTCCCAGCACTGAAAAAAAAATTATTGTTGTTCTATCTGTGATGAAAAGTAATACCTAACTGGCACCTCATGCAACTACACATCTGCTGTGTTAGCCACTTTTGGAGTAACCCAGTGCATTGTAATTGTAAAAATTTAATACAGCACACAGTATGTATTTATTCAGCAATAGGCATTATTATTAATGACAAATTTGTAAAGCTCTGTACTATGGGTTGGGGAGGCAAGAGGAAGAGGCCAAGTAGGCACTTCCCATATTTCTTTTTTTTTTAGGTTCTTTTAAAAATATTTTATTTATTATTTTTATTTTATGTGTATTGCCTGCATGTATATAGTTGTACCTGTGTCGTGCAATGCCCACGGAGGTCAGAAGAAGGCATTGGATTCCCCTGGAATGAGAGTTACAGATGCTTGTTAGCCACTGTGTGGGTGCTGGGAATTGAATCTGGGTCCTCTGCAAGAGGAACCAGTGCTCTTAACTGCTGAGCCATCTCTCTAGCCCCCACTCTCCATATTTCTGACAGACAGGTCAGTGCACTGAATATTTGTGTGCCTAGTACATGCCACACCTTGTGTCCTAGCAGATGGAGTTTGGTGATTTGTATTGCACAGTTCTGACTTCAAGGTGAAGAAGGTAGTAGTGGAAACAGATGAATGCAATATGGTGTCCAGTGAGTTTTGCCATAAGGAAGGATAGGAGATACCTTGGATATCTACCAAGACTGTCAGGGAATGCTTCTTGAAGGAGGTGATCCCTGAACTGAGGCACAGAGGATCAATAGGAGTTAGCTAAGTGAAGGGGGACTGTATATGGGTTGCTAGAAATTGAGAGCAAATGGGAGGTTAAGGCAAAGGAGACAGCCTGAGTGGCAACATGGGTATATGTGAAGGGAATGGGCACATTTTTTTAAGTTCAAAACAAGCTAGAGCAGCACCTGGAAGGCAAGGAGTTTCAGAGAGGAGGGGTAGCCTGGAGAACTGGCCCAGATCATGACACATGAATGGTAGCATCAGGAACTCCAGGGTTTAAGCTGCCCATTGCACAGTATATTGAGAGTCACATTTTGTAGTGGTCCCCCTAGAAGGGCAGGCTGCAAGATAGATTGGAAGATGTCTAAACGAAGAGATAGGTGTAGCATTCTAAACAAGAGACAGTAAGACTACACACCTATTCACAAAAGCCAAGACAGGGAATCAGTACAGATGTCTGTCAGATGAATGAAGAAAAAAAAATACATATATATACATATATATATATACAAGTAGAGTTTTATTCAGCCATAAAAAGAATAAAATGATGTCATTTATAGGAAACTTGGATGTAACTGGAAATCATCATGTTAAGCAAAATAAGACAGACTCAGAAAGATAAATTTCACACGCACACATGGGCTAAGGAGATGACTCAGTGAGTAAAGTACTTGCTACATAGCATGAGGCCTGAGATTGGATCCTCAGCATCCACATAAAAAGTTGAGTATGGTGGTGTACTCTTGTAATCCCAGTGCTGAGGAGGTGGAAACAGGAGGATCCACAGGGTTTGCTGGCTAGTCAGTCTAGCCAGTGAGCTGCAGGTTCAGTGAGAGACCCTGTCTCAAAAGATAAGATGGAGAGTGACTGAGGAAGACATATAACACCAACTTCAGACCTCTACACACACACACACACACACACACACACACACACACACACACACACGTATACAGATACACACAAATATATATGACGTGAAAGCAGAAGTGGGACTATTTGGAGGAAGGAAGGGTGCCAGTGGAAGGGGGAAAAGAGAACAAGAGGGGGTCTGGGGGTGAATATGAGCAAAGCTCAATGATATCCATGCATGAAAATGATATAGTGAGGCTGGGCGTGGTGGCACATGCCTTTAATCCCAGCACTTGGGAGGCAGAGGCAGGTGAATATCTGAGTTCGAGGCCAGCCTAGTCTACATAGTTCCAGGTCAGCTGGGGCTATAGGAAGACCCTGTCTCAAAAAAAATAAAAATAAAAAAAAGAAAGAAAGAAAGAAGGGAAGAAAGAAAGAGAGAGAGAGAAAAAGAAAATAAGTGAAACTAATTTTTAAAAAAGAAAAGAAATTATTAAGAGAGTAGATCTCATTAAAAAACAAAGACCTACACACTTTGGCAGTAGGAGAGAGAATGATATTGACATTATACTCTGTCAAGGTGCTATCATATAAGAGAACATGGCCCACTGTGGGAGCCCAGAAGAGCCACAGTCATTCATGACCTACAGGGTTAGAAATGTCAAATTTCAAGCTGGAAGGACTTGAAATGTCATGCAGCTGAAGGGGACTCATTTTACAGGTGAAAGATTGAGGTCAGAAAGGATAATCGACTGTTTAAGGCCATGCAAAATATAAGCAGAAGAGAGGGCTCTAATGGGAAAAGTTGCCATAATATTAACACCAGTATTCAAAGCAGCTTCCCTTGAATGGGCTATTTCCTGCTTTTAAATTTTAGGAAAGTTGTGGAATTGTTGTTTTTGTGTTCTACGCACACACACACACACACAAAAACAAAAACAAAAACAAAAACAAAAACAAAACAAAACAAAAAAACCCCAAAACCCAAAAATCAAAACAAAAAAACAACAAAAACAAAACAAAAAACCAGGGCTCAAAGAGATTGGGTAGCTTCTTGGAGATGAGGCAACAAAGAGAAGGCATCACCTAAAAGGGCTCTTGCTTGGATGGCAGATGCCCTCTTCTCTGATTTGTCGCCTTTTTGGGTCATAGCTGGGATATGAGCCCTTCTTTTTCTCCACCTAGCTTAGGCCCAGCCTTCTTACTGCTGTTTTTGCCTTACTCATAACAGAGGCAGCTCAAAGGCCATTTCTGGCTTGAAAGCCAATCCTGCCATTCCCACCTTTGAGTTTTCATAAAAAGGAGGGCTGTGCTTTTTAGGAAGACAGACTTGTGCTTGAATTGAAACTCCGTCTCAACCTGCTGGATGACCTCAATGAGGCTGTTTTCCGTTTTCTGAGCTTTCATTTCCTGGCCTGAAAAATGGAATAACAATCCCCACTACTCAAGATTAACCAAGATAATTTGGATTTCATTCTCTGATGCTTATATATGCTCAATAAAGAGTTGTTTTCTTTCCCTTTCATGAAATCTCCTGTGGACAGTGATTTGAAGAATCCAGTGCTAGGCAAAACTTTGCTTTTCCTGAAAATGATATATTTCCTCCTTGCTAATATGAGGCTGTCATAGCTCATTCTATCTTCCTTTTTGCCTCAGATACCAGTTAACTTGAAGTGTAGCTCTGGCATTTTTGTTGATCTCTACTTTCTGAGTTCTTATTTTTCAGTTCAATTTCCATTCTGTCCTTATCTGTGTTCTTGGAGTAAGCAACCTCAAATCCTTCATGACTCAGGCAGGTATAAATAACTAATGGGTGTAAATAGTTTAATGAATGGAAGACTGGAAGGGCCAGACTGGCAATGCTGAGATTTGAAGAGGACCAGAAGGTGGTGCAGGCTGAGCCTGTTGAAAAGCTGTCTGTATGAATGGTTGCAGGGAGCCGCAGTATTAGTTTGGAGGGTCTAGCCCTGTAACCACCTTTCATGCTTCTGCTTACAACAGAAACAAGTATTGCAGACTAGGACCTCACATCACCAGTTATCACTCTCAATGTTTTGTTTGCTTGCTTTGTGACAACGTTTCCCTGTGGCCCCAGCTGGCCTGGAATTTGGTCTGTAGACAAGGCTAGCCTAGATCTCACAGAGATCTGCCTGCCTCTGCCTCCCCAGTGCTGGAATTACAGGCATGCACCACTACACCTGGATCCCTCACTGCTTTGTGTGTACCACATAGAAGACAGAGGTCCGAAGAAAGGAAAGGGACTTGATTTTAGAATTTTAAAAATTATACCAGCCAGTCAAGATGGCATCCACCTGAGCTGGGAAGCTGAGGCAGGAGGATCACTTGAGCCCGCAATTTCAAGGCCAACTTGGGTAACACAGCCACGATCTTATCTAAAACACAAAACTAAGAATAGCATAACTAAAGCAATGTGTATATTCAGTTCTTAAAATATTTCATTTATTTATTTTTAGTTTTTAGTTTTTTGAGACAGGGTCTCCCTGTAGCCCCAGCTGACCTGAAACTTGCTATATAGACCAGGCTGGCCTCAGTCTCACAGAGATCCACCTACCTCTGCCTCCTGAGTGCTGGAATGAAAGGTGTGTGAAAGTCAAAGGACAGTCTGTGGGAGTCAACTCTCTCCCCCCACTATGTGGGGACCAGGGATCCAACTTAGGTTGTTAGTCCTGGTGGCAAGTGCCCCATCCTGCTTCCTGGCCCTGTAACTTCATATCTCTAAGCAACATGCTTTACTGATTATTTCTTTACTTATCAACTTCAAGCATTATCTCTCTTTTTTACCATTTAATGTTTTTGTCAGTTTAAAATTAGTATACAAAGTTAGGGGTTAAATTATGAGATTTTCATAACTGCTTTCAACAAATAAATGGATAAAGAAACTGCAGCACATATACAAAATGGAGTTTATTCACCCATAAAGAAAAATGAAATCATTACGTTTGAGGAAAATGGATGGAAGTGGAAATCAATATTGTAAGTGAAGTATCTGAGATCGGGAAAGGCAAATGTCATGTTTTCTCTCATAT
The DNA here is from genome assembly GCF_000622305.1 of Nannospalax galili. Classification (NCBI taxonomy): domain Eukaryota; kingdom Metazoa; phylum Chordata; class Mammalia; order Rodentia; family Spalacidae; genus Nannospalax; species Nannospalax galili. The sequence continues at coordinate 1,535,477 of NW_008352653.1, forward strand.
GCACACGTGTGCGTGCGTGTGTGTGTGTGTGTGTGTGTGTGTGTGTGTGTGTGTGTGTGTGTGTGATGAAAAGGGAGGGAAAAGGTTTTAAGGGAGGATTGAGGTGAGAGAAGAAAAAAAGGTAATAGAATACATGTGACATGAAAGCAGGAGTAGGAGGAGGGCTGGTGGGGGAGGAGTCCTAGGGAGGGGGGGAGTGGGGAAGAGAATCAACCAAACCTTTTTTTACTTCTTTTATTTATTTTAACACTGGACTCTTCCCCCATCCCAGAATTTTGAAAGTTACTATTTATGTTCCTTTATTGGTTACCTTTTAAACTTCATTGGACACTATTTTACACTCTTCATTTATTTTCAAAATTTTTTTATTTATATTTTTCTATTTTCAAGTGTATGAGTGTATTCACTGCATGTATGTAAGTGCACCCATGTCGTGCAGTGACCATGGAGGTCAGGAGAGGGTGTCGGATCCCCTGGAACTGGGCTTACAGATGGTTATTAGTGGCCATGTGGGTGCTGAGAACTGAGCCCGGGTCCTCTGGAAGAGCAGCCAGTGCTCTTAACTGCTGAGCCATCTCTCCAGCCCCACTGTTCATTTCTTATTCCTCCAGTTGTCCATAATATCTTTTGATCACTCACTTTGTGTTAAATAGTTATTTAATATTGCCTCTTTCCTTCCATCTCTTCTTCTTCCACTTTCCAATCTCTGTTCTATACTTGTGGATCTAGCAGCATTGATTACATTTCCATCTGTCCTGTGAAAATAATCAAGTGCTTTATCTAGATAAACTGGTTATAGAGCTTGGCAGCCAATATATGTTTATGTGGTTATTACTATGCTACTATTGCTCATTGCAGCGTCAAACAGTATACTATAATTATACCTCCTATCCCACAATTCCAATATTACAGCAGCTATACTCACTGGAGAATATTGCTAGTGTAAAGGCCAAGCAAATTTTTTTACATAGAGTCATACACTATAGCCCAGGGTGACCTAGAACTCACTTGTGATCCTCCTGCTTCATCCTCCTGGGATTATACATATGCACCAGCATGCTGGGTCCATATGTTCTTTTCCTGTGCTCTATCAATTGTTCAAAATCATGACACCTTTTACTATGTTTTACTTTGGACCAGGAATTTATTTCCTTTTCTTTCTGTCTTTCTTTTACTTACTACTTTCATTCTGACTGTTATGTGGAGTTCCTCAAACCAGAGATAGGCATAGCACATCTTCTGGGATAACATTTGACTTGGTGATTTTTTTGGAGGCAGGTTCTTTCTATGTAGCCCAGTCAGGCCTGGAATTTATGATCCTTCTGTCTCAGCCTCCTGAGTGCTGGGGCTTGTGGGTATGTGTGTGCCACCATGCCTAACCAGGAAAAGAACTTCAAAATTTTCATTCTGAGCCAGGTGTGGTGGTGCACACCTGTAGTCCAAGCACTTGGGAGGCAGAGGCAGGTGGATCTCTGTGAGTTCCAGGCCAGCCTGGTCTACATAGTGAGTTCCAGGACAGCTGGGGCTACAGGGGAGACCCTGCTTCAAAAAGACAAAAAAAAATTTCATTCTGAAACACAATTTGAATAGAGGAAAGTGTTTAGATCGCAAATGGTCTGATCATATAAAGCAAACACTGATGTAACCAGCACTCAGAGCAAGATCTGCTTTTCATTTTACTTCACTTGGTCTCGGGGAATTCTTTCAATCTAAAGTACTTTGTCTCCTCTTACACTTTTTCTTTTTAAAAAATTTGACATTTCTGGGGCTGGAGAGATGGCTCAGCGGTTAAGAACACTGGTTGTTCTTGCAGAATGCCCGGGTTCGTATCCCAGCACCCACATGGCAGCTAACAGCTGTAATTCCAGTTCCAGGGGATCCAACAGCCTCTTCTGACCTCCGTGGGCATTACACGACACAGCTGCACTTACCTACATGCAAGCAATACATGCATACACATAAAATAAAAATAATAATAAAAAATTTTAATTTGACATTTGTTTATTTATTTATTACGTGTATATGTGTGTGGGGATGTGCATGCCACGGCTCATATGTGGAAGTCAGAGAACAACTCACAGGAGTTGGTTCTACCCTTCCACTGTGTGGGTTCTGGAGATAAATTAAACTTGGGTCATCAGACTTGCTGGCAAGCACCTTTACTCACTGAGCCATCTTATCCCCCCCAATTTTTTTTTAAATCTTAAAAAATTATTGCCTTATTTCTTGACAACTCCCTCTACTTCTTTTTTTCTTTTTCCTTTCTTTTTTTGCTTTGTTTTGTTTTTGTTTTTTGAGGCAGGGTCTCACTCTATAGCCCTGACTGGCCTAGAACTGGCTATATAGGTTAGGCTAGCCTTGAGTTCACAGAGAGCTGCCTGCCTCTGTCTCCCAAGTGCTGGGATTAAAGATATGTACTACCATGTTTGGCCCTCCACTTCATTTTTTGTTTTCTTTTTCCAGAATGTTGGTTAGTTGGATATTGAATATGCTAGATTGATTCTCTGGGCCATATAACTTTTCTCTCATACTTTCTGTTTAACAAACTATGAATGAGGGGGCTGCAGAGATGGCTCAGTGGTTAAGAGCACTGACTGCTCTTGCAGAAGACCTGGGTTTGATTCCCAGCACCTACATGGTGGCTACGAACCGTTCTTAACTCCAATTCCGGGGGAATCCGATGCCCTCTTCTGACCTCTGTGGCATTGCATGACATGGGTACACTCACATACATGCAGGCAATACAGTCATACACATAAAATACAAATAAATAATAATAAAAAAGATGTATGAAGTGCACAAAAATTCAATAAAAATATATTTAAAAAAAACAAAACAGTGAGGGGCTGGAGAGATGGCTCAGTGGTTAAGAACACTGGTTGTTCTTGC
>NW_008352653.1:1538425-1540563 GCF_000622305.1 Nannospalax galili
GCTGCATTTACCTATAAACAGGCAATACATGCATACACATAAAATAAAAATAATAAAATATTTTAAAAAAACAATGAATGAGTTCATATAAAGTCTTATTGAGATGTATATATATCTAGACTCACTTGACATTTACGACTTTATTTGATGTCCCAACAGGAGCTGATTATTATAATGGGTGTCCCTCAAATGCCAAAATGAAAATCAGTTTATTCGGGACCACTAAAATGTCATTACGTACTCTAATTCATTCCTCATAATTTATTTCCTTTCTCTAGGAGCCCTGTGACATTTTGCCTATGTGTGAATGTCACGAGCTTGTATTCTGGGTCCAGCAGTTGGGGTGGTAATGAAGGGAGGATTTTGGATTCTATTATTATTATTATTATTATTAGTAGTAGTAGTAGTAGTAGTAGTAGTAATAGTAGTAGTAGTAGTATGTATGTATAGGCATGCATGTGCCATGGTATTCATGTGGAGGTCAGAGGACAATTTTCAGGAGTCAGTTCCCTTCTTCCATCATATGGGTCTGGGGATCAAATTCGGGTCAATATGCTTGCATGGCAAGTACTTTTTTTATCTGTTGAGCCTCGCTGAGTCTCGCTGGCCTGAAGGATTTTGTGTGCTGTCAGTTTATCCCTGTTTTCTGTGGCCCAGTCATTTCTACCCTTCTTGGTACATACCATGGCCAAGTCTGGAGTCTCTTGGGCCTCTCCTGGCCCAAGTGGTTCCCTCAGCTGCAACCCCCTGTGTGGTATCCTTGACTCTCCTTCAACTATCCCAGTCTTCTGTTTATTTTTTACTTCTAGAAATTAGCTAAAATCTCTCCCTGATGTCATCCTCTCTCATCTTCCTAACCCTGATACTAGTTCATACTTTTATTCCTTCATTTTTGTTTTAATGAGATCCTGGGTGGGGGGATAAATATTTATGCACTTTGGCTCTAGCTAAGCCTCACTAATGCTTAGAAACTATTAGTAACTCCAGAACCCCACTATCCAAGCCTGGATGACTTCATTTTGGCCCTGTGTTGCCATTGGCCCCATCTACTGTCATGAATATTCCTCTGGAAGCCCTGGCACATTCCTTTCCTCAACCTCTTCCACCTAGACCGTGGAGTGAAGGAGCCTCAGCTGAGGCACAACTACCTGGGTTCTTCCCTATTCTGCCCACTGCATCCCTCTGAAGCCTTCAGGCCATCTCTTCCACCTTCCTGAGTGCCCTCTCTGAGGCTCCTGGCTTGCTGTGAGCCAGGATTTTCCAGGACTGGCTGAGTGCTTGGAGAGCAGCCCATCCTCTTTGCTAAGGCAGTGGGAGCAGGTGGGCCAAAGATGGGCCCCAAGTACTAGAGAGGACTTGGAAGCTGAGCAGAGGCTTTTGCAACAGAAAGCTCACTTTAGCTGTTCCCCATTCCCCACTCTTTCCCATCATGGCTGAACTCCATCCCTCTGCCTCCAGCAGAGAGAGGAAAGAAGGGAGGCCGGTAGAGCCATTTTCTTACACACTCCTCCTCACTTATCTCATCATTAATCTGTGCTGCAATATCTGTGCCTACCCCACTTCCCCTTTTGGGTGCACCCCTTTTTTGCACACCTAGAAGTGCTTGCTGAATGTTTCTAGTGTGGGGTGTCTTACGCAATGCTGTATGGAGGGGAGATGGGAGACAGATGAGGAAGACTGGTGAAGTCTAAAGGCTGATACGGGAGATGTGTTTCTTGGCTCTGATATGACGGAAAGGAACAGAAACTGTGGTAGTTAAAAGCATTTGTTGTTAGCATCTGGGATGGTGCTTACCAGCTCAGGAGGCTGAGGCAGGAAGATCACCAGTTTCAGGCTAGCATGTGCTATATAGCAAAACCCTGCCTCAAAAAATCCAAGCAGTTAGACAAACCCAGAATTTAATCTTAGGTCCATCACTTACTAGTTGTATGATTATGGGTAAATCACATTGCTCCTCCAAGCCTCAGTTTCTATATCCATACAATGATAAGAAAACCTACCTTGCACTGATATTAGGAAGGTAGCACATGTCCTGAACTATTATGAGTAAATAATAAATAGTAACGTTATTATTAATTGGGTTATTATAAGGCATACTATGATAAGGACCAGTAAAGCCTGATTATTGCATTTATTAT
>NW_008352653.1:1540616-1542877 GCF_000622305.1 Nannospalax galili
TATTATTATTTGTTAGGGATTAAGAGAAATGTGAGATTAGAGAAGGCATACATTGGGTCAAGCCTCCCTAGGACTTCCCAGCAGTTTTAGGTTAAAGTTTGTATTCTGTTGCCTGGTTTTTAAGGTTCTCTTGCTTGTATTCTCCTTTTTTTCAAGACATAAATGGGAAGTGATCTTTGCCTCATTGTTTCTTGAATATGACATTTAAAAAAGTGATAGCCAGGTGTGGTACATGCCCATAATCCTAGCACTTAGGAGGCAGAGATAGGAGGATCGCCAGATTTCACTTGGTAGTCTTGTCTCAAAATAAATAAATAAACAAATAGACAAGTATTTAGTCTGATGTATAAAGTAATCTTTACCATCATCACCATCATCATCTTTTTTATTCTAGAACTTGTTCAGTGAGTTATGGTGAACAAGGACTACAGAAGAGTAATGGCCAATGAAAGGATAGTGAGCCATTGAAGTCACTGTGGTCTTCACCTGGTATCCCTGCCACCACTTTTGCCTTTGGTGTTACTTGAACCCACTGCTGAAAGTGGTTCCTTTCTCTAACAAGCGTTCTGATTTGTCTTATGGTTCATCTAATTGTTCTTTTCATAATCTTGAACTTTAAAATTTATTTTTATTTTATGTGTATGAGTGTTTTGCCTGCATATATAAGTGCACTCATGTCATACAATGCCTGTGGAGGCCAGAAGAGGGTGTCAGATCCCCTGGGACCAGAATTAAAGATGGTTATTAGCCTCCATGTGGGTGCTAGGAACCAAACTGAGGTCCTCTGCAAGAGCAGCCAGTGCTTTTAACTGCTGAGCCATCTTTATAACTCCTTGAATTTTTTTTTAATGTCATTACCTTATCCACCTGTCATCTGTACCTTCTTTCTCATCTGTCTTTTTTTCTTTTGAGAAAGGGTCTCATGAAACCCAGGTTGTTTTTGAAGACAGTACGTTATGTATCTCATGAGGACCTTGAACTCCTGACCCTCCTGCCTCTACTTCCAAGAACTGGGATTACAGGTCCGTGCTACCATGCCTGGCTTTTAAAAAAAATATTATTTATTATTTTTATTTTATGTGTATGAGTGTATTGCTTGCGTGTATGTGAGTGCACCTGTGTTGTGCAATGTCGCGGAGGTCAGAAGAAGGCTTCGGATTCCCCTGGAACTGGAGTTAAGGACGGTTCGTAGCCACCATGTGGGTGCTGGCAATTGAACCCAGGTCCTCTGCAAGAGCAGTCCATGCTCTTAACCGCTGAGCCATCTCTCCAGCCCTGGTGACCCCAGTTTGAGTCACGGTGTCACTGTGCGACTCACGGTGGCTGGGAATTCATACTCCTCCTGCCTTTCCCTCCCAAATTCTGGGGTTACAGGTGTGCACCATCTTGCCCAGCACGCAGTTGTTTCTTACTGTCATTTCTAGGTCTCATCGCTGGCTCAAACGATCCTCTTACAGTCTTTCCCCCTGAATCAACTTTCAAAAGGTTTTCTTTCACTTTTCACATTGTCCTGTAGGTGGCACCTTAATTTAAGAGGCATGTTTACCTTCCACTAGTGCTTTTTTTCATTTTCTAGTCTTCACAAGTGGCCTTCATGCAGCTTGTGGTGTAGGGGAGCTCTTGACTGTTCTTTTGGCAAAGGCTGCAGCCCCACTCGTTTTTTTTTTTTTTTTTTTTTTTTTTTTTTTTTTTGGTCTTTTTGAGACAGGATCTCCCTGTAGCCCTAGCTGTCCTGGAACTCACTATGTAGACCAGGCTGGCCTTGAACTCCCAGAGATCCGCCTGCTTCTGCCTCCCGAGTGCTGGGATTAAAGGCATGCGCCACCATGCCCGGCCTCCACTGGTCTTTCTTGCCTCTCTTTCCCCTTCTTAACCCTGCTCTCAAGTTATAACAAATGATTTAGAGTTCCCTAAACATTTAAGTTTTCTTTCTGCTTCTCTGCCTTAATTCTGGCTCTTCCCATAGCCAAATGCCCTTTTCCTCTTGTCTACATGGCAATCACTTGAATTTTGAAGAGTACCTTCTGTGAACTTGCATTGTTGCAGGCACAGTGAACAGACAGACAAAACCAGGGCTGGGAAGATGGCTCAGCAGGTATAGGAGCTTGCTGTCAAGCCTGATGACCTGAGTTTGATCCCTGGAATCCACATGGTGCAAGGAGAGAACTGACTCCCCCAAGCTGGCCTCTAACTTCCACATGTGTGCTGCCGTGGCATGTTCTCTCTCTCTCTCTCTCTCTCTCTCTCTCTCTCTCTCTCTC
>NW_008352653.1:1542893-1548515 GCF_000622305.1 Nannospalax galili
AAAATAAATGTAATAAAAAGAATTTTTAAAAAACAGACAAAACTGTGGGGTGCAGCAGCGCATGCCTTTAATCCCAGCACTCAGGAGGCAGAGGCAGGTGGATCTCTGTGAGTTCCAGGTCAGCCTGGTCTACATAGTTACATAGTGAGTTCCCGGCCAGCTGGGGCTACAGGGAGACTCTGTCTCAAAAAGACCAAAGAAAAAAAAGAAACAAACAAAACCCCTGCCCTATGGTGGAGCTGACTTTCTAGTTTGTATATGTTGGGTCAGGGACAGAAAATAAATACGAAGGTACATCTATCTGTTCTAGAGTAGTAAGTGCTAATATTGGCACAGCTGCTGTTAAATACTTTTTCTCGGGCCAGGCATGGTGGCGCATGCCTTTAATCCCAGCCCTCTGGAGGTAGAGGCAGGCGGATCTCTGTGAGTTCAAGGCCAGCCTGGTCTACATAGTGAGTTCCAGGACAGCTGGGGCTACAGGGAGACTCTGTCTCAAAAAGACAAAAAAACAAAAAAACAAAAAAACAAACTTTTTCTTATTTAAGCGTTCTTCAGTATAATTGTATATTCCATATGACCATAGTACTCTCAACAGCTTTAGTTTGTTATTATCTTCACTATATTGAGGAGAGAACCCAAACTTAAGAGATCTAAATCATAAGGCCTGGAGGGGCAGAACTGGGGTTTAAACCAAGACCTATCTGTACCCAAGCTTGTGATCATAACTGCTGTGCCACTCTTCAAGCCTCACTATAATGTTCTGAGGTAAGAATTATAACATTCATTTTATAGTTGAGGAAACTGAGTTGAGAGAGGGGAATGGACTTACCCGTAGTTGCATAGCCAAATAATGGATTTAAACACAGATCTGTCCAATACATAAGAATAGACCCCTTTGTAAACCCTGAGGCCTAAAGATCTCAGACCCTGGACAAGGTGCCAGTTTAAGCCCTTAGCCTTCCCCACTTTTCTTCCAACCTATGCTTTATATAGAGCCTTGATAACTCTCTCTCTGTATCTCTCTCTCTCCCCATCTCTCAGCCCATTTGTTTACATCCTGTTTGTCCCCCATTCCCTTTAGGCTTCCCTTTGGGACTAATGAATAGACCTGGATATTAAGACAACACAATTCCTGAAAGTAAGCTTGAGGAATTTGGATAGGGAACTTAGGGTCCTGGGTACCTGGAGTATGGCCTAGAAGGGATGGAGCCAAAAGTCCTGATGACTGTGCCTCCTTCATCCCACAGACACTTTGCTTTGTGGGGAGGGACCTCTGAAGTTTGGGGACCCAAGTTTCTGTTTCTCAGTATTGTCTATGATACTGTGATTTATAGTAAATTGAGGCCCAAGATCCTCCTTCGTCTTCCTTAGCTAGGTGTTGCTGTGCAGGAATGTCCCATGGGCCAAAGCCTTCAAGATCTCTGTCCAGTGAGGAATGCAACTTTCATTACAAACCCTGTTGAACAAGCACATGGATTCTTAGGGGATCCATTACAGTATTTTGTTCATAGCTTGTTATACTGATCTCCATTTCTGAATAGCTCCAAAAAATTGTGCATTAAGCTTGGCATGATGACATATACCTTTAATAGCACTCAGGAGACAGAGGTAGGGGGATCTCTGTGGCCAGCCTGGTCCACACAGTGAACTCAGGCCAGCTGGGGCTACAAGGAGACCCTGTCTCAAAAGACAAAAAAAAATGTATATTGAATGCATTCCTTTTATATATTTTTTGTTTGTTTATTTATTTATTTATTTTCTTTTTTTGAGATAGGGCTGGCCTTGAACTCACAGAGATCTGCCTGCCTCTGCCTCCTGAGTGTTGGGATTCCTGAGTGCTGGGATTAAAGGCGTGTGCCACCACGCCCGGCTGTTATTATTTTATGTGTATGCATGTATTGACTGCATGTATGTAAGTGTACCTGTATCATGCAATACCTGTGGAGATCAGAAGAGGGCATTGGTTCCTCTGTAACTGGAGTTATGGCTGGTTGTTAGCTGTCTTGTGGGTGCTGGGATTCGAACCCGGGTCTTCTGCAAAAACAGCCAGTGCCTTTAACTACTGAGCCATCTCTCCAGCCCTTGAGTGCGTTCTTTTTTGGGGGGGGGGTCTTTTTGAGACAGGGTCTCCCTGTAGCCCCCAGCTGGCCTGGAACTCAGTATGGAAACCAGGCTGGCCTCGAACTCACAGATATCCGCCTGCCTCTGCCTCCCGAGTGCTGGGATTAAAGGCGTGCACCACCACGCCCGGCTTTGAATGCATTCTTATATTAGGAAATTTAAGAAACTTTGGAAAAGGAGAAGAGAAAAGCAAGCATAATTACAACACAAGGGCAGCAACTCTGAACTGTTACTGTATTTCCCTCATTCTCTGTTTCTTCAAGTACTTAAGATGATTTTGCATGTGTGATTTTTTTCTTTTTTCTTTACATTTTTCCATACATAACTGCATATTCTTTATGACCATCTTTTTTTAGTAGGAACTGATGTGCTCTGATGTAGTCAGTCATCCTCTGTGTGTAGAGAATGGAAGTGGGCATATTTTTCCAGTGGTTGAAATTGTGGTTTGGTGGACTTTCTTGCACACATAGCTTTAATGGAATATATGACTTTTAGGGACTTGACCTTATATAGGAATACTGTACCAAGCTCATTTTCCCCTCTAGGTGGTTCTCCCTGGCCAGGTCTGATTTTATAATCATTAATTGATTCCATCACCACATAGTCACTCTGTTCTTCGTGAACCAGACCACAAGAGCTAAGGCTATAGGCAGAAATGAGACAAAGCTGCAGACCACTGGAAGCTGTGGGCGTCAGGCATGTTTGAAATAGGCAATTTCAGAACATTCTGATTATGGTTGAGAGGGAAGGAAGAAAAGGATACCATGCAACAGAGAAGGGGCTCCTAACCCAGTCTGTGGACAGAAACAGAAGCTCTCTGGAGGAGGAGGTGCTTACATGAGTCATGAAGGATGAATTGGAGCTGGCTAGCATAAAAAAGAGAACTTCCACTTAAACACACTTTGTTTTTCTTGCTTCCCAAATCCAGCTAAAATGTGAGTAAAGAAATAAAAAATATAGAAAGACAAAGTCTAAGGTGCCGACCATCAGTAAACTAGTTTACCTAGAGAACCACCCCCCTACCCAATGCTTGGGATTTGGAGGTACTGTGTACCTCAGAAAGCAGAGTGAGGTATGGACCTGAAAATAGTGGAATGTAAATGGTTTCTTCCTGTTGACTGTTTCTCAGTGTCCAGTCAGATTTTCCCAGCACTTCTTTGTTTCTCTTGCTTCCCAAATCCCACTAATTTCCAGTACCATCCCTATGACTGGAGATTGATTCTTTGGAGAAATTGAAGAGGCTTTGGACTTGAGGAAACCAGGTACAGTGGAAGATGGGGTGAAACAGGGCTACAAACAAAAGGATCTTCCACAAAAAATGGTAGGACCCTAACTTCCTTCTACTCCCCTATTTCCAATACTGTAGTATTGACTTTGTAAAGTCAGGCACATGTAGCTTCTGTGCACCTATGTAGTGTTATAGGAGCGAATCTCCAAGCATCATTATCCAATGACACTTTAAGTTAGGTACATTTTATTTTATGCAAACTAAACTTGAATAGAATTGATTATTTTAAAAGAAACCTCTATGTAGTTAGAGGTTCCTGTGTAGTGCAAAGCTGTATGAGGAAGACCACCAACCTGGAAAGACAAAGCAAACAAGCAAAACAAAGGAGCTTAGAAGAAACAGACAAAGACGAGAAGAAATCTGGGCAGTGAAAAATAGGGAGAGCCAGAAAAGAAATGTCAGCGAGATTATAAAATAGAAGGTGAAGAGAGATACCCTAGGAAACAAGTCAACAAGAGGAAGATGATAACAGAAGACAAAAGATGAAAAAAATAGAGGAGCAATTGAGGAACTCCTCCATCTCAAAATAGGAGCTCCAGAAATAGAAAATGGAGGAAGCTGCAAGAAGGAAATCCTCAAAGACATAATACAACAATCTTTCCTAGAATTGAAGGAATGAAAACTCTGAGTACCCAGCAAGATAAACAATACAAAGGCCCATGTCAAGATATGGTCCTATGACATTTCAGAATACCAGGGATTAAAAAGATGCTAACTGCTTCTAAAGGAAAAAGACACATGTGAAAAGGATCTTTATAGAATGTTGCTGGACTTCTGAACAGCAGCACTAGAAGATCAGAGATGATGAGGCTATTTTCTTAATATTTTGATGAAAATAATTTCCAACCTAGAAGTTCATACTCAATTGAGTTATCAATCAGCAATGAGGATATGATAAAGACATTTCAGACATAGAAGGTCAAAAGGTTTTATGTCCTATGCTTCCTTTTTAAATTATATGTAGTATAATTTATTCATTGCTGGTTGAATACCCCAATCTGAAAATCTGAGATTCAAAATGCCCCCAAGTCCAAAACTTTTGAGCACTGGCATAATACCACAAGTGAAAAATTCTACACCATGAAACTTTGTTTCATACACACTTTTTGTATGTGTGTGCATGATAATGTGTATGTGGACATGTATGTGCAGGTATGCATGCAGGTGTGTATGTGTGTGTGCATGTGTGTGGAATGGAGGCCAGAGGTTGACATCAGATATCTTCTACTAGTCACTCCCCACCATATGTTTTTTTTTTTTTTGTCTTTTTGAGACAGGATCTCCCTGTAGCCCCCACTGGCCTGGAACTCACTATGTAGACCAGGCTGGCCTTGAACTCACAGAGATCCACCTGCCTCTGCCTCCCGAGTGCCTGGGACTAAAGGCGTGCATCACCACGCCCAGCTTGCCTTATTTTTTCTTTTTTAAAATATATATGTACGAATGTATTGTCTGCATGTATGTAAGTGCACCCATGTCATGCAATGCCCGCAGAGGCCAGAAGAGGGTGTCAGATCCCCTGGAACTGAAGTTCCACATGGTTGTTAATCACCATGTGGGTGCTGGGAATTGAACCTGGGTCCTCTGCAAGAGCAACCAGTGCTCTTAACCACTGAGCCATCTCTCCAGCCCCAGCCCACCTTATATTTTGAGAAAAGGCCTGCCACTAAACCCAGCACTCACCAATTGGCTAGACTGGATGGCCAACAAACTTCTCTGTTCCCCAAGTCCTAGGGTTAGAAAATATGCCCAACCACACCCGGCTTTTATATGTGTGCTAGGAATATGAACTCAGGTCCTCATGTGTGACAGGCGCTTTGTCAACTAAGCTATCTCTCCAGCCCTTCACACACTTTTTTTATTGCATAGAATTGGGGCTAAAGAGAAGGCTCAGTGGTTAGGAGCACTGACTGCTCTTACAGAAGTTTGAATCCCAGCACCCACATGGCAGCTAACAACCATCCATAACTCCAGTTCCAGGGGATCCAACACCCTTTTCTGACCTCTGCAGGCATTGCATGACATGGATGCACTCACATACATGCAGGCAGTACACTCATACACATAAAATAAAAATAATAAATAAAATATTTTTTTAAATCTCATACATCTTTCTTTTTATTTTTTAAAATCATGTTTCCCTTTGAAATAATTGGTGTTTTGAAATAATTGGTTTATCATAGAAAGAAATTTGTCAGCTGAGAAGATTAATG
>NW_008352653.1:1548536-1572529 GCF_000622305.1 Nannospalax galili
TTGACCTTTCAAGACACCGTTGATTCTGTAACCTATAATCCTACAATCTTCCTTGGAATAGGAGGACACTGCAATGGTTAAGACTAAACATTTAAAACTTATGATATGTTCACATCCTTAAAAAGTCACAAAACAGGCTGGAGAGATGGCTCAGTGATTAAGAGCACTGGCTGCTCTTGCAGAGGACTCAGGTTTCATTTCCAACACCTACATGAAGGCTCAAAATTGCCTCTAGCTTCAGTTTCATGAGATTCCATTACCTCTCTGAGGGTACCAGGCACACATATGGTTCACATACATACATCCAGGAAAACACATATGTACATAAAAAATAAAAATAAATGAATCTTTAAAGAAGAGAGGGAATCACAGAACCAGTGGTTCACCGAGGGCTTCATGGGATAATTCTGTGAGTCATGAGGATGAGTTCTTGCATCTGATTTCAGCTGTAGTCACGTTCACTAATAAAATGCTGTTTCCTCACTTAGAAAACTGGCTTGTCCTTTTTTCTTCAGAGTAACAAGTTAATTTCGGTCAGGCATCTTCATCTTGCTATGTGTGGTATCACAGGTCATCGACAAATTTGGTCAAAATTTGTCAAGAGTTAAACAGGTGCTGGAACTCTTCTCAATACTGGTGCTGGGGATAGAACAGAGACCCCGTTTGAATTCTGGTTCCTAGTTTAGGGTGATGCAATGTAAAAAGGCATCATTTCTGCTGCTGATTAGTGCCGAGGAAATGAAGGATATTGTGATGGAGTCTGGCTTCTCAACCATGGCATTTGAGGCTAGAAAACTCTGGTACACTGTTTGTTGTGGGCTGCTCACACCATCCAGAGTCTATCCCCAAACCAATCTTGTGACTAATAGATCTGTCTGCTAAGGGACAAGTTTACAGAGAACCACTGTGACAGGCAGCCTCTTGGGGGAAGGGGAAAATAAAAGAAAGAACAAAAAAGAAAAGAAGAAAAAATTGCATAAAATTACCTTCAGTCTGTGTGTATAAGATATATATGAAATGTGAATTAATTTCATGTCTAGAATTGGTTCTTATCCCCAAGATAGCTCATTTGCAAATATTCCAAAATTAAAAAAAAACAAATGCAAACACTTCTTTCTAAGCTTTGGATAAAGGATACCCAACCATGCAGTCATAATAGTATAAGCCAGCAACATTGATTTAACCTCAACTTTGCGATGGAACTCTAGTGTGGTGGAATGAGAGGAGGGCACTAGGAATGTGTAACTGAGTGACAAGAGAGTGAATAGAAGTGCTCACAGTATATTACACATGATAATGTGTGTAAAAGAGTGATTAAAGCCCTATACTGCTGATAGTATGTGTAAGGAGGTTACACATACTGATGAGTGACAGCCAAGGTTGACTCCTGGCTTCCACATGCACCTACACACGTGTCCACCCACACACTCAAACATGGACTTAAACACATGAGATAAAGGAAGGAAGTGAAGGAGAAAGGAAGGGAGGTGGAAGGGAGGAAAGGCATGGGGAGTAATAAGAGAAGTCGATTCCCTCTACTGATGCTAGTAAAAAAGTGGGGTATGGTCCCTGGGTCTTTGCTTCCACATGTGGACAACTGACTATAGTTGATAAAAGAGATAAACTTGGGGCTTTGAAGAACTACATATTTTAAAGCCTAAAGAGTGCTTAGAACGCAACCAACATAGATCCATCATTTTAAAGATGAGGAACGGGCTGGAGAGTCAGCTCAGCAATTAAGAACACTGGTTGTTCTTGCAGAAGACCCAGGTTCGAATCCCAGCACTCACATGGCAGCTAACAACTGTCTGTAACTCCAGTCCCAGGGGATCCAACAGCCTCTTCTGACCTCTGAGGGCATTGCACGACATGGGTGCACTTACCTACATGCAGGCAATACACACATACACATAAAATAAAAAAGAAAGAAAGAAAGAAAGAAAGAAAGAAAGAAAGATGAAGAACAAAGATCCAGCGAGGTGACTTGCCAAAGTTCACACTACCAGTTAGGGGATAAGTTATAATAGAACCCAGCATTCTTCCTACCAGTTTATACTACCTCCTAGAAGAATAGTGGCCCAGCTTTGTAAAGTAGGAGGCAGATTGACCACTGGTCAGGGCACTGGTTCCTGAAAAGGAGCCGGATAGCACTGCATTGATGATTATTATCTAATCTGTATATAATACACTAAATGCATAGTGATAAATAATAGGTGACATGCACCCCCCCACTTAGGGTCTTACAATGCTATGTCCTCCCAAACTAGTGAGAATCAGTCCACTGTGATAATTGGCTAATACACTGCATCATAATACACTCTGCATCAGGACTTGGACATCTTTCCCCTACTTTGCTGCCATCTTGAGAACTGTAACCCATCATAGAAATAGTTTGGAAGCAGAGATACTATGATTAATACATCATAGATGCTCAATGACTGTTCACGATAATGAGGATCTCTCTCTCTCACACACACAGCAGATGAACGAACTCTCTCTCTCTCTCTCTCTCTCTCTCTCACACACAGTATAGATTGGGTCTGATTAGTCATTGCATCTTCCTTCTGTTCACTATAAAGAGGATCTCTCTCTCTCACACACACAGAATCTGAACTCTCTCTCTCTCTCTCTCTCTCTCTCTCTCTCTCTCTCTCTCTCTCTCACACACACACACACACACAGAGCAGATGAAGGTAAGCGACCAGTTCATGTGCTCTTTGAGTAGGCTTTTCAGATTCAGACCTGGTGTATAGTCAATCGACTAAATCTATGCTGGGTTTGGGGGTGGGTAGTTGTAAGAAGTTGAGCCTCCCTGGAGTAGAGGATTAGTATTAGAGATGCTGAGGAACCTGGTCTCCATTCTGTAGGTAACTGGGGAGTCACTGAGTTTGGCTTCTCAGGCTTGGTCCCTGAGAATTATTGAGACAGGATTCAGAAGTTATCCTGTTGCTGTAGAGTGAGATAGAGAGTTTTAATAAATGTGATAAGGTGCTCTGTAGCCCTGGCCCTCTATTTCTTTAGGGAGCTGAAAAGGCTACATGTTGTTTCCACTGTCATTAGCTGAGCATATACCATCCAGGTTCCAGGCACTTTGAGTCTCAAAACCATTCCATAAAGGAAAGGATTCTTGCCGCTACCCCATACTGCCTCTTTTCTCAGTGAGTGAGAAATCTAAGGCCCTGCATAATGAGGTAACCTACTCCAATAATAGGGAAAGGAAGTAGTCCCACTCAGCACCCTCGTGCTTGCCTGCCCCACCTCACTGGAGTGGGTGTAGGGTATGCTATGCATTTATTCTTTCAACAAATGCTCTCCTGAGATCCTTCTCTCAGATTAGGTGTACATGGACACCCCCCACCCCAAAATAAAAAAAAACTAAGGTTGTATCTTGGCTCTCTCAGCTGAAGACAAAGTCGGATGTATTCATCTTTGTGCCTTTTGCCCAAGCCTGGGAAAGGGCTAGAGGTATGGGGTGAAGTGGGAGGAAGACAACCAGAGGGGAGAGGAAGACTGCTTCCCACACTTTCCGACTTCCAGGATCCCTGGCCCTCCTTTCTCCCCTCCTCTGCCCCCAGCATAACAAGTTCTCTGTCCTAACTTCCATTACACAAATGCTTGTGCACACACATGCATGCATAGTATCACAATGGGTGCTCGCACAGGCACACACACGTGCCTGCACAACATACATTCATCTCACGAAGGTGGAACTAGAGAGGAGGGGAGTGGTCCTGATTTCACTCATTTCCTGGCTTTCCTCAGAGCTGGCCCTCACTCCCTTCTTCTTTTTCACCCTTCTTTTGCTCTGAGGGACCTCACAATGAAGAAGGCAGGCCAGTCTAGTAGAAAAGAGCGCAGCAGCTGACTCATCTTACCCTCTTAGTTTCATTCTCTTCATCTGGAAAATAAGCAGGTTGGACTAGGCACTTGGGAAAGCCTCTTCTATATTGTTAGTAATATCTGGCATTTGTCTACTTAGTTCCAGTGAGCTTAGTCATCTGAACAGCTCTGTGAGGATTGGTCTTGTGTAACAAATGGAGAAACTGAGGCTTAGACTCAGAGAGAAAAGTAACAGGGATAGTAAGTAGTCAAGACAATTTCTGAACCTGGATGTCTCTGGATTTTTATCAGGCCACACTCCAAGGAAAGCCACACTCCTCACTGTGATTCCCACTACATCCTTGACTTTGCCTAACCTCCCGTGACCCTTTGCTTACTCATCTAGCTGTCCAGTCCTCCCTGCTCTTCCAACTGACTAGGCACTCACCATCTCATGACATTTACACTTGTTATTCTCCATGAATAAATGAAGCACACTTCTCTGTGTTTTCATGACATATGTTGGATCTCAGGGTCACTACATGTGGCAGGGGAAAAGAACAGAGCTTATGTTGACTGTTTTTATTTCCTTCTGTTTCCTTTCAGATCTGACGGTGAGAATTCCAGAACAGTCAGGTCAGTACCTCGTTTCTGTAGTAGTACTTGGGGGATGGGGCTGGGCCCAAGGTTGGGTGGAGGAGGGTTCTGGTTTTTTATCTTGGGATCCATGGGCAAGAGTAGGGGTCAACTCCAGGGTTCTTTCCCCATTGGTATTAGAGGTGGGTGTGGAGTGGCGGGGAAGACAGGGAGAATGTGGCAGTCGCAGGGATGGTGTTGAACACGGTTCTTCAGTCTTTACAATCCTAACTGATTTGAGAGCTTTGCTATACAATGCATGAGTTCAGAAGAGGCTGATTTCCAGGAGGTCAGCTCTAGACCTGGGACCTTTTCTAATTTCTTCTCCCAGAAAAGGGAGTTGGATGCTGCCTTCCCTGGTCTAATGTTCTGTTTCTGTCTTGAACCATTCCAGTCCCAAGTAATGAGACTTAGATGGACTTTGAATGTGATACATTCTAGACACTAGAAATATATATGGTGACAAGGAAACATTTTTGTATGCTTGGTTAAAACATTTACAAGCTTTGGTAAGTTTTAAAGTCATGATACATTGCTACTTGAGAAGGCAGGGGTAAAACTGGAATAAGACCAGGGCTCTTTGTCTATTCCCCTGGCCTTCATCTGTCAGAAGCCTCATAAAGGCAGAAATGTCAAATATAAGGATTAGAGGTGGGTATGGGATGGAGGGGAAGACAGGGAGAATGTGGCAGTTGCCGGGATGGTGTTGAAGACTGTTCTTCAGACTTTCCAATCCTAACTGACTTGAGGGCATGTCAGTTCCCTCATTGCGGCAACAATGAGGGGGCTCAGTGTATGGTCTGGCCTTGGCATCTAGACTGGGAACTATAACTTTTGAAATGAGATGGGCCCAGGCAGCAGAGGCACAGGATGGGGACAGTCAGTCCCAGCCAAAGCTGCACTAGTATATATGACACCTTTGTGATGAATAGAAAACAGTTTGCATAAGGAGCTTTTCTTCTTTCTGATTGGATCAATTGGAAAAATGTTCCCTTTGGGCTATGCACACCAGGCTTCCCAGGTTGGCAAACAGCATAAATGAGATGTCAGCCCCCATTCACCACATTTGGACTGTAAACCTTTGTGTAGTGTATAACCTGAACAACCATATGCAACAACACAGTTTCTGTCATCCAAATCAATGGATATAGCCTGGGGTCAGAATTTGCCTGTGCACAAACAGAAGTCTTTCCTATCATCCCATGCCGGGGGTCTGGAGTGAGCATACTGATGCCCGGGACCAAGGGTAGGGATTTAGGATGGACACACACTGAGGCCAGCATTAAATCAGCGAGAATGTGATGGATGTGGTCATGCCTGGTGTCTGGGCAAGAGGTATATGATGGCACTTAATTAATCCCTGCATGCGGCCAAGGAGCATGGCACAGGCACAGCTTGTCCTAGCACTTAGGAAAGTACTTGTGTAATGAAGGACATGGATCTCACCGACCTACTGACGGTTTGGAGAAAGGCAACTTGGGCTGACCTCAAGCCTAGGGCTCCTGTAGGCATCTCTGATGATGTACCTGCTCCTTGTTGAGGAACCATACTGAAGGCTTCTTTAGTTGTCAGCTCTTCCCAATTGGCAAGTTCCTGGGACCTATAGCTCAGGGTATTTAACAGTGACCATAATTGTGAGTCATATGATGACATATGTTTGGCCTTTATAACTTTTAGAAGTTGTCAGGGATTTTCTTTTATTTGATCCACCCAGTGACAATGTAGATGGAACCTGCACTGGCCTTATCATCTTTGTTTTATGGTTGAAGAAACTGGGGCTTGGGATAGTTATGGGTTTTGCCTGCAGCCACACAACTAATATATGGTTGAGCCAGGATTCAAACTCTGGTCTGCCTGCCACCAAGCCAAGAGCCCTGCCCATATTGTAGGATTTCTTGACAGCCTGGTAAATAATAATCATCTAATCATAAAATTATCATAGATTCTTCACGTACTAAGAACTCAAAATGTGATCTTATTTAATGTTCACAGCAGGTGCATTAGGCATGGATTATGATCTCTGATTTACATATGAGGAAAAAGAGATCCCAAGAGGGTCAGTGCCTTACCCAGGGAAAGAAGAGCAATGGGGTGGGTGACATTCCTCTGAGTCATACTTTGGGCTCTAAAGCTCGTGCTGATTTTATTCAGATTTGCTTCCTGATATGAATACTGGGCTCATATTCAAGGAAGGTGTAGCAGCTTTGAGGACTCAGCAGCCAGATCAAACGCAGGCTATGAGAAGGTCCTACAGCATAGCCTGTGTAAGGCAAGATCTCGCATAGAAGGAAGTCCCTTTAACTTGGAACTGTGGTTGGATGGGGCTCTTTCAGGATACGTTCAGGCTTTGTGTATAAATTCTCAAGTTAATTCCAGTTAGGAAATGCTTCTTGGAGCAGATGGTGTCTAAGCAGGTGGCTACACAGGACTGACTTCACATAAGGAGGGTCCCTGGAGGTAGAATTAGCATGCGTACGAAAGCCAGAGGTACATTTAAAGTCAGGAACTAATCAGTTGGACTAAAACAGATGTGAGCAGGAAAACACAGCTGCTAAAGTTCAGAGCCCTGGTTGGGTCACAGATCTCTTTTGACTTTACAACAAGATATTGTCATCTACAAAGTTCACACTGGAGAACCATGTAATCAATTTACAGAAAAAAAAATCTCCTAACAGGGGCTGGGAAGATGACTCAGTTGGTAAAGTGGTTGCTATGTAAGCATGAGGACCTCAGTTTGATCCCCAGACCCCATGTAAAAGGCTAGGTATGATGGCATACGCCTGTAATCCCAATGCTGAGCAGGCAGAGACACATGAAGACATCTCTGGAACTCACCAGCCAGCCTAGCAAGAAACTTTGTCTCAAAAAATCAGGTAAAGGGGACCAGAGAGAGGCCTCAGAGGTTAAGAGCACTGACTGCTCTTACAGAGAACCCAGGTTTGGTTTCCAGCACTCACATGGCAGGTAACAACTGTCTGTAACTCCAGTTCAGGGGATCTGATGCCCTCTTCTGACCTCTGTGGTCATTGTACACAGGAATACACTTACATACATGCAGGCAAAACATTCATACACATAAAATAAAAATAAATTTAAAAAATTTTTTTCAAAGGTGGAGAGCAATTGAAGAAGACTGCCGATGTCAATCCCCGGCCTCCACATGCACACATGTGCACATGCACCCATATCCACATGCACCCATATCCATACATGTACCTAACACAGATACAGACACACAGACACACACGGACACACAGACACATACACACACACACACACACACACACACACAGACACACACACATACATGTTTTGAGTAAATTCACCATTTTGTGTTGGGCCTCATTTATAGGTGCCCTGGGGAGTAGGTGGCCTGTGGGCTGCAGGTTATACATACCTGACTGATGAGGAGCTAAGGGGAAAAAGGGCAGAAACTGGATCCAGGCTAAGGACTGAATTTTTGGCTAGGTTGCTTTCTAGTTACATGTCTGGGCAAATGTTTTTCTCCTGTAGAACCCCAGTTTCCTCATTCAGTAAACACATGTATATAAGAGTGTGTGCATACATGTGTACATGTGTGGATGGAGAAGTAGAAGAAATACCAGGGAGAAGACGAGGCCTCAGCTTGTGCAAGAGCTGAATAGCAAGAAGTGAGCAGCGGGACTGGGAGAGATGGCTCGGTGGTTAAGAGCACTGGCTGCTCTTGCAGAGGACCCAGGTTCAGTTCCCAGCATCCACCTGGCAGCTAACAACTGTTTGTAACTCCAGTTTGAGAGGATCTGACATCCTCTTCTGATTTCCATAGGCATTGTACAGCATGGGTACTCTTACGTCCATGCATGCAAAACACTCATACTCATAAAATCATTAAAAATTTAATTAATTTAATAAACTAATTTTCAAAAAGAAGTGAGAAGGAAGGGTAGGTGGACTGAAAACCACCCATGTCAGGGCCCAGGCTTTAGGGCCTCTCAATATTGGGTGCAAGAGTCTATTTAAAACTGAACAGCTGATGCTGGGGCAGGACTAGGAGCAGAGCTAGGTGTCTGGATTTCCTATAGATTCAAGAGACCTTGTCAGACTAAAAGTGCCTTAAGCCAAGGTCCCGAGAAAGATGGACCATAGGTAAAGCTGTAGCTAAAGCTGAAGGGGTGTGGTGGCACAGGCCTTTAATCCCAACCCTCTCGAGAGGCAGAAGCAGGTGCATCTCTGTGAGTTCAAGGCCAGCTGGGGCTGTATAGTGAGACCCTCTCTCAAAAACAAACAAAACAAAACCCAAAGCTATCAGCACAGCCTGCTTCCTAGCTATATGATTTTTGCAGTAGCTTAAATTCTCTGGCCCTTTGTTTTTCTTTGGTAAAATAGAAACAGTGATTCTGACTTCTCTGAGTTGATGAAAGAACTCAGCATCAAATAGTGGGTCAGCCACTTGTAGTGCTCTGTAACCTCCCCATTGCTGTATGCTATAGAGTCAAGCTGAAAAATGTGGATACGTGCAGAACTTGAAAACAGATAAGCAGGAGAGACCAAATTGATCCCCTCAGTGGAAGACGAGGGAGTCCCAGCTGGCCCAGAGGCACTGCTGGCTGTGAGGACTCAGGGCCCTGGGGACCAGATTGAGGTTGCTAGGCTTGAAAGGATGAGAGCAAGAGGAGGTGGCCTGTTGCTAGGGAAGGAGAGAGGGGGTAGGGGAGCCACTGACACCCTGTGAGCCAGGGACATCCCCATGGCAACAGAAGCCACTGATGTCTGGAGAAGGTGGGAGGAGTAGCAGTGGCTGGCTTGTTTCCCAGAGGAGGCCTCCTACTCTGGCCCTCAGTGTCCCTGTTTGCCCAGTTGAGAGTTTGGTTTAGGCAGTCTTAAAGATTCTTTCTTGTGTTGACCTCCTGGGATGACCAGACCTTACAACCCTTCTTTGGTCCCCTCATTCACATGTCTAAAGTACCACCGGTCTCCAGAGCCATCCCACCTGTGTCTAGTTCTTCTCTCCCCTGCCATCTCGTGTTCGGCTTAGCCTGGCTGCCCTCCCCTTCCAGCTCTGTGTTCCTACTGCTTTCTGTGCCTTGAGCCGTGTCACTTTTTGCCTGCTGCATGCTCTCTGGCTGGGAGGGGGGAAGCAGCTCCAGACTTGCTCAATATATTTATGGTGCCATAGTGTCACTCTCCACTTCACAGGGCACTATAAGCTCCTGAGATTTGTCTGAGGTATTCTTGGTGCCATGTGGTGGAGCCAGGTTTGGAACTTACCTCTATCATTTCTGCTTTTCCTGACCTGGGAGAAGTGTGTGATTTTTCATCACGACCAGCAGCAGCCCTTCTAAGTGATGGCTGGGCACTTTTACCTGTAGTTTCCATTTCATCTTCACTGTAATCTTATGGGCTATATGCTCCTGTCATTTCACAGGTGAAGGAATTAAGGCTTAGAAAGCTGAGATGATTTGCCCCATGGTAGAATTAAGGTGGGAATCCAGATAATTAGATTTGTAATCATAGTGTGATGGGGTTAACCTGAAGGATGAAGAACATCCCCAACTAGCAGGCCTGTATTGGGCAATGGGGGTCGGGGCAGAAGGAGGTAATCGGGGCCTCTGCTCATGGAGAGCTCCTGCTCTGGGGTTGCTACAGACACAGATAAGCTAGCTTTTGAAGGCCCAGATGGGAATGTGATAATGAGCCGGACAGCCAGTATGTAAATTGAAGAGTTCAGAGGGATCGATCTGGATTCTGATAGCAAGATGGGAGGAAGGACTGAGGAGAGCTGGGGTTAATTTTCCCAAATGAGGCAACTGTCCGGAAGCTCCAGAGGGGTGAGATGGAGCAAAAGTTTCTTCTGCCCTTCCTCTCTGTGTTCTCCCTCTGCTTGGCCTAGTCCCAGGAAGTGGGTGACCCCTAAGCTGGCTGAGTGCCTGGTTGGCACCAAAATAAACTTGCCTTCCCTCTCTTCCCCTCCCCTTGCCTCTGTCCCCTCTGTCCTGGCTTTAATTAGCAGCCCTGGGGATGAGTCACTTGGCAGCTGGGGAGGGAGGCTGTGCAGAGCCCAGCTAAGCTTCAACTCTTGCCCTGAGCCTTATAGGCAGCACTGCTGTGTTCATGTGTGTGGGTGTGCACTGCTGCATGTCAGGGAGGCTCCGCATCATTGCAGCTGAGAAGAGTGCAGGGGCAACATTGCATGCTGGCACAAGGCCATGCATGCCAGGATGTCTATATATAAGCATATCTGGTGGTTGCTGTATTTGTCTCTGTGTGTCAGTGAATGTCAAATGTGTGAATGTGTGACTATAGTGTGTGACTGTGATAGCAAGTGTCAGGAAATGAGGGAAGGAGCTTTTGGGTGAACAAACACAAATGCCATATAATTGCAGTCACTCCTGACATAAGTGTTCTTTATGTGTTTTTGCTTATAAAAGCCCTACACTTATATTTCTAATTTTCACTTGTCTTAGTCTAGGTACATTTTGTCACAGAGAGCAGAAGCCCACTCCAGCTAGCTCAGGAATAAAGGTGGGGGGCCTGTTGTGAGGCTGCATCTCACAAAATTAAGAAGAGTAAACAAAGTATAGCCATACTTCTCACTAACCAGAAGGGAGACTAGGACGCCAAGGACCAAGGTTGCTCTTTTGTTCTGTGCATCTCCTGGGCCCATATCTTGCCCCTATCTCTCATAGCTTGCTTGGTCCCTCTTACCTCTTTTTCACTGAACTCTGTCTCTGGATGGACTTTCTCTGCTGCTACACAGCCTAGCATGTCCACTATGTGACTTTCCAGTTTAAAGGTTCCCCCTCATCAGACTGCAGAGATTCTGTCCAGCCTGTGGTAACACAAGGCAGCAAGAGGCTATAGGTGGGCATCTAGTCTGTGAGAAGTGAGTAGGGGTAGAGAGATAAAGTACTTAACGTTTGTTATTTCTTCTGTACTGAGCAGAGTTTTTATGTACACAAAAGAGAGGTCAGAGCCTGGAGGTCATCTATGCAAAGGTCCATGATTGTAAGACTGCCTGTTCACCCAGTTTTGAGTTACTATTTATTTCCAGGTGACCTTTGCTCACTATACGTTCAAGTTCCACGTTCTTGAGTCAAAACACTATTTTATGTAAATATATCACCCTAATTTTTACTTTTTCTTATGGTGCTTGGACTGAACCCAGGACCTTGTGCATGCTAGGCATATGTTCTGCTCCTGAGCTAGCCTGTCTATTTTATATTAAAACACTTTTTAAATGCACAGCACAAATTACCATTGCTACCAGTTTGTGATGATTTTCATAGCCTCAGAACAACTGGCACAATGCTACTGATGGTTCAGTTGCTACCAAGTTCTTGGTTGCTTTAGGAATTTTTCTATTTTATTAGTTCAGTGACTGAATTTATAGTTATTTGTAGTCTATAATTACAGACACACATTATCAATATTATCAGCTTGATGCTTGAACTTACTTTTCCATTAAGACAAACCCTGTAGTTTTTACATTAATTACAGAGGGAATTAATGACCCCTTAGACAAATTTTCACCTATGAGTAAAGAGTTAGGAACCAGCTGTGCCAGTAATGACTGGTCTCCGAATGCAAGGGTGATGCCCACATCTCTGGCCTTAACGCTGGCCTGGCATCCTTTGGCTGAAACTAGAGTCTTCTTACCACCTCCTCTGGGGTGTCCTGTTTCTGGTTCAGTGCATAATAGGTGCTACTATTATTTTTAATAAAGATGACCACTCTACTATTACTGTCAAATTCAAGTGACAGAGATTATCCCAGGCTCAGGCAGAGTCTCTTTCAACTCCTCCGCTTTTGTTTTTATTGTTTCAAATATTAATTATTACTTTGATTCAGAAAATGTCTATTGGATTTCAGGTTGTGTTAGGAGAGCACTTGACACACATCCTCTTTAATCCCCTTGACTACTCTGTCAAATAGGGATGATTTAAAGGTGGAGAAATGGCTATTTAGAGGGGTAAAGTGACTTGCTCAGAATCTATCCAGTCATTCATTTAGTCCTTCATTCAAGGATGACTTAGTGAGTACCTACCAGTACCAGTTGATACAATATGGTTAATAGGCCTGTGTGTAAAGAGTGATGGGCTGTGCTCTGGATCCCACTGACTAGTCAAGAAACAGATAATTACCCACAATTATAAGGGAAGTGTGGTGTGTCATGGAAGCATCAAGGAAGTATGCCCAACCCAGCCTGAGGGTCAGGGAAGGTTCTTAAGCTGACATCCAAATTGAGACTTGGAGGATGAGTAGAAGTTAGTTGGGGGAGGATGCAGTGGGATGAGATGAAATGGACAGTACTACGGGCCAGAGCTGAGGGAAGGGTGATTGGTGCCTGCATTTGCAGGAACTAAAGCTGTATGTGTAGTGGGAGTGCACTTTCATTAGAAAGGTCTGGAAAGAAGCTCCATTAGGAAACTGGAACTGGGACCCTGGTCGGTTTTGACCCAAGGCTAGAGCTCAGCAGCCATGTTTCTGTGCTTCCTAAGCTCCTGAAAATGTGTGCCTGGCCCAGCCACCTTCAGGGTGGGCCTACATAGCATCCTCACATTACTCCAATGACTGCAATACTTTAGTATCCACTGGCCCATCTTGCAGCTTTCACCTCTGTGTAGCTTGTTTCTCACCAACATTTATGACCAAGTGGCCCTATGCT
The DNA here is from genome assembly GCF_000622305.1 of Nannospalax galili. Taxonomy (NCBI): domain Eukaryota; kingdom Metazoa; phylum Chordata; class Mammalia; order Rodentia; family Spalacidae; genus Nannospalax; species Nannospalax galili. Next base: position 1,561,636 of record NW_008352653.1, read on the forward strand.
GGGTGCTGGGGGACACTGGGATGAGTGAGGTACCACCTCTATTCTTATAGATCTCCCAATCAGGGTGAAATAAGCCAGGTGTGGTTGGCGCATGCCTTTAATCCCTTTAGTCCCAGCACTCAGGAAGCAGAGGCAGGTGGATCTCTGTGAGTTCAAGGACAGCCTGGTCTACATAGTTCCAGGCCAGCTGGAGCCACAGGGAGACCCTGTTTCAAAAAGACAAAAAAAAGAAGGTGAAACAATGAATGGTGTTGAGAGAGATGGGCTGAGAGAAGAGAAGAGCAGGGCGGAAGGACACCAGGGCGATGGTCCTCTAGCTGACTTTTTTTTTAAAATCTTTTTGAGACAGAGCCTTTCTGTAGCACCAGCTGTCCTGGGACTCACTGTATAGACCAGGCTGGCCTTGAACTCACAGAGATCTGCCTGCCTCTGCCTCCTGAGTGCTGGGATCAAAGGCGTGTGCCACCATGCCTGGCTCTAGCTGACTTTTGAAGAACAAGGAGGTACTATTCAGATGAGGAAGTGGCTCTGGGGGTCCAGAGGGAGAGTACAGGTGAAGGTGAGGTGTGGAACAGCAGCATGTGTCTGAAAATTACAAGTACTTCTGTTTGGGTGAGATGCAGGTTGAAGATGGGGGGAAGTGGTCATGCACACCTATAATCACAGCACTCAGGAAGTGTAGGCTGGAGGATCTCGAGTTTAAGGCCAGCTTGAGCTACACAGCAAAACCCTATCCCTCTTCCCAAATGGAGGAAGACCGAGACTAGCTGAAGGTGGGCAATAGAGGCTAGTTCACAGAAGGGTCTAGGATACCAGCCACTGGCTTATTTACTATGTACTTAGTGCATGGAATCATATAAGAAGCTTCTTTACCCTTTAGGATCACAAACCCATCTGAGTATCTGATGAAACCTAGGAAATTAATTTCCCTCATAGAAATTAATATTTTTCATACAAATTGAGAGGCTTTAGAGGCACTCCTTTCCATGTCTATCTATATATGAATTACAAACTTCCAAAACAACACTAGTATAAGTAAACCCTTATCATGGCCTCCAAGTCTCTGCAAGATTGAGCCCCTCCTGCATCTCCAGCCTTACCTGTGTCCCCTTTGCAGTTTTCACTCAGCTACATTGGACCCTTTGCAATTCCTGGAAGTAGCACCTCAGGTCCTTTGCCCAGGTCCTTTCCTCTACAGAGAATGCTTTCTCCTTCGTGTCTCCACTTGAACAGAATGTCTGCCTAATCTCAGATATAAGCTCCTTAAGGACAGGACAGTCATCTGCCTTTAGAACCTGACACCATGCTTAGATAGGTTTGAGTTACACCAGTAGTCTTAGTTTATTAACAGGTATTTTCCTAGAATTCCTCCCCATCCCTGAAGCAAATGGGCTTCTCACCAGTCTGCCTACTTCCCCTGGGAAAATGGTCAGACTCTCTTGGGCTCATGCTGAGATACTTCATCATGTGCACACTTGAACTCACTGAATCCTGATAAGAACCTGTGAGATAAAACAGGAGTGGTGGCACATGCCTGTAATCCCAGCAGGCTGAGACAGGAGGATTGCTGTTTGAGGCCAACCTTGGTTACATAGCAAGCACCAGGCCAGCCAAAGGCTACATAGAAGATCTTGTCTCAAAACAAACCAAACCAAAAAAAGTCGAACAACCCTGTGAGGTAAACAGAGCCTGGTATGGTGGCAAATACCTATAATCCAAGTATTGAGGCAAGCCTAGGCTACATAGCAATACTCCATCTCAAACAAAAATAAACCCATGAGGTGAAGAATTGTCATTGCTCTTCTATGGATAACCAAACTGAGCCTCAGGGAATCTATCTAGATAAATGGTTTTACTCAACTCTAATAAGCTCCATAGTATAGGCTCTTTGCCTCCCCAGAGAGTGGAAGGGGCTTGCCTGAGGTCATACAGCATCACTCTGATAGCCAGAACTACAGTTTCTGTCAGTCAGCTCCTGTCAGGCCAAGAAGAAAGTTTGGGCCAGGGGGGAAGCTGCTGAAGATCTGGGAGGGTTATCCAAGGAAAATAAACAAAGCAGGGACTGAGGCAAGAGCCTGATCACCAGGTAGTAGGAGGTGGGCAGAGAGAGGAGGCCACAGAGGGCCCACAGATGCGAGCTTTGTGGTGATTCAGAGGGCCTCTCTCGTCTTAGCAGCCTTGGCTTTCTTCACATGAACCAGTTGCCCTGGCAGGGAGGCAGGAAGGCTGACTGGTGGCTTGTCAGCTCCTATATTTTCTAGATCACTGACCTCCCTGGTCCTTCCCAGGAGCCTTCTGCTCAGAACAGCCAGGGGCCTGGACTCTGGGGCCATGAAAGGCTAGGATGCTCTGAGCTGGACCTGTGGTCCTCTTTAGAAACCCCACCTCTTTCAGACCCCCAACAACTTTCTTTTCTTCAGTTCTACCCATATGGAGAGCAAAGATTGCCATGGTGGGTAGGCAGGGAGCCAGGCACCTGCCTCTGTCTGGCTATATTGACTCTGCTGAGATTCTGTTCCTCCCCAGGCCTGTTGTACCTGTAGAATCAGGCTGGACAGTCTCCCTGGAGGAAAGACCTCTTGATTATAAATGGCATGTATATGATGTGCTTTTCTCTTCAGGGATTTTTTTTTCTTTGCCAGTATAGAAAACAGAGGAGTGAGAGCTCATTATAATCATAAAGAATATTGGGTTAGGGGCCCCATTCTCAAATCCCAAACTAGGTGATTTTAATTTTACTTGATTGTGACTGCCCTAGAACACCTCTAGAAACGTCTCTAAATGTGCTGAATCGAGGATGACTGAAAAGCTTCTGTTGAACGATTTCTGTATTCAAGAAGCAGAAATAAGGTTGAGGATATAGATTCCAGATTTGGGACTGGTCAAATTAGACCCTAATCTTGGGGTTCTGCCAGTACTACTGATCTTCTGTATCTCAATTTTCTCCACAGGGTATTTGAATAGGACTCATGAAATAAACTTGTCAGGATGAGAGAAGTTGCTTGTGGAGAATGCTGTGGGGTGAACATAGGGGGTCCACCCCCCCGTTCGCCCCCCGCAGCCCCAGGCTTGCCCTTAAGGAATAAGAAAACTCTCCAAGCTGCTTCTTCTTGTGAGGAATTCCTAGCCTTCCCTGGAGAGCAAGGAAGGAGCAAAGTTTTCAGTTGCAGCCTGGCCTGAAGCCCAGCTGGCCTGGCCCCTCCTCTTTGGCTCCTCCTTCTAGGGAAGGCCTAAGGAGGAGGGGGTAGGGTAGCGACAGGGTGGCACCGGCAGGGGGATGGGGAGGGGGCCGCCCTTGAGGCAGGTCCAGACCCATGGAACCCCCCTGGAGGAACAGCAGGTAGGAACCTGATCCCACTTCCTTCCTGCTCAGATCCAGACCCAGGGTCTGGGCTGCTGATTTAGCAGGCTTCTCGCTTCCTGGTTCCTGGCTCTCTTCGTGCTATTGAAGGCCTTTAGTTTACCAGAGGGAGCTGGCTTCAGTGGCTGAGTCTGTGGGCATCTGAGAGCCCAGCTCAGTAAGGACCTTGGAGCCCCAAGCAGCACAGTCGGTGCCCTGTGAGGGCCACTTGGTGGCTGCCCTGGCATGCTAGCCTGGCAATTCCGGCAGTCTACAGGCTCCAGTCATTGAGATTCTGATGCCACCAACATTCCAGCACTCTGAGGGGGTCCGAGACTCATATGCAGTGAGACATTGAGTCAGGGACTCAGTGGTAACTGGCATGTAGATGGTACTTGAGAAACAACCACTCTGATTATGATGATTTAGAGCTTTGGATAAGAAATTTCACACTCAAAGATTATCTGTAAGGTTAAGATTTGGGCTTCTTCAAATTTGCAACTCACCAGAGAGTGGGCAGCTGGTCTGGCCTGCAGCCTCATTTCTGACTTTTACTTGGGCTCTTAAATGGTCAAATCCTGACCCTCTACCTTCTGGGACTTGTGAGGACAGGGGCTGGCTGACCTGGAGGGGCAGGTCCCCTTTTAGCTCGTCCTGGCTGTGGCCATCTGGTATGACTCCTGCAACCACATTGTGTTGGGTAGGGCGCAGACCAGGCTCTTAGCCCCAATCCTTGCCATCCCTCCTCCTCTTTCTTGCCATTCTCTGGACTTTAATCACAACAAGCAGATGCCAGAGGGTCCTTTAGACTGTGCACTGGGTGGGGGGCACATTAGAGGGGTGGAGTGTGGGCCTAACCTTGGGGTGTGCAGGGTGCAGTACTGGCCTTGTTAGCAAAAGACTCCTGCTTGGAACTACCTGGTCCTCTGCCTTGCTGCCCCCTCTCTCCCCAGCCCTGAGTCCTATCCTGTCACCAAGACCACTGAGATCCTGTCAGCCTTCTCTGCCCTCATCCCCCTCTGCTCCTGCTCTCCCTCCCTGTCTTCTGTGTCTTTTGTCTAGCACTTTCTCTGTCTTCCTCTTTTTCCTTTTGTATCTCTTTCAGTTTCTCTCTGTCTCTCTCTCCCTCTGCTCCTTCAATGTCTCCCCCGCCCCTGTCCCACCCCAGGCTCCTCTTTGGAGCCAAAACCTTTTCTCCTTCATTACTCCCCTCCCTTCCTATGAGGGTTCTATAAGGGGAGCTCCCCATGTGCCTGTACGTCTTTTCCTTCTCTTTCATCCCCATTCCTTTTTCCCTCCTGCCTTCCCCTGTGGTGTCTGGTGTGAGGAGGGCTCCTTTTTCACTTCCTTGCTGTGATGTCCCAGCGTCTCTCAGTGACCCAGGTCCCCACGGAGTCACCTGGAACACAGGAGGCCCAATCCTGGCTCTTGTCTCTACTGCCCCCTGTTGTCATTGTGTTCTGTTTGTGGTTGAGTGCTGTCCTCTCTTTCTTGACTTTGTGGTTTTTTTTCTTTTTCCTTCCTTCCTTCCTTCCTTCCTTCCTTCCTTCCTTCCTTCCTTCCTCCCTCCCTCCATCCTTTTCTCCTTCCCTTCTTCCCTCTCTCCCTGCCTCATTCCTTTCCTTTCTCCCCTTCTACCTTCTCTCCTTCCCTCCCTTTCTTCTTCCCTCCTTCCTTCCTGCCTCTTTCCCTCCTTTCCTGTCTCCCTCTTTCCCTTATCATCTTCCTAATTTTCTTCCCTTCCTATCTCCCACCCTCCTCTTCCTTTCTTCTCTTCCTTTCCTCTGAGCCTTCCCTTTTCCCTTCCCCCATCACTCTTACCTCCTTGTTCCCTCTGCCTACCTTACCTCTTCCCTCCCTCCCTGTCTTTCTGTCTCTCTTTTTCTGTCTCTTGCTGTCTCTCAGGTCCACAGCGTCTCATACTCTACACCAGTATTGCTGTCCTACTCAGGTCCTTGACTCCATGAAGCTTACCCCCTCAGGCAGGCTGGCACAGAGCAGGTAAGAGCTAGACCTATCCCCAATCCCTTCCCCTTCTAAACCAATAAGCACCATCATTGCCAGACCCCTCCCCCATGTCCCTTAGCCCCTGGTATGACTGTGGAGTGGTTGTCTGAATGTCCGAGGAATGTCTTGGGAGATCAGGTCTGGAGACCAAAGAGGACCTTTGGAATCTATTTGTAATTTACCCTTCCTTAAAGAAATCCTTCCCTAGAGGCCTGCTGCCATAGGTGGGAGAGTGTTTGATCTTAGAATATGTGGCATTTGAAGGATGTTCTGAAGCATGAATAGGAGTTTGAGTTTGCCAGGTGGATACAATGTGGAAGGGTGTTTAGACAAAGGGAAAAATATGCTCACATTTTTGGAGAACATCATTTTCAAGTTAATAAGAAAGCATGTTTTATGTTTCTTATTAGAATTCAGCAAAAAGGAAGTACTCACAGCAATTCAAAAAGCTAGACCCTCTCCCACTGAAAAGTTTAAAAATACTTGCATTTAAGAGGAAGTAAGAATGGAATTTATAGACTATTTAGAATAACTGTAATTCATGATATTATTACATTTCAGAACCTATGGGATATGTCCATAGGGCTTCCAAGGAAAATATATAGTCTAATGCTTTTATTAGACAACAAGACAGGTTAAATTACGTGAACTAATTACTCCACCCAAGAAGCTACAGAAAAAACAACCAAAAGAAAACAGAATAAACTAATTACTGTAGATAAGGCCAGAAATTGATGAAACAGAAAAAAAAGTTTTGGTAAAGTAATAGGTAACTTTTAAAAAGGTCATCAAACTAGGTAGATGATCCTCTTGCAGATATGACTGGGAGAAAGGCAAGAAAATGTAAGTAAAATAAGATTGCTTAAAAGAGGGATTTAACCATAGATTCTGAGATGTATTTGGGTATTTTTATACCAAGAAACATAAAAGGTAATTTAGCTGGGTACTTTTCTAGGAACATACGAATTACTGAAAGTACCTACAAAAGGGCCAAAAACCTAAATAGGATGGAAAAGGGAGAAATAAATTGAAAAATGATAACAATTTTCTCCATAGAAATAATACCATGTCCAGTTATTATTCTGCAAGTCCTGGTGTTATGAAAGTTCTCTCAAATCTGAAAAGATCAGATAACAGGGAAAGACAGCTGTCTTCCCAGTTCGTTCTATGAGATTAGTTAACTGGCAAGAGGCTGAGGCAGGAAGGTTGCTTGAGCCTAGGAATCTGAAGTCAGCTGGGCAACATAGACCCTTTTTCAAAAACCAAAGCAAAACAGGGCTGGAAATACAGCTCAGTAGCAGAGCACTTACTTAGGATGTGCAAGACTGTGGATTTTATGCCCTCCATCCGAAAAACCTCTTACATATCAATTGAGGAACAAATATATTTATTTATGTTTTATTTATGTATGTATTTATTTTTTTATTTATTATATATTAGGACAAAGAATTGAACCCAGGACTTTGTGCATGTTAGACTGAGCTACATTTCCAGCCCATTTTTACTTTATTTTGAGACATATTCTCACTAAGATGCTCAGGTTGTTTTATAATTCTCTATGTAGTCCAGACTAATCTCAATCTTGTGATTCTCCTGCCCTCTACCTCCTGAGTTCTGGGATTGCAGGCATCTGCCACCACATCTGATATAACAAATAATTTAACAGAATATTGTCAAACAGAATCCGTTAGAGTATTAAAAGTTTATCTTGCCTAGCTTGGTGGCATAGGTCTGCTAGCACTTGGAAGGTATAGGCAGGAGGATTAAGGATTCAAGATCAGATTCGGCCACATAGCAAGTTCCAGGCCAGCCTGGGCTACATGAGACCCTGTTTCAAAAAAAGAGAGTATATCTTAACAAATGAAGACTTTCTAGGAGTACAGGGATTAGTCAACATTAGAAATTCTGCTATTGTAATTTATTACAATATTTATTTCTCTTTAACCTTAAGATCATATAATTATCTTTGTGAATGCTGAAAATGTTATGATAAATTTATATTATTTTCTTGCTACAATGGAATGATTTATTACACAGCAAAAGGTAGAGCTATTGGGCTGGAGAGATGGCTCGGCAGTTAAGAGCACTGACTGCTTTTGCAGAGGACCCGGGTTCAATTCCCAGCACCCACATGGCGGTGACAAACCATCCTTAATTCCAGTTCCAGGGGAATCTGAAGCCTTCTTCTGACCTCCGTGACATTGCACGACAAGGGTGCACTCACATACATGCAGGCAATACACTCACACACATAAAATAAAAATAATAAATAAAATATTTTTTTAAAAAGATAGAGCTATACATTAAGCTAGAAATTAGTGAAACTTCCTTAACTCGGTAAAGATTTTTTTTATCACAAATTGGAGATAATCATCAAGCTCAGTACATTTCCATTAAATTCAAGAACAAAATGAGAATGATTGCTATCACTGTTATTTAACCAATAATGTTTGGAAACTTTAAATAGTGGGATTTCTTTTATAACTTACATTGAATTTATTCTTTGACAATTTTATAGATTTATATAGTTCTTTCTGATTGTAAAGAGTAGCTGGTATGGTGATGCACACCTTTAATCCCAACACTCAGGAGGCAGAGGCGGGAAGATCTCTGTGAGATTGAGGCCAACCTGGTTTATATAGCAAGTTCCAGGTCAGCTGGGGCTACAGGGAGACCCTGTCTCAAAAACCAAAACAAAACAAAACCCCCAAAAGATACTGATTATAAACAGTGGGATTTTAACTAGCATTATTTGAAGAGGATATGATTGTTTACTCAAAGAGAATAAAGACTTATTAGACAATTTAGTACAATTGCTAAGAAACTCCAGTGGGATGGAGATATATATATATGGCAAATACATGCACCCAAACATTAGCGTCTCTGAATACTATCGGTATTTAATTAAAAGACATGATAAGAAAAGGTCCTTTTCATAGTGGCAAAAATAATGTGTTAACTCCTTAGAAATGTATTAGAAATATGAACTATTTCTTTGTAGAGGACTGTAAACTTTTTTTGAAGACTGTTAGAAGACTTGAGTATATCAAGGGTTGTCTTCTATTCTTGGAGGAGAAGGTTCAGTATGGTATCAATAACATTTTCCCCCAAATCATTCTATGCATTTGTCATAAAAATTTCAGTGGTATTTTCTTTGGGAATTGAACAATTGCAATTTAAAGTTCAATTGAAAGAGTAAATACCCATTAATTACTAAGAAAAATTTAAAAAAGAATAATAATGAAAGACTGCAATAATGCCGGGCGTGGTGGCGCACACCTTTGATCCCAGCACTCAGAAGGCAGAGGCAGGTGGATCTCTGTGAGATTGAGGCCAGCTTGGTCTACATAGTGAGTTCCAGGCCAGCTGGGGCTCCAGGGAGACCCTGTCTCAAAAGAAAGACTGTAATAATAACAAATGTTGCACCCTTGCAGAAATAGAGGAATACATAAATGGAACAAAGTAGGAATTTTTAGAAGCAAACTCTAATGTTGAAATGGGAAATAAGTTTATGATAAAGAAGATATTTCAGATCAGTAACAAATAAGACTACAACTGTAAAATTACCAGAAGAAAATCTGGCAATTAATCCTAATTATAATATTAGAATGTAGGTGGCCTTTAAATGTGTGACATTAAAGGCCAAGCCAGCTGCAATGGTGTAATCCAGTAGTCCCAGATACTCAGCAGGCTGAAGCAGGAGGGTCACTTGAGGCTAGGAGTTCAAGGCTAGAATGGGCAACATAGCAAGATCCCATTTTTAAAAACAAAGAAAACCCAGAAGCCAAAAAATAGAGTAATAATTTTGTCCGTATTAAAATTTAAAACAGAGAAAGATAACTTACACAAAGGTAAAACATAGATGAGCTATAAATAGACTAGTAGAAAGTATCTTTACTACATAGGTATCAGGCAAAATATTGCTCTCTGTGTCTAAATGTATATTGTCTCTGGAAGTCAGAAAAAGATAGGCAGCCAATTTAAAATGGAGAATTAGACTAGGCATGATGGCTTTTACCTGTAATCCCAGAATTTAGGAGACTGAGGCAGGAGGAACTCTCTGAGTTTGAATTCAGTTTGTGCTACATAGTGAGTTCCAGGACAGCCTGAATTGCAGAGTGAGAGCCTGTCTCAAAAAAAAGTGTTGAAATAAAATGTTTTTACCATTCAAAGAAGAAATAGATAACTCTCTAATAAATATGAATAGATGGCTAGCTTATACTAGTTGATGAAACAGTAACAAAACACCAGTTTTAGGCACCCAGAATTAAAAAGATTAGAAGGATTGTGGGAAAACAGAACCTCTTAGATACCTTGATTGGAGTATCAGTTGGTACAGGTTTTTGTTTGTTTGTTTGTTTTATAGACCTACTTTGTCAGTTGCCAGGAGAATATTTTTCTTTCTTTTGGATTTATGAGACAGGGTCTCATTATTTAGCACAGGCTGACCTGGAACTCTTGAGCCTCCTGCTTCAGCCTCCTGAGTGCTGACATTGTATGTCTGTGCCACCTTTCTGGGTACCATGAGAATCTTAGTTATGAATATTCTTCCAAGCTGAGAACCATGCCTTGAAGCAAGATTTTTTTCCTGAGGCTTTACCACCAGAGGAAGCCTAGCTTAGCCAGGCAGAAACCTTTTCAAACCACTTAATCCAAACTGCAAACATAAGCTGCAGTGTGCAAATATGTATCAAATACTTTTGTAGAACATCACTCTAAAAGGCTGTATGATATATGCTTTTCTAAATAAAGACTTAAGAATAACCTTTACCTTTAGCTAGTCTATACACTTGTTAAAGCAATGGAAATAACTATTATCTGAACTTAAAATATACACTCCTGAGGGGCTGGAGTGATGGCTCAGTGGTTAAGAACACTGGCTCTTCTTGCAGAAGACCCGGGTTCAAATCCCAGCACCCACATGGCAGATAACAGCTGTCTGTAACTCCAGTTCCAGGGTATCCGACAGTCTCTTCTATCCTCCACGGGTATTGCACTTACCTACATGCAGGCAATACACACATACACATAAAAATAATAAATAAAATATTAAAAAATATATGTATATGTACATTTCTGGAGCTGAAGAGATGGCTCAGCAGTTAAGAGCACTTGGGGCTCTTGCAGAGAACCTGGGTTCAGTTCCCAGTATCCACATAGTGACTTACTGTAGCTGCAGTTCTAGAAGATCTGATGCCCTCTTCTGGCCTCCACAGTCACCAGGCACGCACACACACACACACACACACACACACACACACACACAGAGTGCACATAGATACTTACATAGATGCAAGCAAATATACACAAAAAATAAATCCTTAAAAATATACACACATACCGGGCGTGGTGGTGCACACCTTTAATCCCAGGACTTGGGAAGCAGAGGCAAGCCGATCTTTGTGAGTTCAAGGCCAGCCTGGTCTACATAGCGAGTTCCAGGTCAGCTGGAGCTACAGGGAGATCCTGTCTCAAAAAAAAACAGAAAAAAAATATACGCCGGGCATGGTGGCGCACGCCTTTAATCCCAGCACTCAGGAGGCAGAG
>NW_008352653.1:1572644-1589966 GCF_000622305.1 Nannospalax galili
ACACAAACACACACACACGTATATACATTCCTTTGACCTAAAGGTCAACTTTTAGGAATTCATCCTTTAATAGTACTCCAGACAGAAACAGAGATAGTCACTGCAACATTGATTGCATAGCAAAAATTTAAAATAGCCTAAATGTCTGTGGTAGGGAATAGTTTTTAGTCAATAATATAACCTATCCTATAGATTACTTTGTATTAGAGCAAAAGTAAAATGTATATGTCTGTGTATGGCATGATCTTCCAAGACTTACTGTATGAGAAAAGCCAGCTGCATAACAGGCCTAAAGGTAAGATCCGGAAAAGAACCCCTCCCCCTAGTCATAATGAAAACATGTTATACAAACCCTATCATAACTTAAAATTACTGGTCCTTGTTCTTGATCCTATTTTTTCACTTTTTATAATTCATTTCCTTCCTCCTCTATACCTTTCCCTGTACTCAGCTGTTCAAATTGCCTTTTCCTTTTAATAATTAGTTCAAATACCACCTCATTCAGTCACCCAATGTTTTTGTCTTACCTCCTTAGGCGAGGCTTTGTACTAAACTTTGATGGGATATTGAGATGAATTGTATCTGGTCCTACTTTCTTCAGGAAGCTCTAGTCCAACCGGGAGAATGAAAGCATAGATGTGGTTTGGAATGGGACAGATTTAGGCTGAGCTGGTTACCAGAAGAGAGGCATATGACTCCATTTGGCAGCTAGGGAAGGCTTCTTATAGGAGGGGACATTTGTTATGAGTTGAAAAATGATAGCTTTTCTTCATCTTCCTCCTTTATGAAAAATGGTCTTATCTATTCTTCCAAGCATAATGACCCTATGGGGGAAAAATAGTTGAGTCAGTTTATTGAAGTTCAAGTTTTTCCACTTACTATCTCTGTAACTTTGGACAAGTCATTTAGTTTCTGGGCATCTCTTTCTTCAATCTTGTCATGAGGCTAATGCCTAGTTACCTATCAGGACAATTTTTTTTTTTGGTCTTTTTGAGACAGGGTCTCCCTGTAGCCCCAGCTGACCTGGAACTTGCTATGTAGACCAGGCTGGCCTCAAACTCACAGAGATCCACCTGCCTCTGCCTCCCGAGTGCTGGGATTAAAGGCGTGTGCCACCACGCCCGGCCTTTTTTTGATCTTTTTGAGACAGGGTCTCCCTGTAGATCCAGCTGGCCTGGAACTCCCTATGTAGACCAGGCTGGCGTTGAACTCACAAAGATCCTCCTGCCTCTTAGTGCTGGGACTAAAGGTATGCTCCATCACGCCTGGCTACAGGACAATTTTTTTTTAGGATTGGACATGGCACATGTAAAACTGCAGGGTGACTGTCAACTATAGTAGAACAAATTTTGTTTTCCTCCTAGCCAAGTGTGTAGCAATGTAAGTGTGTGAAGATGGTTCTGAAACAAAGACTGGGCCTGACCATAGCAGGTAGGATTTGGGGAAGAAGAGGATAAGAATTGGAGGAGCTTAGAATTGTTGGGATGGGGGATCTTGCATCATAAGGAGACAGCCAGCTGCCTGGTCTTGGCATGAATGATATGGGAGTTAACATAAAAGGAGGTCTTGGAAAATGGAACCTAGGTCAGGAGCCCCAGCCCTAGTTCTTGGTTCTCTTCTTTTGCTATCTTCTAACCTCACAGTCCAGAGCAGTAAGGCATAGTGTACCACTGCTTGCCATGGTATTCATGGCAATCTCTATCCCAACTCTCAGAGTGGATGACCTTGAACAACTCACTTCACACATCTCTGAGCTTCCTTTTTTCTCTGTTAAGTATAGAACATGACCAACAACACCATGGGTTTTATTGACTAAGGAGTAATTGAGCCCATTCAGATGATTCTATCCAGAACTGACACCACTAAGTGCCTGACATTAATGGGCACTCAGTAGAGTTGCTATTATTGGTACTTATTTCAGTAGACACTTACGGAGTACTGCCTATATGGGGTAATGGTTGTTATCCTCCATGAATTCCCAGTTAGTTGGGGAGACTGTAAAGGCCTATGACAAAAGAGAACATAATGGAGTAAGGAAATAGGAGCCCAGAGGAAGGGATCTAGCCTAGTCCAGGACTCACACAGGTAAACTCAACCTGAGAGCTGAGTCTTAAAAGGTAAATAAGAATTAGCTAGGAACAGGTAGATAAAATGTGGAAGAACATTTTAGGCAGAAGGAATAGCATATGCAAAAGATGGCATGCATGGCTCCCAGGGCCTAACTGGACCCATGAACCTCCTGAAATTGAATACAAAATGCTGTATGTTTATAACTATGAGTATAGTTTTAAAAATATTTTTTAAGCTTTTTAAAAATGTTTATTATTTTTATTTTATGTGTATGCGTGTATTGCCTCCATGTAGGTAAGTGCACCTGTGTTGTGCAATGCCCGCGGAGGTCAGAAGAGGCTGTCGGATCTCCTGGGACTGGAGTTACAGACAGTTGTTAGCTGCCATGTGGGTGCTGGGAACCAAACCTGGGTCCCCTGCAAGAGCAGCCAGTGCTCTTAACTGCTGAGCCATCTCTTCAGCCCCTATGTGCATATTTTTTATGGGCAAGATAGTTCATTAAATGCATAAAGGATTGGTATCCCCCCTGAAAGGCTGAGAGCCAAAATTATCAGTAAAAAAAAAAAAGTCATGTGAAAGGATTCTAAATGGGTGTATGATTTTGAAAAATTTGTGTTTTAGAAATATCACAGTCAGTGTGAAAAATTAATTATAGCTAGGTGTGGTGGCACAGACCTGTAATCTTAGCACTTGGGGAGTACAAGCAGGAGGATCAGGAGTTCAGGATCATCCTTGACTACACAGAAAGTTAAGATCAGCCTAGATACATGAGACCCTGTCTAAAAAATTGGATTATGTATATAGAGGCCAGTGGATGGCTTAATTTGAGATTGGCATAGAAGAGGTAGATTGGAGCAGTGAGCCATGTACATATTTAGGAGATGATGTTCTAGACCATGTGTTTGAGAGACAGCAGGGGGCCAGTCTGATTTGAGAAAGGTTGAATAAGGGGCAAAAGGAGTAAGAAGATAAGGTGCCAGCAGCTGGTTATGTCCAGAATGTTAGAGCTATTTCGGGGGTAGAATGAGCAGGCTTTGGTGACTGACTTGCTAAGGGGACAGGAAGAAGCAAGTGTGAGTGTCCAACCTTCAGCCTGTGGGACACATTTGGCCAAGTATTGCTATGAATGTGGTCCAACACAAAATCTTAAACTTACTTAAAACGTTATGAGACTTTTGCAATTTTTTTGTGACATGATTGCATGATAATTTTCCAAATGTGAATTTTGTAGATGACAGCGTGTGTCAAAATGTCAAAAGGTTGGACATGCCTGACAGGATAACTCCCAGATGTGTTTTGGGCAAAAGTAACTAGGTATATGGAAATATCTTTCACAAAGGTGGGGGATACACAAGGCCAGGGTTACAGTGGTAAAGTTGTGAGAGAGGTCCCTCTGACATCTGAGGGCTATAAGGACTATCCTGTTGGAGCTGACCTGTGGGTCATCATTAGGCTTGATTGGTCTGAGACCCAGCAGAGAGATCTCTACTAGACAAAGCCACCCTTGAGGGGCTGGAGAGATGGCTTAGCGGTTTAAGAGCACTGGCAGCCAGCAGAGGACCTTGGTTCAATTCCCAACACCCAAATGGCAGCTAACAACTGTCTGTAACTCCAGTTCCAGTGAAATCCGACATTCTCTTCTGACCTCTGCAGGCACAACACGACATGGATGCACTTATACAGGTGCAGGCGGTACACTCATGTACATGCAGTCAAACACACACACGCACACACACACACACACACACACACACACTCTCTCTCTTTCTCTCTCTCTCACACACACACACTCATACTTGAAGTTATAGAATAAAACAGCATCACTGAAGGAGAGTGAGATGAAAGAGAAGAACTGTAGAAGAGGTACCCACATAAAAGAATGGACAGAAGAGGTGGAGGGATGGTTTAGGGAAATGGAAGGAAACAGTGACTCACTGAGGAAGGAAGTGGCCTTGTTAAGAGTGTCAAATCTTGGTGAAGAGGGCAGAAGGGACTCTATTGACTTTAGCCATCTGGAAGTCCTGGGCAACCTTCCTAAGAACATTTTCCTTGCAGAGGCAGATTGCAGTAGGTTGAAGAGCTGTTAGGAGGTACCAAAGTGGAGATGGCCAGTATAGACAAATTTCTCAAGGTTAGCTGTGGGGCTGAAGAGATGGCTCAGTGGTTAAGAGTACTGACTTCTCTTGCAGAGGACCTGGGTTCAGTTCCCAGCACCCACATGGTGGCTAACAGCCATCTGTAACTCCAATTCTGGGGGATATGATGCCCTCTTCTGGCTTCCTCGGGGCATGTGGTGCACCTACATACATGCAGGCAAAACACTCATACACATAGAATAAAAGTAAATAAAGAAATAAAATTTTTAGAAAGTTTAACTGTGAAGAGGAGAAAGGGACAGAGGGGGAAATGGGGACAGGTAGAGGGTATATGGGAGAGACTTGAGCTTCTATAAATGAGGATAGGAAGGAGGCAACAAAGAGAGAAGTTGAGAATCTAGGAGATAGAAGGAATGGTTGTTGTGGAGGAGGGAGTAGAGATTGGCTCCAGAGCCCAGGTAGGAAAATAGCCTTAAATAGTATAGGGGACCCCTCTTTCTCCCAGAGAAGGAAAGCAATGGTGGTTGGCATATAGGGGCATTAAGGAGATTGGTGAAAGGAATGCTTCAGGAAAGTTTAAAGCAGTTGACAAAGAACCTTGACCAAGCATGTGAATGCTGGGGCCAGGCAGAAGCAAAGAGTACTTGTGGCTGGGAGTCAGGAAGCACCTCTCCCAGGAAGCAGCATTTGAACAGAGTCATGAAATTCAGATAGGAACTAAAATCTGCAAAGGCACTGAGGCATGAAAATCTGGGCATGCAGGTGGAGTGATGAACCAGCTAGTTTGATGAAAGCCAAGCATGAGTGAGTAGGACAATGCTGATAACACCAACACTAACAGTCATGATAGTAGTTACCATGTGATGGATGTTTTGGCATTCTTAGATTCATTTAATCTTCCATATCCTACAGGAAATGTATTTACTCATTTTGTAGATAAGGGAAATAAGTCCTAGACTGGTGAAGAAATGAATCTCAGCCTACCCAACTAGTAGATGGTGGGGCTGGTATTGAAACTTAGGCCTTTTTGGGTTCATCTGTCCAGAAAAACCAGGTGAGGCCATATGTTGACAGATACTTGAATGCCAACTTGGAGTCTGAACTTTATCCAGCAGACAACTCTGGAGCCAAAATGGGTGTTGGAACAGAAGAGACTGGAGATTGGTGCTTAAAGGTGAACTTGGAGACTTGGGGAGAGGGGTGGGAATAGAGAGATGGCTCAGCAGTTAAGAGAACTGGCTGCCCTTGCAGAGGACCTGGGTTCGGTTCCCAGCACCCACATGGTGGCTAACGATCCTTAACTCCAGTTCCAGGGTATCAGTCACCCTCTTCTGGCCTCCACAGACACTGCATGGCACTGGTGTACTTGCATACATGCAGGTAGTACACTCATACACATAAAATAAAAATAATAAAATATTTAACAAAAAAGGTGAACTTTAGGGAGGTTAACGTGGCTTAGGAAAGTAGAGAGAAAGGGGTGACTTGTAATATCCAAGGGAGAAGTAGCAGGAATCTGTCTTTTATAAGGGAAATGGGACTATCACTTTTTCTTCATGGCAATCTTGAGAGCTATGGAACTTTTATTGTGTTGCATAGATGAGAAATGGGAAACTAAGATGCTCAGGACTTGAGCCCTGGTTCATGTAATTTCGGTGATTCAGTGAATGTGTGGAACAGTGTGTTAGAGGGAGTTTTGAATTGAAGAATGGTGTTTGTGTGTTCATGCATGTGCTTGTCTGTCTATCAGGTGGATCACTGTGCCTTTCCCTGCCTGTCAGTTTTCCTTCTCATCTCTTCCTGATCCTCCTCTTTCCCTGGATTCCATAGTATCCTCCTCTTTCCCTGGATTCCATAGTTCCTACATTCTCTGAGCTGAGGAGTCTGGGAATGGGGACATTTTCTTGTCCCCAGAAGATTTCCTTTTCACTTCCAAGGCATCTAGTCCCCTCTCAGCCCTACTGCCTTTTCCTATACGCCATGAAACTGTAGCCCCATTCCAGTGACTGTCGTGCAGTCTGACCCCTGGGGAATGAGATTCTGTTTAGAAACAGTTAACAAAATTCCCCATTGCTATAATTCCTTATTGTTCCTGTTTGCTAGGCATTTGATGTCTGTTCTATACCTTACAACAATCAGTCTTGGGAGTTGTCCTCATGAACCCTATTTTACAGATCAGGAAACAACTCCCCATATGGGCAATAAAATGCCCATGGAAGCAACTGTAGAGCCTGGATTTAGGTCCAGGTCTTTTTTCTTCTTTTTTTTAGGTGCTGGAGTGGAACCTAGGTCCTTGCATAAGATAGGTAAAAGCTCTAACATTGAGCTACATCCCTAACCCTTTAACTCAGGTCTCTTTGCTTCTAAAGCTGTGTACTTTCCATACTCAGTTTCTAAGCATCTCCTTGTTTTTCTTTCTGACCTTGACTCTTAAGGAAATACAAATGTTTGCCCTATAAGGGTAAGGTAGATTTCTAGTCCTAGCACTAAGTTCACCCATAGAACCTGGTAGGCCTGAGTCTGAGACCCGAAGCTCTAATAACTCTGAATTCAAATCCTGCCTAGTTTTTTCCCAGCTGTATATATGGCCTTGGTTAATTTATCTAACTTCTCTGAGCTTCAATTCCCTTATTTCTAAAATGTTACTTTGCAGAATTGTTGTAGAGGTTTGATGAGATGATGTAGACAAAGTTCTAGAGTGGAGCAGGTTGCCATTATTTGTATTAAAATGAAGGTTGGGTACCTGTCAGAGTCAGAAATGTTGTTTCTATACTTTGGGGGTGACCTTAAAATTAAGTCCAGGCTGGGTATGGGCAGGGCTGTTCCAAGAGGGGACCAGCAATAGACTCCTTGGAGACTGAGTTGGGTGTACCCCTGGATAATGTGTCACACTGGCTTCCCCATTTGGATCCCCCATCCTAGCCCCACCTACCAGTTCTGGCCCTTCATGTATCTCCCCTGCTCTGCAAACTAATGCCTCTGCCTCTCTCTGTCACCCCTGCCTGTGGCCTCTACCCTGCCCTTCCTGGCCCCAGGGAAGAGGAGGAGGAGGAGGAAACTGAGGAAGAGGAAGAGGAAGACGCTCACCAGTTCTGCTGTCCAGCCTCCGAATGCAGTAGTCCCTCCTCTCGGTAACTGAGAGGACAAGGGCCATTTTCTATGCAGAAGCAAAAGCCTTAACCAGCCCCCACTCCAGCCCCTGTGAATTTCCCCATGGGACCCTGTCCCCTGCTTCAGGAACCTGATGGGCAAGCATCATGCTCTTTCCTCCCTGACCTCCTTCTTGGAATACCCCCCTCCTTGCTTCCCCCACTGTCTCCTCTAGGCTTCAGCCCCTGAATTAAAAAGAACTGGAGCCTTAGGTCTGACTAAAATGTGGGAGAAGCAGCAGAGCTTGGAGCTTGAAGCTTGGAACCCGGACCCTCTTGCACCTATACTCCTACTTCCCAGGCACCCTGGAGCCTGCCACTACTGGAGAGGTCTCCAAATGACATCCCAAGGACCTACCTCTGTCCTCTGTGAGCACAAACAGAGATGCAGGGTGCCTAGGGCTCAGAGGACCAGACGGGGGCAGGAAACCAGCCTGCCTACTCCCCCATCACTCATATCCTTGCTGTGGCCATAGCTGCCATTTCCTCCACTGCTTGAAGGCCTCACCTCATGCCCTCGGTCACTCCCATAGTGCTCTGTAAACATGATCAGGAGGAAAACACCTTTCAGCATGTGTGTTGCTGTGTATAAAGGAATTTCCATCAATAAAAGCTGATCTCTTCTCTCTGTCTGATGTATGTTCCACCCCACCCCATTTCCCTGTCTCCATCCCCACCAGAACCTTGCCTTCTTTCCTATCCAGGGCTGATAATGGGCCAGGAGACAGAGTAGGGTTTGATTTGTGGTACTGTCAACATCCAAAAGTCATTCAATAAAGAAACATGTGACTATTTCCCAACATGAGCACACTTGTTACCTTCTTCAGTGAACTAGCCTGAAGTATCCTTGAACTGGCCAATTTTGGACGTGGCCCTTGACCTCTGTGATACATAGTTTCCCCATCTGGAAAATGGAGAGGGTGGTTTGACCAGGGTCACCAGAGTTCTTCTAGCTCTGACATTCTGAATCTGAGATGCTACCATTTTAAAAAGCTGTAATTATGAGCTTTTTAAGATATGATGATTCTGGGACACATTTTATGCAATTCTGTGATTTCTACACTGCTGTGATACTTAGATTCCCCAGTCCTATGATTTTAAGATTTCATAATTCTGTCATTTAAAATTTTCTGATGATATGATTTTAATATTCTGTGATATTGAGACTCCTTGGTTCTGTACTAC
Organism: Nannospalax galili; assembly: GCF_000622305.1. Lineage (NCBI taxonomy): Eukaryota > Metazoa > Chordata > Mammalia > Rodentia > Spalacidae > Nannospalax > Nannospalax galili. The sequence continues at coordinate 1,581,145 of NW_008352653.1, forward strand.
AACCTTAGGAATCTCTAAATCTAAGAGGAAACCATTTCCCTCACATGACTCTAAATATTTCCTTCACCAGGCTAGAAGGTAAGACACTCCTTAAAGGGTGCTACCAGGAAAGAAGACAGTGAGCTTTATGAATTTGTCCCCCCTCCCAAGATGTGTCTATGTTGACAGATGGCAAGGTGGGTGGGGAGGGGTAGGGTCCAGGAGGGCTTGCTGGGAGGATAGGAATTGGACCTTAAAGATGGGGAAATATTTGATTATGTGGCAAGTGAGAAGGTATTTACGGGAAACAGGGACAACATGGACAAAACCCTGTGGAGGGCTCCGGGATAAGTTGGGGAATGGTGAGTAATTGCTATGTTCAACTGTCTCTCTAGGGTGTGTGAATCTAGGTGACCTGTGGTTGGGAGAAGGAAATCATCTCTCCTTTATTTGACTGGAGATAGAAGGAAGTGGGCAGGTCAACTGAATGAAGGAAGAGGGCAAGTCAAAGACGGACAGTCATCCTAGAAGCTGTAGGAGTGGAAACTCCTGTTCTGGGAACCCAATTGACTTGATCAAACAGAGGGTCTGTGCTGTGGGAAGGGATCAGGCTTATATCCATTGGGTGACAAATACGTCTCCATTTGTCTGTGCATCTGTGTATGTGTTTTGTGTGAGGCTACACAGGTCTCACAGTAGTGAGAGACTGTGAGCTACTGTGTATCTGAGAAAATGTGATTACGTGAGCCTGGCTGGGCATGAGGAAGTCTGAGAATGTGAGGTTGCCATGTGGGGTTCTGACTTTATGTACTTGGCAGTCTCTATACATGTACCTGGTGAATCTAATCACAAGAGTGGGACATGGGTGACTTTTGAACATGTGGGCTGTGGCTTCTAGGGTAACAGATGGTCATACACATATAGACATATGTGATTTCTACCTGTGGTATCAGGGAACAATGTGACTGTTGAGCAGCAAGTATGTATTAGGGCCTGACCTGGGCATGGTGGTGTCATGAAAGTGAATTATACCAGACCACTGTCCTTAGAAAACAGGTATGGGAGCCAAGAGTGGGCGATGGATACTTCAAGAGAGAATCACAAGTTAGCTGGTGGTAAGGGCCACCATGTGATGTGTGTGCATGAGACACACAGGAGGCAGTACCTAACCCTGCCAGGTTTTGGGAGAGTGAGAGTAAGTCAGAACTGACTTGGCTAGAGGACCTGCCTGCTCAGGGTACTGCATGGTGAACATGAGCTCACCTAGGCCAGTTAAGTCCAAAAATGAAGAGGAGAAAAAGCATTCTGAACAGGAAGAACAAAAGAAGTCTATGAGTGCAAGCCCCGAAAGGTGATGAGCTTACCATAGTTGAAGAATTGCCAGTTGCCTGTTGTTCTCTATGTTTGGAGCACACAGGGCAGAGTGAGAAGCTTCTGTAGCTCAAAGTGGAATTCTAACCTAGGAGATGGGAAATTTTCTCCTGGGAAAAGTCACTTTCACTGCCTGAGCTTCACTTTACAGGGGCTGGGTGGGTCTTACAGCTAGTTTGTAAAGTTCACTCTAGTTCTGTGGATCTTCTGTCCTAGGTCAGCCAGATCTATAAGGGTACGGGAAGAGCATGAGCTTTGTGTGCAGATCTCTGTCTCTGTCTCTCTGTTTGTCTCTCTGTCTGTCTCTGTCTGTCTCTCTGTCTCTCTGTCTCTCTCTCTCTGTCTCTCTCTCTCTCTCTCTCTCTCTCTCTCTCTCTCTCTCTCTCTCTCTCTCTCTCTCTCTCTCTCTCTCTCTCTCTCTCTCTCTCTCTCTCTCTCTCTCTCTCTCTCTCTCTCTCTCTCTCTCTCTCTCTCTCTCTCTCTCTCTCTCTCTCTCTCTCTCTCTCTCTCTCTCTCTCTCTCTCTCTCTCGCTCTCTCTCTCTCGTGTGTGTGCAGTTGGGATTGAACCCAGAGCCAGAGCCTGGAGCATGACAGGCCCATGCTCTCAGATACACTTAAAAAAATTGGCTCCACTGCTGCTAAGTTCTGAGACTTTGGCCAACTGAATTCATCTCTCTGTACCTCAGTTTCCAATCTCCTTCAGGGAGAAAACCTTGCACAGTTACTAAGCCTAGCAAAAAGAAGATACTTGATAAATGATTACTATTTTTTTTAACTTTTAAAAAATTTTTGGCCAGGCATGGTGGCGCACACCTTTAATCCCAGCACTTGGGAGGCAGGGGCAGGCAGATCTCTGTGAGTTCAAGGCCAGCCTGGTCTACATAGTAAGTTCCAGGACAGCTGGGGCTATGGGGAGACCCTGTCTCAAAAAGACCAAAAACAAAATTTTATTTATTATTTTTATTTTATGTGTATGCGTATATTGCCTGCATGTAGGTTAAGTGCACCTATGCCATGCAGTGCTCACAGAAGACAGAAGAGGCTGTCACATCCCCTGGAACTGGAGTTACAGACAGTTGTTAGCTGCTATGTGGGTGCTGGGGTTCGAACCTGGGTCTTCTGCAAGAACAACCAGTGTTCTTAACCGCTGAGCCATCTCTCCAGCCCATGATTACTATTTTTAAGGTTTAACCCAGATCTGTGGGCGTCCAGAGTCCACTTTCCCACTGTCTATCCAGTCACTGTTAGCTAGCCTCTTTCTCCCCTGTTAGCCCCTGTACTAATCCAGACTGGACTCAGAATTGGGATCTCCGTGGCACTGGGATTGGGCAGCAAAAAATAACGTGCAGAAAAGCTGTCAGAAGCAGTGTCTGCTGTTTCTTAGTGTCCCCTGCCACTCTCTGCTGGCTCCAATTTCCTTGCCCAGTTTTTTTTTTTTCTTTCCAGAGCCCAGAGCCTGTGGCTCCATCTAGGTACCCTGACCTCCTTGTTTTCTTTTCTCTAGCTTCTAGTCTCCTTCCCTTCCAACCTAAGTTGTCATGGGGATAGTCCTCAACATTCCCTCTTCTTATGGTATCCATAGCAACAGTCTCCATTCATTTCTATGGCAACTGCATTCTGATCCCATTCCCTGCTGACTTCCTGGCTCTGGGCAGTACCAATAAAGACTAGGAGGGAGAGAAGACTTCCCCATTAGGAATAGCATCGGAAGGGGCAGTGTCCCACCCTCCATCGTGGGCAGGCCGGCCAGCGTCAAATCCGTAGAGGCCTCCTGTCCTGTTTTTCCCCATCTTAGAACCTCAACTCATAAGAGTCCCTCACTTTTGTATCTCTCAACTCCTCCTAGGCAAGGCACAGTCCACAAGCTCCCTCTCCCAGGAAGACTTCAAGACAGCAGGAGGGCCAGCACAGGCTTTGGGTCTGCATTCCCATTCTGCCAGTTGGTAGCTCTGAGATCTTTAGCAGTCAGTTTCCCTCTTAGAACCTTTCTCCTTCCTCTGTAAAGTAAGAATCCCAATTCTTCCTTCATGTTTGCCATGCAGATTAAAATGTGTGGAAAATGTCTGATATGGGGTAGGTGCACAGTTAAGTGCCAGTTTATTTTTATTCTGCTCAGCCACCCCCTAGCAGAAGGAATTGCTTTCCTTCACTCCCCGGCACTTCCTCTATTCCTCAGCCCCATAGCTTTCCACTTTGTTTTGTGGCTATTTCTGTAGCCTGGCTTATTTTCCCCCTCTGTAAAAGATGCTCTCATTTCACCCCAAAGAATAGTTCAGCAGATAGTGCACATAGGTGTGTGTGTGTGTGTGTGTGTGTGTGTGTGTGTGTGTACATGTATTCATGTCTATTTCCATGTGGTTGTTGATGTGTATTTTTTTTGTGGTGGTGGTGTTTGTTTGACAGAGTCTCACTATGTGGCTCTGGCCAATGGAACTCACTATGTATACCAGACTGGTTTCAAATTCATAAAGCTCTGCCTGCCTCTGCCTCTCAAGTGTTAGGATCAAAGGCATGTGCCACTTTGCCTGAATGGATGTGTATTTTTGTTTGTTTCTAGATTTGTTGGCCTTTGAATGTGTCTTGTGTTTTTGTACATCTGCATGTGAGAGAGAAAGAGAAAAGGGGAGAGGGAGAGGGTGAGAGTGAAAGATTGATTCTCTATGTAATTAGTGTTTTAGAGAATCTGATTTGAGGGTTCCACACCCCCAGCTCCAGATTCTTCAGCAGTAGGTATGATGTCAGAAGCAATCTCCATTTTTTTCCAGGTCCTCTCATGGGAGGCCTTGCTGCCACCCTAAAGTCCCTGTCACTGTTCCCTTTGCAATCAAAATGGGGCAGGTTCTCAAGAGAGGAATTATCAAGGAGTGGTGAACCTGGGGCAGCACAGAGCTGGGAGTGGGAGAAGCACTGAAGCATGAAAAAGCAGTCTAGGCTCTGAGATTGCACCCTGAGTTTGCTTTCTCACTTAACAGCTGTATGTGACCTTGAGCAAGCTTACATCACCTTTGTGCCTCACTATCTTCACTGTGAAGGGGGCTGACAGGCCTACCCCAGTGAGTTACAAGAACTCGGTGAGCTAGTTAATAACCTTGCTCTAGGATAGAGTTGTCTGTAGCACCCTACAGTAGCACAAAAGAGGGATATGTAAGGCAAGCAGGTGTGCAAGGGCACATCTGAGCTAAATGTTGAATGGGTAAGCGGAAGGTGGCCAGGTTGGGGCAGTGGGGTAGGGCTCAGGCCAGGTGAGGAAGCTGGAGGCTGTCTTATTGATGATGTTAGGTTACATCCCTTTATCATAGGCTCAGTGTGCATGATTTGACCCTCATTACTTGTCTGATCCCGTCTCACTGTTCATTCAGTTTGGCTACACTAATCCTCAGACATGTTAGACGTTTGTACGGATTGTACTCTCTTGTCCCAGATAACCACACAGCTCACTCCCTCACTTTTTTCTATCATGGTTCTCACATCAATGTTCTGCTTGATCCTCAAACATGTTAGATATGTTATATGGATTGTACTCTCTTGTCTCAGAGAGCCACACAGCTCACTCTCTCACTCTATCAAGGTTCTTACATTAAGGTTCTGCTTCTATGCCATCCCCTACCCAAGGCCTTCCTGAACACCACATCTAAAACAGCACATTTGGCTGGGAATATGGCTCAGTGTAAAGTGCTTGCCCAGACTGCATAAGACCCTGAATTTGATCCACAGCAAAATACACACGCATGCACGCACACATGCACAATTAAACCAACACCTTTTAGCCTTCTGCTTTATTTTCCTTCCTAGCATTTATCCCTACCTGAAATTATGTGAGTATGCATGTGCATGTGTGTGTGTGCATGCGTACGTGTGCGTGTGCGTGTGTGTTTCTTTCTCATCTGCTTCCCTTACTATAATACCACCTTCCTAAAGAAACATTTTCATGCGTTTGCTTGCTATTATATTGCCGGTGCCAGGCACAGTGCCTGCTGCATCAGGTACTCAACTGTTTGTTGAGTAAGCTGTGGGGAGCTGTGGAAGGATTTTGAGAAAGCAAGACAGACTAATTTGTATTGTTTGAAAGTTCTCCTTATCCACAGGATGGAGAAGAGATTGGCATATGAGACTGGAGTCTATAGTACAACTTCACATGAGAATTTTAGAGCAGCCACTGAGAACATTCAGTGACTCCCTCATGCCCAAAGCACCTACTCTGGTCTAGGCTGCATGCCCTGCGACAGCCTGCTAAGAGATTACCAAATTCTCTTCCTGTGCTGGGATTCTGGGAGTTATATACCCAAACAGCTGTCACTCTTTACCAAAGCTAATCTGTGCCATAAAAGGACAGCCATGTGCTCAGGTAGGCACTAATAAACAAGATCAGCAATAATTTGTGGCTAGTGGCAGGGCATCTTGGTAGTAGCATATGACCTGAGTTTCAGCAGAAGTAGCTTGTAGTAAATTTCTTAGATTGCACTGGCAGAAAATGATGTGGACAGCACTGCAGGTGGAAGGTAGTATATGAGCAGCTGGGGGAGGTGCAGGTGCTGGGGACCATTTGGGAGAAATAGGATCTAGGCCAAGAGTGCATTAGAGTAGGGGGCTGGTTGCTTAATGATTGAGGGTGTGGGCTGTGAAGTCCCACTGCCTGGATTTGAATCCTGCTTGTATTATTGGTAGCTAACCTCTTCAGGCTTCAGTTTCTGTGTAAAATAAAGACAAACAACAAGCTTATAGTGTTCTTTGAAAGTGCAACCAAATGTGAAGTGGTAAGAATGGTACCTAAATGTTAAGTGCTCTAGAAGCATTGTCTGTTGTACCTTGGAGAGGTCTCCAATGTCAGAATGACTGGGACTTAGGCTACCTTTTGTAGGCATTGGGCACTGTGGATGTTTCATGAATAGAAGAGACAGTTGATCAAAGCTGTTTGAGCTGTGTACTGGCAGGGGAGAAGTTTCAGAGATTGGTGAGCAGAATCCTGCAGTCCTGAGGGAGACAAGAGGAGTGTCTCCAATGCTAGTCTGGTCTGGCCTGTGGAGGGTGACATCAGGGGACCCTGAGGTCCAAGAGGAAAGAGAATTTAAGGTGGAAAGCAGTCATCTACTCTCTTTCTGACTAAGACTGGGGAGGGTGGAGGGGAGGGTGCAAGATGAGCAGTGAGTGGGAGTTCCCACTAGGGGGGGGCCCAGCTCCATTGCCCCTAATCCCAGCCTAGAGCAGAGCACTCAGCTGCCTGGCAGCTCAAGCTCCTGCACTGGTAGGTAAGCCCCTCCACCCACCCACTTTGCCTCTGACTTGCACTCCAGCCTCTGTTAATAAAGGATAGGGAGTGGCCCCTTAGTCCTTTTACAAGCCAAGACCCCTCCACCCCCACCCCCAGCTTTATGCTATTTCCCCAGAGGAAAAAAAAAAGAGCATTCTTTGAGTCCCAGCTACACCCATTCCCCCACAACCTCCTCCATGCCTCACCAGTTCCTTCTCCGTTCCTCTGCCCTACTGGTTCTCCCCACCTCTGTGCTTCCTTGCCATGCCCTGGAGCTCTGTCGCCACCTGGATTCCCTGGCAGCCTGGTTGCCATGGCACTGTGGGAGCAGGTCTGGCAGAACAACAGATCTAGGTAACCCCAGTAGGCAAGACCTGGGGCCCAGTTCCTGCCACCTTCCTGCTTGAGACCCCCCCTGCCCTCCTCTCCCAGCTGAGCAGAGGAGGCCATGAGGAGAAAAAGGAAGCTTCCCCGCAGGGCAGCTCTTTACCTGTGAGGATGCTGGATGGGAGGCGCTTCTCACTGTGGCCCAGCCTGTGCCTTCACCCTGCCCTCTCACCACCAGCAGCAGCAGCAGCAGCAGTAACAGCAGCAGCAGCAACAGCAGCAGCAGCAGCAGCAGCAGCCTGGGAACCCTGGGAACTGGCCAGGCCCGGACTCCAAGCTGCTAAGGGCAGGGGCAGGGCACAGGGGCAGGGCTGGGTGGGGGAGGGGACAGACTGGGTGGGCAGGGTACAGGGGGTGGTCCTCAGGCGTCAGGAGACAAGACTGGGAGGGGGTGGTACTCCAAGAAAACCGATCTTGGGTGGTTCTGGGAATGGCACTGGAAGGGAAATAACTGGACACAGCATGGGAGATGGTATGAGGGGCTTGGGCTTGGGATGGAAGTCTGGGGAGGGGGCAGATAAGCCATCAGAGAAAGGAAGTGAGAGCTGCTAGGGCCAGGAGTGGAAGGTGACTAGGGGTAAGATTGTGTCTGGACCAGGTTGTGAGGGGTGAGTAGGACTGAGGACAAACTGAGAAGATAGCTTTGAGGGAAAGGTGTCTCAGGATGGAGTTACAGAGATGGAGCTCCAACGGGAGGGGCCTGAAAGAGAATAAAGATAGGGCTGTGGGATCAAAGAGACTTGAAAGGGGGAAGGGATTGTGCAGGCCATGAGGAAACAGCTTGAGGGCCTCTTAAGTCCCTGTGTATATGAGGAAGCAAGGGAGGATGGGTTGGGGGCAGAATCTAGTGTATTCACTTAGTTGGGCCCAGTAAGCCTCTCCTTTTGTCACATCCTGGCTCATTTTATCTCATCCCCACAGTGTGGAGGGTGATGCCCCAGGCAGTGACCTGAGCACAGCGGTTGATAGTCCTGGGAGCCAACCCCCCTACCGGCTGAGCCAGCTGCCCCCCACCAGCAGCCATATGGGGGGCCCCCCTGCTGGGGTGGGCCTTCCCTGGGCTCAGCGGGCACGCCTCCAGCCGGCCAGTGTCGCCCTGAGGAAGCAGGAGGAGGAGGAGATAAAGCGCTCCAAGGCTCTATCAGACAGCTACGAACTCTCCACAGACCTGCAGGACAAGAAGGTGCAGAAGAGATGGCTCTCTGGTTGAAAGTAGGCTACAAGAGAGAGCTAAAGGAGGGGGTTTGGGGTATAGCACTTGAGGGTGGTATCTAGGCGGGGACAGTAAAGCTGAGACTGGAAAAGACTGGCTTCAAGACCTGTCACTGCAGAGGTAACTCACACATTCACTGCACACCCACTGGGTTTCCTAGTCCTACACAGCAAACATTATTGCACTCCATACCTTGGGTTCTGGGGACAGAAAGATGACTGAGACCTGCACCCAGTCTTCAAAGATGTGCAGAATAAAGGGGGGAAGCACACACAAACTGACCATTTCACAGAATGGTACTATCGTATCATTGTCTAGCCAAAAAAGAAAAAAAGGAGGGAGGGGAGGACAAAATACCACATTTTAGAAAAATAGGGCCTCTACGGGCAGATAGAAAACTTTTAATTGAAGTGCCTAGGTGTTTGGACTTTAGGCGAGCATTCCTCTCCCTCCCCTTTTTTTTCTTTCTCCCCTCTTGCTTTTCTCTCTTCGAATTCCTTTTCTTCTTCTTTCCTTCAACTACTTGCTCTTTATTTTTTCCTTTTCTTTTTTGGTTTCTCTGATTCTGTTTCTGAATGGTAACTATATTTTTTTCTTGTGATGCTTGGGATTGTATATATATA
>NW_008352653.1:1590048-1644307 GCF_000622305.1 Nannospalax galili
ATAATATTTTCTGAAGACCATCACACAGTCTACTCCCAGGAGATCAACACTGAGCGTAGAGCGTGTCGTGATTTCCATCAGTTAGTTGTGAACTTGAGTGGGGTGCGGTTGAGGACCAAGGCCAGGAGGCTCTGGCAACTTTCTGAACTTGTTCCCCTGCCAGGTGGAAATGCTGGAGAGGAAGTATGGGGGCTCCTTCCTGAGCCGCAGGGCTGCCAGGACCATCCAGACAGCCTTCCGCCAGTACCGTATGAATAAGAACTTTGAGCGGCTACGCAGCTCAGCTTCAGAGAGCCGAATGTCTCGCCGCATCATCTTGTCCAACATGCGGATGCAGTTCTCCTTTGAGGAATACGAGAAAGCACAGAACCCTGCATACTTCGAGGGCAAGCCTGCCTCATTGGATGAGGGTGCTATGGCTGGTGCCCGGAGCCACCGGCTTGAACGGGGGCTCCCTTATGGAGGCTCCTGTGGTGGGGGCATAGATGGTGGTGGAAGCTCCGTAACCACATCTGGAGAGTTTTCCAATGACATCACAGAGCTGGAAGACTCCTTTTCCAAACAGGTCAGGAGCCCTGAAAAGGGCTTTTCTTCTCCATCCCCAGCCTCTGGCTGCTTCTACTGCTTTTCCAAACTGCAAGAGTTTGCACTACTGAGGATTTAATAGCAACAATTAGCTATGATTTGAATTGAGACTGTGAGAGTGATGAGAAAGAATTGGTAAGTTGAGAAAAATTACAGCTAAGTGGTGGTACACACCTGTAGTTAAAGCACTAGGGAGGCCAAGGCAGGAGGATTGGTAATTCCAGGCCAGCCTAGGCTACATGGCAAGAGCATCTCTCAAAAAACTGAGGGCAGGGATGTAGAACACTTGCTTAGCAAGTATAAGTCCCTGAGTCACATCTCTAGCACTGTTTTAAGAAATTACATTGCTAAAACAGGCATGGCTCTGTGTGTAAAAGCACTTGCTGCCAAGTCTGATGACCTGAGTTTGATCCCCAAAACTCACATGGTGGATGGAGAAAACCAACTCTCGAAAGTTGTTCTCTGACCTGCACATGTGCACTGTGGCATGTAAGCATGCATATACACACACAAACAGTAAATCTAATAAAAATTTAAAAGAATATGGGCATATAGAACAAATAAGAAAATGAAAGTCCTCACTGTTTGAAACTGGATCTAATATCAACTAAAGATAATGAGCACCTGCTGGGTGTCAGGTACTCCATATGCTTCACAGCAGATCTGTATGACAGAGATTATTATCCCCATTTTACAAAGGAGGAGTCTGAGGCTGAGGCATGCGCTCTGGTCCATATTCTCAAGAATCTCCCAGTCTGAGAAGAAAATAGCAGACATATGTGTGTATTCTTACCTCCAAAAATAGAATGTGCTCAGATTGGAAGAAGGGAGAAACCAGCACTGGAACTGACCTTACCAAACTGAAAAGATTTAGGTATTTAGAGATGTTTAGGAGGGTATGTTTTGCCCAGGCATTGATTACATCAACAAAAATGTGGAATGATGGGAATGTACCTGACTATGAGTGGGATGGGAGATGATTCTAGGGTTAGGCTATATCAGCATAGCAGTCCAGATAAAAATCCCAGTTCTGCCATTTTCTAGCTGTGTGACCTTGGGTGAATAGTTTCATGTTGATGGTACATAATCAGCAAAAGGGAGAGAAAGCTTTCTTTTTAGAGCTGTTTTGAAGATTCAGTTCAACTAGGTAACATAAATGAAAGCACCTAGTATGTGATACTTTAGATTTTTTTGTCCTAAAACCAAGAAGGTACTCGGTAGAAATTGCCCAATAAATGAAGCTTTATAAAAGAAAAACAAAACAAAACACTGTGCTCTAAACTCTGTGATCTGTTCCTACCATTGACCTGTGTATGCTTCCTTGGAGCTAGTAAAGAGATGAAGGGAAGGAAAGAAGTATTGAAGGGAAGATTTGCATCATCCGCCCATTCAATCCTGTGACACAGATTTAATTAAACATCTCTTCTGTGTCAAGCGGTGCACTGAGCTGAGCTAAAAAAGAGAGAAACTGGGCTTGTACCTGTCCCTCAAAGGAAGAATAGGGAATAGGGGATTGCCATCTGACGGACAAGATAGAGAAACCAGGCTTGATCCCCCATCTCAGTGCTGTTCAAGTCTGATGGGAGAAGTGTATTACGATCTATTAATGCACAGCAAACCACCCCCAAATTTAATAGCCTAAAATGCATCTTTGGGGACATTGAGATGGCTCAGCAGGTAAAAGTGCTTGCTATGTAAGCCTGGCAACCTGAGTTCAATCCCTGGAACCTGTGTAAAGGTGGAAAGAGAGAACACCACAAAGTTGTCCTCTGACCTCTACACACATGCACACTGTGCACATGCACCCCCATCATATGTACATGCACAGAAGAATAATAAATTAAAATTTAAAACAAGTAGAAAAAAAAAAACCCTGACCTTAGAGGTCAAGCTTGTACAACAGACATCTTTATTTATTTATTTAGACAGTCTCACAAAAAAAAGAAATGAAAAAAATTTTTTAAAGAAAGAAAAAATAGACAGTCTCACTGTGTAGCCCAGACTGAACTCGAGCTCCTCCTGCCTTACTACTCCCCAGAGTGCTAGGATTACAGGTGTGTGCCCCACCCCCAGCAACAAACATTCATTATTTTGTGCAGCTTCTGAGGGCCAGGAAGCTGTGAGGGGCCTGGCTGGGTGATTCAGTCCCAGGATCTCTCAGGAGGCTGCCACCAAGCTGTAGAGTAGGACACAATTTCAGAAGACTGGACTGGGGCTGACAGATCTGTTCCCAACATTCAGTAACTCCTTTGTTGGCAGTCCCTCATCACATAGGTGTCTGTCTCCCTTAGGACTGACTACTCATAGTATGGCTTCCCTAGATGAGGGGTCTGAGAGGGTAGAAGCCAAAGAGAACATGCAAGACAGAATCTGCAGTATTTGACAGTCTAATTTCAGAAAAGACATACCTTCACTACTGCCATATGCTGTAGGTCACACAGACCAACTCTAGTGTGATGTGGTATCCAAGAATATGACTACCAGAAGGCAGACATCATTAGGGGCAGGTTTGGAAGCTGGATATACAAGGAGGCAGGATTCCGAGGTGTGGTTCAGATTCTTAAGAGTAAATATGGATTTTTTTTTGAGAGAGATTCTCACAGACAAGCTCTAGCTAGGAGTCAAAAGGAAGCTGGGATTTTGATTTCCCCTGGGTAGGAGTCGGAGTAGGATGACAGAAGCAAGAATGTAATTTGAATCAGAGAGGAGGTTGGCTTGGGTCTATATGGAAATGAGGGAGATACTGGAGTGTCTGAGAAGGGACCTTGTGGTTGTTAGTCCTAGGTTCTGTGAGTTCGCAATGGTTTCCTGGGTGTTATTTTGTAAACCATAAAGAACCTATGGGGGAAATCTGCTTTCTTGGCTGACCCACCAAGATTTCCCTGTCTTTCCTTCCCTTCTTCCCTTCTTAGCACCCCTTTACCATTATTCTCTCCATCTTTCCTCCCTTCTACTCTCTTACCCTTTTCCCCTTTCACTGTATGCAGGTAAAGTCTCTGGCCGAATCCATCGATGAGGCCCTAAACTGCCACCCATCAGGGCCTATGTCTGAGGAGACAGGGTCAACCCAACTGGAGAAGCGGGAATCAAAGGAACAGCAAGAGGACAGCTCGGCTACATCCTTCAGTGATCTTCCCCTTTATTTGGATGACCCGGTTCCTCCTCCATCCCCTGAGCGACTGCCCAGCACAGAGCCCCCACCCCAGGGTCGACCTGAGTTCTGGGCACCAGCTCCCCTCCCACCAGTTCCTCCACCAGTGCCACCAGGAACCCGTGAAGATGGTAGCCGTGAGGAAGGCACTCGCAGGGGTCCTGGGTGCTTGGAGTGCCGGGATTTCCGGCTGCGAGCTGCGCACCTTCCCCTGCTTACCATTGAGCCTCCTAGTGACAGCTCTGTAGACCTGAGTGACCGCTCGGATCGGGGCTCTGTCCACCGCCAACTGGTATATGAGGCTGATGGCTGCAGCCCTCATGGGACCCTGAAGCACAAGGGGCCACCAGGCAGGGCCCCAATCCAACATCGCCACTACCCTGCCCCTGAGGGCCCAGCTCCAGCCCCACCAGGGCCCCTGCCACCAGCCTCCAATAGTGGCACTGGGCCCAGTGGTGTGGCTGGGGGTAGGAGGTTGGGGAAGTGCGAAGCAGCAGGCGAGAACTCTGATGGTGGAGATAACGAGAGCCTTGAGAGCTCCAGCAACTCTAATGAGACCATCAACTGCAGCTCTGGTTCCTCTTCTCGGGATAGCCTGAGGGAGCCTCCAGCCACTAGCCTGTGCAAGCAGACTTACCAGCGGGAGACGAGACACAGCTGGGACTCACCAGCCTTCAACAATGATGTGGTACAGAGGCGGCATTACAGAATTGGCCTCAACCTCTTCAATAAGTATGTGCCCCCAGTTCTAGGTTCCTCACCCCTTCCCACCTTGCATGGGCACTTTGTCTCTAGGACCGAGTTCCCAGTGACCCTGGTTCTGGCATTCTGTCATTTGGTGGAATGGTGTTTCTCCCCAGCTGTTCAGGGAAGAGAGCTAGTAGAAGGGTAGCAGAAGCTGGACGTAGTAGCTCATGCCTATAATCCTAGTACTCAGGAGGCTGAAGAAAAAGGATTGCCACAAGTTCAAAGCCAGCCTAGTTCAGGCCAACCTAAGCCATAGAATAAGACCCTGTCTCAGAAAACCAACCAAGCAAACAAAGAAACAACAAAAATACAGGGTACAGAGTAGAGAGGCCCCCAGCACACCTGAGTTTGGGACCTAGTGCTTCCAGTGTCTGGTTGTGTGATGTTGAGCAAGATGTTCCCATGAGATGGATTCTGAGCCTTGTTTTTGCTGTATCCTCTTTTCAGAGGAGAGGCAATCGAGGGCATAAAGAACCCTAGACCAGGACCCCTAATCTGTTTTTGTCCACTCACTGTCTAGCCTTGGGCAACTTGCATTCTTTCTTTGAACTTCAATTTTCTTCATCTTTTCATAAGCAGGGTATGTTTGAGGTATTTGAAGACAGGGTAGTGTGATTAACTGTGACTAAGCTCTTGCTAGATCCCTGGTCCTCTGCCAGGTACTTAGGAATGGGGGCGGGAGTGTAGCATTTGATTAGAAAATAATTAGAAAACATTAGCTATAATTAGAAAACATTAGATGCAATGGAAAGCATTAGATGTAATGCCCTATAGCTTTTAAAATATTTTATTTATTATTTTTATTTTGTGTATAAATGTATTGCCTGCATGTGTGTAAGTGCATCTGTGCCATGCAATGCCCACGGAGTCAGAAGAGAGCATCAAATTGTCTGGAACTGGAGCTATAGATGGTTGTTAGCCACCGTGTGGGTGCTAAGAATCAAACCCAGGCCCTCTCCAAGAGCAGCCAGTGCTTTTAACCGCCCAGCCATCTCTCCAGCCCATACCCTTTATCTTTATAGTCTGTCTCGTCTCCTCTATTTAATTTTCATAATAACTCAGCAAGGTAGGTAGTAATGTTGTTATTTAGAGATAAGGAACTGAGGTCTCGAGAAGTAAAAGGGATTGCTCAAAGTCATATAGTTGGAAAATGATGGATCAGAGACTCTGCAACACCAAAATCCAAACTTCTGAGTTTTAGCCTCATGGGGACCTAAGGTGTTGAGGTCAGCAGGTGGGATAGTTCCAACCCAGATTTTTGGCCAGCTTTCTGGAAATGTGGAGGGCACCTTGTCTGTAGAAATAGTCACCAAGATTGGGAGGGATATAGGACAGGGTAACCCCTTCATTTCTTCTCTGTCCTAAGGGTCTGTGACTCAGAGGGCAGTCTTGGTGTGGAGCTCAGGCCTTCTCTCAAGGCTCCTTGATGATTTCTGGGAATATGAAAATTCCTGGCAGAGATCAGGCTTTTATTAGATACTAATTTTCTTCCAACTGTGGTATGGGGCTCCAGAAAAGGAGGAAATTGGGGTGAATGCCTTGGAATTTTGAAACTCTGAAATGGGAAAAGTGGCTTCCTCTCCTTGGTCCTCAGTTTTATTACCTGTACCATGAAGGAATTGGACCATACTATAGATCCAACATCCTTGGCTCTTTGAAACCATGATTTAGGTGGGCCCAAAATCAGTTCTAGAAGTGGGACAGGGCACAGTTCTAGGGGGACAGTCATCTCATATAACTCCTCTCTTTCTGCAGGAAGCCAGAGAAGGGTATCCAGTATTTGATCGAGCGAGGCTTCTTATCAGACACTCCTGTGGGGGTGGCTCACTTCATCCTGGAGCGGAAAGGCCTGAGCCGGCAGATGATAGGGGAATTCCTAGGGAACCGGCAGAAGCAGTTCAACAGAGACGTGTTGGAGTGAGGACCCCAACATGGGGCAGGGGGGGCAGGGATTCCTGGAAAAGGGAGGCAGGAGGGAGGAAGCGGGCAGCATCTCCTTGCTCAAAGTAAGATAAATAGACCTTCTTGCTCCAATACCCTTCTGCTCCAAAGGGGTCTTCTTTCTCTTGACCCTATTCCTACAGTCTCCTGGGTGGCTCTGGGCAAAGCATGCTTATCTTATAGCCTTCTTTGGACCTCAGTTTCCCATCTCTGAAATGCATAGACTGATGGAAAGCACTCTTACCGATGATGTGCCTCACTTCAGTTTTCTAAGAGGGATTCAATTTCAAACATTCTGTCCTCATATGTACTTGTTATGGGCCGTAGGTCCCAATTTTGAAAGTCCTGTCATTGGGAGTGTTGGGCTGTTTGAGCTAGTGGGTGGGTCAGAGGTTTGTTTGGAGGGGTTGCAAGTGCCACCCCCACCCCACTTCTTTGTTCCTCAGCTGTGTGGTGGATGAGATGGACTTCTCCTCTATGGATTTGGATGATGCACTCAGGAAGTTCCAGTCCCATATCCGCGTACAGGGTGAGGCCCAGAAAGTGGAGCGACTCATTGAAGCTTTCAGGTGTGCCTGCTTCCTACTCCTGAAGCTGCCCCTTTCCACTTTGGGGACCCATGTCCACAAGACACTTCTGAGCATCGCAGTTTTCTCACCATAAACAGAAATGATAAATCCCATCTTGAGAAGCAGTTGCAAGGTTCAGAGATAGTGACTATAAAGTATCTAGCTCTAGCATCTGAGACATAGGTATATTAATGACAATAACATCTGCAATAAAAGCAAACATTTATGGATCTGGGGGTGTAACTCAGTGATAGAGCATTTGCCTAGTATGCATAGAGATGTGTCTCTGTTTTGTATCCCCAGTACAGGAAAAAAGGCTACCATCTTATGAGGTAGATGCTTCTATTATTATTTCCATTTTGCAGATAACAAATCTGAAGTTCAGAGACATTAGAGAACGTTAGCTCAGGGTCATACAGTAAGGGGTCGAACTAGGATTTGAACTCAAATGTAACTGACTCCATGATATCTATGCTCAGCTCCAAGTGCTTTGAGGATCAAACAGAGCTGGGTCTAAATCTTGATCCATGTCTTCAGAGTATTTGCAGGAGAAAATGGAGGAGTTGCTGAGAACTTGTTTCTCATGATGGAAGAAGGATTTGCTTTGCAGCCAGAAAGATCTGAGTTTTCATCCTGGCTTTACTACCCTTCACCAGCTCTATTACCTAGGACAAGTTCCTCAGCACTTGGAATCTTCATTGTTATGTAAAACAGGACTGCTAATAGCTACCTTGAGAGTTGGAGGTGTGGTTCAGTGGCACAGCATGTGTTTAGCACACTCAGGACCCAAGGTTGAATCCTCACCGCTACACACACACACACACACACACACACACACACACACACACGCATACACACACGCACGTCCTAGCAGGCCTATTTATACATCATGGCCACAAACTGTAGGTGCAATGTACATAAATCTCCAGGGAAAACTCCAAGAAGGTAGTGATTATGATTTTTCATGCTGGTCTTGGGGAAATTGAAGAAGACAGACTCAGCACACTGAAGGAAAGGATTGGTGACGGCAGCCTGGGAAAATGGTGGGTAGTTGGAGGTTGCTGGCACCTGAGTCTGGATTTGACCCCTCTTGCTCTGCAGCCAGCGGTACTGTGTCTGTAACCCAGCCCTTGTACGCCAGTTCCGGAACCCAGACACGATCTTCATTCTTGCCTTTGCCATCATCCTTCTCAATACCGACATGTACAGCCCCAGTGTCAAGGCTGAACGCAAGATGAAACTGGATGACTTCATTAAGAACCTGAGAGGTGACCAGAATTTCCCATCTGTTTTCCTTGCACATCACCTGGGAAAGGGAAAGTGGGAGGGGGTAGGAATGGGATGGGGATGATCACATATGTTTTTATAAATTAACCTGTGGTGCTGTCACTTTCTCTCAAGGCTGAATGTCCCCAAGACATTCACTTATTAATTCACTCAAAGAGTTATTTGTCAGGTTGTGTGGGTAGCTCAATGACTGAGTGCTTACTTAGCATGTACAAGGCCCTGGGTTTGATTCCTAACACTGCAAGGAAAAAAGTTGTTTGCCCATGCACTCACCCTCAAACTATTTACTGAGCATTGACTTGGGCTACAGAGTATGACTGTCTCAACAAACAAAAGCAGTTGGAGGGTTGCAGAGATGGCTCAGTGGGTTAAGAGCACTGGCTGCCCTTGCAAGAAGACCCAGATTCAATGTCCAGCACCCACATGACAGCTAACAACCGTCAGTAACTCTAGTTTCAGGGGATCAAATGCCTTCTTCTGACCTCCACGGGCATTGCACAACACGGGTGCCCTTACATACGTGCAGGCAAAACACTATACAAAAAATAAAATAGGGGCTGGAGAGATGGCTCAGCGGTTAGGAGCACTGACTGCTCTTGCAGAGAACTCAGGCTGGATTCCCAGCACCCACATGGTGGCTAACAACTGTTCATAGCTCCAGTTCCAGGGGATCTGATGCCTTCTTCTGACCTCCACGGGCATTGCACGATACGGGTACACTTATACACATCCAGGCAATACACTCATACACATTAAAAAACTAAAAAATAGTCAGGCGTGGTGGCACACACCTTTAGTCCCAGCACTTGGGAGGCAGAGGCAGGCGGATCTCTGTGAGTTCAAGGCCAGCCTGGTCTACATAGTGAGTTCCAGGACAGCTGGGGCTACAGGGAGACCCTGTCTCAAAAAGACAAAAATAAATAAATAAATAGATAAATAAATAAAAAAATAATTTAAAATAAATAAAATAATAAATTAAAAATATTTTTTAAAAAACAGAGTTGAGGCTGGGTATGGTGGCTCACGCCTTTGACCCCAGCACTCAGGAGGCAGAGGCAGGTGGATCTCTGTGAGTTCAAGGCCAGCCTGGTCTACATAGTGAGTTCCAGGCCAGCTGGGGCTACAGGGAAACCCTGTCTCAAAAAGACCAGAAAAGGAGAAGAAAAAAAAAAAAACAGTTGAAGGGTAGAAATGATGAAACGATGGAAATACAGTACTCATGAATGAAATTCTCAAAAAGTTAAAAACAAAACAAAACAAAGCAAAAATGTCCTGGCTCTTATACTAGTTCACTCACTCAGCTAATCCTTCATCCATTCCTTATTACTTATTTCCTTCTCTTCTTTATTTATGCACATACAGACTCATTTGGTTATTTGAGGTACTGGTTCCTCCATTCTTTTTTTTTTTTTTTTTTTTGGTCTTTTTGAGACAGGATGTCCCTGTAGCTCCAGCTGGCCTGGAACTCACTATGTAGACCAGGCTGGCCTTGAATTCACAGAGATCTGTCTGCCTCTGCCTCCCGAGTGTTGAGATTAAAGACGTGTGCCACCATGCCTAGCTGTCATGTATTTTTTTTATTCATTCAGCCAACCAACCACTTAGCCAGTTGACACTTACTGGGTTTTTCATGTGTACTAGGCCCTAAAGTGGGTACCAAGGACAGTGGAAGGGAGTCTGCTGTAGTTTCTGTTCTGAGAGAGCTTCCAACTTGTGGGAGACTGGCATGTAGTGTTCAGATAACCAAGGTAAGACAAAAAGTGAACAGCAATGTCAAAAAGGCCAAAAGGCAACCAGAGCTCAAAGAAAGGAGAACTCACCTCCTACTGGCTTCCTGGAGGACTTGCATTTTAAGGTGAGCCCTGAAGGTAACAGACTGGAAATAGAGGAAGCCTTTCCTAGCAGAGGGAGGAAAATATGAAATTGTTTAAAGAACTATTGAGATGAAGTGGATGATTGCTTGGGAAGGTCAGATGGAGCCACTATCTGAGGTCCTCCAATGCCAGATGAAAGATGCCGCTTTGATCTTTTCTCTTGGTTTATTGTATCGATGTCAAGCTCTAGCTCTTGTAAAAGAGCACCTTTCTAAAAATAGCACAGATATTAAGATTATTTCAACAGGAATGGAAGAGGGAAATAGAATTGAGGGGGGTGGAAGACAAGACAATGTTGTTGACTGTCAATTGAAGGCTTTAAACACCCGAAAGGAAAGTATAACCAAAGAGTAAAATCATAAGTATATTTCTTAAGAGTTCAAAGGATTGCTATTATCCAAGGAGGAAGCATGGTATTTCCAAAGAAGTCATTTTCTCTAGCAGATGGTTTTAAGAGAAGAGTTAGTAGATTTCACTCAGCAGACAGTCAAGAGTGGAGAAGAACGATAGACTTAGGGAGAGGGAGTTAGAGACCACCTGGAGCTGTTTCCTAGAATACTGCCATTATTCATTCATCTACATTATTCATTCATCCACATACCACCATATTGTAGGTTCTTCATCCATGAATTCAACCAACTGCAGATTGAAAACATCTGAAAAAAAAACTTGTGTCTTTACTGAACATGTACAAACTTTTTCTTGCTATTATTCCCTAAATAATATAATAAAACAACTCTTTACATAGCATTAACATTGCAGTGGGCAGTCTAAGTAATATGCAGATTATTTAAAATAACAGGAGAGTGTATGTAGGTTGTATGCAAATACTACCTCATTTTAGATAAGAGACTTGAGTGTCCTTGGATTTTGGTATTGATGGGAAGTCTTGGAATGAAGATGCAGAAGGATGATTTTGTGTGTGTGTGTATGTATGTGTGTGTATAACTGTATGTTGTTCCTCTCTCCAATTATTGAATAAATAAGTAAACAAATAAAAGTAATACATGCTCATCTTAGTATACCTCAGCAACAGTGTGCTTAGCATTCATGAAGCCTTGGGTTTGATGCCCAGCACTGTAATATAATTTTTATGTTACATATGTTACATTTATTTACCTATTTATTTATTTATTTATTTATTTATTTATTGTGTGTTATGTGTGTGGACACACACATGCCATGGAGGTCAGAGGACAACTTGCAGGAGTTGGTTTTCTTTTTCTACTATGTGGGTTCTAGGGATGGCAGAAAGCACCCTCACCTGATAAGCCATCTTGCTAGCCCTTAGGCAATTTATTATCTTGCTCTTTTCACTTAACTTGATATAAGAATTTTCTAATGTTATTGAAATATTTTTGTAAACATCAAGATTTAAATTTTTTGATTTATTTTTATTTTATGTGTTATGCCTACATGTATGTAAATGCACCCATGTTGTGCAATACCTGCAGAGGACAGAAGAGGGTGTCAGATCCCCTGGAACTGGAGTTAAGGATGGTTGTTAGCTGCTATGTGGGTGGTGGAATTTGAACCTGGATCTTCTGCAAAAGCAGCAATGCTCTTAACTGCTGAGGCATCCCTCCAGCCCCAACATCAAGGTTTTTAATAGCTATATATCTATTTTAAATAGATATACTATCATTTACTTAACTATTTCTCTTCTGTTAAGCTGTTTCAGAATTTTTCCATAAATAGCACTTGATGAACATTCTGGGACATGAACCTCACATGTATTTATGAGTAATTCCTCACAATAGATTCCTAGGAAAAGAATCAATGAATATGAATATTTAGACTCTTGCCAAATTACTTTCCAAAACTGTTTCATTACTATAAATGCCCACTTCCCCAGACTCTTACTAACCCTGGATATTTTAAAGTATTTTTCCCCTGTTAAGGCAAAAATAGTTATACCTGATTGTCCTAATTACAATGGGTTTTAAGTTGTTTAGATAAAAATCCACACCCTAGGGAAAAAAGCAACTGGCTGTTTTGTTGAAGGGCACATTCCTGCCCCAGTAGTAGCTAAGAGACCTAAGATACCTGCTGCCTCTTGCCAAGGTCCATGCCTGGGCATGAGCTGTTATGGAGAACTCCTTCCACCCACTCTCCGTATTGATGTGACATGTTCCCGTGTTACTCTTTCCATATAGGGGTTGACAATGGTGAAGATATCCCCCGAGACCTCCTGGTAGGCATTTACCAGCGCATCCAGGGTCGTGAACTGCGGACCAACGATGACCATGTCTCCCAGGTGCAGGCTGTGGAGCGCATGATTGTTGGCAAGAAACCGGTAAGGGCCTTGGGAGGCTGCAGAGGGGCCAGGGTTCTGGTCTGTCTCCACTACTGTGTGGTAAGTCACTGACCTTCTCTGAGTCCCCGATTCCCCTTACCTGTAAAATGGATTGGGAAATAGTGCATTCCTTTGGAGGTCATGGTACAGATTATGTATTCCATGTGAATACATCTAGTACAGTGCAAAGCCCACAGCTGGTGCTGTGTAAATATTTTCTTCACACCTATAGTTTTGTCTGCCTATCCCAAGTAAGGAGCCAAGCTAATATTAGCTGAGAAGCAAGTGTACTTTGGTCAACAAACATTTATGGATACCTTTCCACTGAGCCCAACAAGTCACTGATGCCCAGAGACATAGATGTGAATCAGACATGATCTCTGTCTTTAGGGCCACCCAGAGATCAGTGAGGTTTCCAGACAAAGACATAATTAATATTTCTGCCCCATGGTCTAGTTTAGGGGAACAGAAAGCAGGGAGAGGCCATTTCAACCTAGAGAAATCAGAAAGACTTCTTGGAAGATGACTTTGGAATTGAAATTTAAAGAATGGGTGAAATATGGTCATGCAGAGCTGGGCAAGAAAGGCATTGCAGACAGAGGGTACTAGAGGGACAAAGATAAGGTGGCAGAAAAGCTTAAAGCATTTAGTTGCTTTATATGCTTTGTGTCAGAGTGACAGACATGGATCAGGGGTACATTTGGCCTTGTAATTGAATAAGGTACCAGAGGCCTGAAACTGATGGTGTGGCCTGCTGACACCCATTTCTCCGTACCTATCCAGGTCCTGTCTCTTCCTCACCGTCGACTGGTTTGCTGCTGCCAGCTCTATGAGGTGCCAGATCCAAACCGCCCCCAGAGGCTAGGGTTGCATCAACGGGAGGTCTTCCTCTTCAATGATCTCCTTGTGGTATGGCATTGTGCAGGAGGAGATGGGAGGGAGATGGTCAGCTCAGCTGCTGGGTCTAGTATGAAGCACATTGACAGTGGTGTGTGGAGTGTGTTGGGTAAGGTGCTTTGGCATACCATCTGCATGATCTCCAGCAAGGCATAGGCCTTGTCTGCCCTTCCTTTTCCTCTTAGGTCCATTCTTCTATAATGACAACCACACAGGAGTGGAAAATGTGAGGACCAAGGGAGATGATACACTTATAGTCTGGAAGTGGTAGGAAATGTCCCTGTTCACCTCAGTAGCACAGAGGGTTAGGAGTCTGTCACCCTGGGGTCATCCTGAAACTTTTGAGCAGTCCTGATGGTAGAAGTGACTAAAACTAAACACACTACTAGTACAGGATGTCAATCTTTTAGGGATGAGATCTGTAGGATTCTGCAGATCAGATTCGATTTTTCAGGCTCTCCTGAGCAAGAACTATTCTCCATGCCATCATGGAGGGACAAAAAGCTACACTCCTCTGCAACAGCCAGTTGCTTTGTCAGGATGTCCTGACTGCTGGAATCTGTCTCCTATGGGTTTTCACCTTCTCTAATCTCCACTGATCATTGGGATCACTCAGAACATATGTTCCCACTCTGTGCAGGGACTGTACTTCAGGGATCTGAGTACAACCATCCTGTTCCCTCCTTGGTCTTCTCTCTTTCAGAAATAGGGTTTCTCAATCTTGGCACTACTGATATTTTGAAACAGATAATTCTTTCTTGTAGGACCCTCTCGTATATTTTAGGATATTTAGTGACACTTGGGGATCTACGTACTAGATGCCAGTAACAATCCTTCAACCAAAAATATGTTCTCCAGAGGTAAACAAGAAAGAGAGGGAGAGGTATAGGGTACAGGAGGGAGAGACATTGTCAGCATCCTCTGGGAGTGGGGGATAAAATCACTGCTAGTTGAGAATCATTGCCTTAGACAAAAATGCCTCCTATATCCTCTCTGAACCTTAATTGCCTGCTCTGTGAAATAGTGTTAACCCATATCTCCTAGACTTGTCTGGAGGATGAAATAAGAGGTCATGGGCTGGCAATGCAGCTCAGTGGTAGAGTGCTTGCTTAGCATTTGCAAGGATCTGAGTTTCATTTCCAGCACTACAAAAGAGGAGGGGGTCAAGGAGATGATCAGATCACATGTGGGATAGTTACCATATCCCAGGTGTGCCTTGCCCACACAGGTGCTTAGTCAGTGTTAGATACCCGTCATGTACTGGAACCCTTGTGTACCTAGCTCTATGTTAGGTACTGGGTACATGGAGATGAATCAGACTCAATCCTTGTTCTCGGGGAGCTCACAGTTCAAAGGACCTAAAAAATGTTTTGCAGCATGGTGTGGTAGCACACATCTGTAATCCAAGCACTTGGGAGGTGGAGGCAAAAGGATCAGGAGGTCAACGTCAACATCAACTACACAACAAGTTTGAGAATGAAAACTGCATGGGGTACATGATAGAAGCCCTGTCTCAACCACCCAACCCCACCCTGCCCCAAAAGTGTTTGCTACTACTGTGCACTGTAACCATCCTGAAATCAAACATTTGTTTTAAGAGCCACTTGTGAGGATGAAGCCCTAGCTTAGTGATAGATAAAGCACTTGTCTGGCCCTGAGTTTCATCCCCAGCACTGCAAAGTGAATAAAATAAAATAGCCACTTGTAGACTGGCTGAGCTTATGTCAGAGAAATCCAGAATGCCTAAATACTTGATAAAGACTTTGGGTTCTTGAGAGGAAGCCTTGTTAATCCTATACATAGACTAGGTTGAGATTGCCATTATATGCTATCTCTGGATGGTGGGGTTTGGGTTGAGTGAGAGAAGCTGAAAGCCAGACTCCTGCCTTTCAGGCCTGCAGGAGGGTAATTACATACTTAGAGCTTGACAGGCGAAAGGCAAAAGATCAGCACTGTGGAAGCTCCGAAGAGGGAAACAGAAGTCTATGTGTGAAGTTATTAGGGTAGGCTTCTTGGAGGGAGCAGCATTTATTTAGTTCCAGTAAAAGTTGAAAATGTTTGTTGTGCATGGTCATGATATCACAAACTTCCCTTTTTCTCCCATCTCTCCAGATCTGTTCCTCAAGTTTCAGTTCTTCCCAACTTGTGGGTATATGTGTTTAGTGTATGTCTGTTACTGGTGGTAGGTAGGGAAGGTGGTTAACTTGAAATGGGTGTCACTTGGAAATCCCCTACCCAAACCCTATCTTTTATCTTTTTCCCACCTTTGCCAAAGGTCACCAAAATTTTCCAGAAGAAGAAGATCTTGGTGACATACAGCTTCCGTCAGTCCTTTCCCCTGGTGGAAATGCACATGCAGCTCTTCCAGAATTCATGTGAGTCCTTTCTTGGACCCTAGTATGCATCCCAGGAGTTTATGCCAGAGCCCATGCTCATCCTTCATTCACACTAGTTTCCAGCTTTTGAAGTTCTCTACAGCTGGGTTGAAGTCTCCAAAGTGTTTACTTGTCCCAAGATGAGAGGAAGGCCAGGATGGCGTGTGATTAGGGTATGTCCCCTGGAGAACAGGGATCCACAGTATTTGTGTGCTCCCTGGTGAGCTAAAGACATGACAGTCACACTGTGGTCTGAAGTACTGAACTGAGAGAAGTATGACTGGGTAACATTTGGGACAGCAGAATCATTGCGAGTACAGGTAGAGGGACAAAGGAAAAGGTTTCTAGAAGGTAGTACAGATTGTTTCCTTTACATCCTGGAGTGTAAGGAATAAAGTGGCCATGGCAACCAGAAGTTTGAGGGTACAGGGAAACCACTAAAGATGCCTGAGCACAGAAGAAGCATATTAAAGTTATGTTACAGAAATCATTTCCAAGCTGGGCAGGGTGATGTGTGCCTGTAGTTCCAGCATTTGAGAGGCTGAGGCAGGAGAATTACTTGAACCCAGGAGTTTGTGACCAGCCTAACCAAATAGCATGACCCTGTGTCAGAGATGGGTGGCATCAGGGTAGGGGGGGCGGGTTGTAGCATTTCCCAGTTTCCCATCTGAGCCACTTTGCTTCAACCCTGACAGAGACACCCAGCCTCTCCTGTCCCCTCCCTTTGTCCACAGATTATCAGTTTGGGATCAAGTTGCTGTCTGCAGTACCTGGTGGGGAGCGAAAAGTCCTCATCATCTTCAATGCTCCTAGCCTCCAAGACCGACTGCGCTTCACATCTGACCTGCGGGAGTCCATTGCTGAGGTGCAGGAGATGGAGAAGTACCGTGTGGAGTGTGAGTAGCTACAGCCGTGACTCCTCCCTGCAGACACCAAGAATCCTGACTTCTGAGACTCATAGAGTTGAGGGTTAGCTTGCCCTCAGCTTGCCCAGAAGAAGATCTTCCTACCCTCATTCCAGGAACCCTTTAGCCTCTGCTTGACTACTGCTTGAAAAAGGCCCATTACTTCCTAACCTCACATTATTATTCTAAGCCTAAGAGTCTATGCTGTTGCTCCCAGATCCATCCTCCAATCATGAGTGAATTCTACTGAAAGGCATCAGAGAGAAGATTCAGGGTATAAAAAATAGGACTGTATTTTTAGATCTCATGTATGCTACTTGTTATCTGGGCAAACTGGGGTGAGTTCTCTAGGCCTCTGGACCCCAGGTTTCTTTCTACATGAAACAGGGATAATGAAACCTTAACAGAGTTTGATAAGGAGGTAGGCACAGTGGAACACACTGTAATCCCAGCACTGGGGAAACTGAATCAGGAAGTCCTCAAGTTTCCAGACTAGCTTTGGCTATGTATTGAGTCTCTAAGAGAGGAGAGGGGAGGAAGAAGAGGAGGAGGAGGGGAAAACAGAGGAGGGAAAGGGAGAGGAGAGGAGAGGAGAGAGAGAAAGGAGAGGGAGAGAAAGAGGAGAGGGGAGAGAGGAGAGAGGAAGAGAAAAGAGAGGCGAGGCAGAAGACAAAGTATCCCAAAGCATCCATGGTGTTAAACAAATACCATTCCTTATCCTCTTCTCTCCCCAATATCAGTTCCCAATCTGAGTTCTGGCAGTGTAGTCTCCAAGCCTCCAGGAGCTATCCCAAGCCGTTTTGATCATATACAATGTAAAAGAGTGATTATATCTCCTTCTTTCTCTTCCCCTCCAAATTTTCTCTTCTCTAGGCTAAACAGTCACAGTTAAGTCACATGGCATTAAGGAGAAAGAGGGAAACAGCAAGAGAGAGACAGAAAGACAGGCAATAGACAGCTCCTTGATAAGGTCTTCACAGCAAGGCAGATTCACAAGTATCAGTTCAGCAGGTCCCTGGAACCGCTGGGGAAATGTAGGACAAAGGATTGGCATGTCAAGATAGGGGGAATCCTAATAGGCCAGAGTTTCCCTGACCTAATTGGAGACAAGAGTTGGAGGTATAAGGGGGCCAGGAGAGCCCAGGCTTTAGAATTGGGTATCTGCTTCCACAATGTTGGGTTCACCATTTTCAACTGTACAACCCTGGGAAAACTCTATGACTTCTCAGATTCTCAGTTTCTTCTTCTGTACAATGTAGATGATGCTCATAATGTGGAATAAAAGGGATCTAGTATTGCTGTGCCCAGCATACTGCCTGGCACACGATAGAGGGTTTGATTCCCATCAGTTTCCTGCTCTTGCCCTTCTAGGAGTTCCTCTGCTCTGAAGCAAGGCACCAAGTTCACTGAGTGAACTTTTAAAGGATTACCCTTCACCATAGGCTACAAGGGCCTTCCCATCCTTACTGTGAACCGTGTGTTGCAAAGCTCTTGTTTAAACGGCAGGGGTATTTAGGGGGGCCTGTCTACAAGAGAGCAGGAGAATGGAGGAGTATGGCGAATAAGAAGAGAGAAAAGGAGCAGGAAGGACAGACATTGGCAGGGAGGGAGGAAAGACAGGAGGAGGAGGTAGTACAGGTGACACAGGATGGATTGGGCACCTAAGGAGCTTTGGAGATTGAACTGCAGTTTGAGGGAAACAAATGCTGCCTGTTCAGGGGAGAAGCAGAAGACCTTGAGCCAGAGGGAGGGAGGAAAACAGAGGAGAGCTATAGACAGTCAGGTGGGCTCTCAATGCTGTTCCTGACCTTTGCTTCTGTCTTTTCCACGGCCACCCAGCGGAGCTAGAAAAGCAGAAAGGTATGATGCGGCCTAATGCCTCACAGCCCGGAGGAGCCAAGGACTCAGTGAATGGGACCCTGGCCCGCAGTAGCCTGGAGGACACTTATGGGGCAGGCGATGGGCTCAAGCGGGGCGCACTCAGCAGTTCCCTGCGAGACCTCTCTGATGCAGGTAAGTGTTCTGGGCCCCTACCCTGGCTGGGGAGACGTGGGACCAGGTGTCCTCTTTGCCTCCTGTCACTGGCTGCCAGCCTTCCCTCTATCAGCCACACACACACACACACACACACACACACACGTGCGTGCACGCACACACACAGACAGGCCTGCCTTCATTCAGAGCCCTGACCTGGTAGCCAGGTCAGAACAGGTGGAGCCCAGGGTTTTTGCCAGGAATGTAAAGTGGGGTCACAGATTCAGTCCCTCTCCTTTCCCTCTTCTGTCTCTCCTCTACTGCCTCTCCTCCATCTTTTCCTCCTTTCTTTCCTCCTTCTCCACCTCTTCCTCCCCACCTCCCCCTCTTCAATGGGGGAAAGGGATAATGGGGTGTCTGTCCCTGGGAGGGACCTAGGCCTGGTGCCCAGCTCTGGAGCCCAGCAGGGTGGGGAGGGGGGGTTGCTGCTCTGACGCTGGGCTCCTTGCTTGTGGGTGCAGGGAAGCGGGGGCGGCGTAACAGCGTGGGATCGCTGGACAGCACCATCGAAGTAAGTGTCAGCTCCTGCCCCACTCATCTTCTGCATGAGCCCTGCCCTGGCAATGGAGCCCCAGAGGAGGAGGGGACCTGTTGCTTCCCCCTCTTCCCTGTTGGGAACCATCTGGCTGCCTCTCCCAGCCAACCACTTTCTCCATCTCTCCTCAACTCTGTCTGTCCTCATTCTGCCTGTCTCTCAGTCTGTCTTCCACTCTCCCATGCCCCTTCTCAACCCCAGGGCCAACTCCAAGTAGGGATGCCCTTGGACTTGGGCCTCAAGAAGATTTTACCTCCAAATCCTGCTCTGACCCTGAGCAAGTCACTCTGCCTCTCTAGGCCTAACATTTTCTCAGCCTGAGAAGTGGTCATGAGAAGGAGGTCCTACTAATTCTTCCTCTGCCCTCTGAGGCTCAATTGAAGTAGTGAATGTGGCAGCAGAGCTGGGGAGCTCCATGTACAAGTACAGGACTGCTGTTTGGTTTCCATTGTCACTTTGGGATCCCTGTCTCCCCAGCTCCAGCCCTCAGGGACAGGGGTGGAGTTTAAGGTTGGGTGTTTAGGGTATTTAGACTGGCCTGACTTCCCCCCCTCCCCCCTTCCAGGGGTCTGTTATTAGCAGTCCACGCCCTCATCAGAGGATGCCACCTCCGCCCCCACCCCCGCCGCCAGAGGAGTACAAGAGCCAGAGGCCGGTCTCCAACTCCTCATCCTTCCTGGGCTCCCTATTTGGAAGCAAGCGGGGCAAGGGGCCCTTCCAGATGCCACCACCGCCAACAGGCCAGGCCTCTGCCTCCTCTTCATCTGCTTCCTCCACCCACCACCACCACCACCACCACCACCATGGTCACAGCCATGGTGGCCTGGGGGTGCTACCTGATGGGCAGTCAAAGCTCCAGGCCCTGCATGCCCAGTATTGCCAAGGACCGGGCCCTGCCCCACCACCCTACCTCCCACCCCAGCAGCCCCCTCTTCCTCCACCTCCTCAGCAGCCTCCACCCCTGCCCCAGCTGGGCTCCATTCCACCACCGCCTGCCTCAGCCCCACCTGTGGGGCCACATCGCCACTTCCATGCCCACGGCCCAGTTCCAGGACCCCAGCACTACACCTTGGGCCGGCCAGGCAGAGCCCCAAGACGAGGGGCTGGAGGACACCCTCAGTTTGCTCCACATGGCCGCCACCCCTTGCACCAGCCCACATCCCCGTTGCCCCTGTACAGTCCTGCTCCCCAGCACCCTCCTGCCCACAAACAGGGCCCTAAGCACTTCATCTTCAGTCACCATCCACAGATGATGCCAGCAGCAGGTGCAGCTGGGGGCCCTGGGTCCCGGCCACCAGGGGGCTCCTATTCCCACCCCCACCACCCCCAATCACCACTGTCACCTCACTCACCCATCCCACCTCACCCTTCCTACCCGCCCCTGCCCCCACCCTCGCCTCACACCCCACATTCACCCCTGCCACCCACCTCCCCCCATGGCCCACTGCACGCCTCTGGACCCCCTGGCACTGCCAATCCACCCAGTGCAAACCCCAAGGCCAAGCCAAGCCGGATCAGCACCGTGGTCTGAGGAATGGAATGAGCATGCTGGGGAACAGGAAAGTCTGGGGAATCCACAGAAGAGGGACCTTGCCCCTCTCTTCTTCCTCAGTTTTTTCAAAATATATATACACACAGCAGTGTCCTCCTTTCTGCTTCCTCCATGTTTCTAGACCAACCCTTTCCTCTAAGCCCTAGAAGTTGCCATTGGAGTTTCCTTCCGGATTGGAGGGCTCTTGCCACTTGCAGCCTGAACTTAGGGCGCTGCAGTACTGGGAAGTGGTAAGGGCCTCTCAGCAATCCTCGTCCTCTTTTTCCTGTCTTCCTTGCTCCCTTCCTTGTCCCTGGAGGTCTAGTTGGTGGCCTCAGACCTCTGGGCAAAATGAGCTTCCTTGCAGCTCTGGCTGGTGGAGAAGGGCAGATTTCTGGAGCTATAGGGGTGAAGGCTTCCCCAGAGCTCCTCTGGCCATGTGGGGCTAGGAGAGAGCTCTGTAGAGTTGTAGCCAAACCTCAGCTGGTTCGGCCCTCTCTCTGACCTCAGGACCTAGCCACATTCCTCCATGTGTCTGCCTGCTGGAGGACACAGACTGTCAGCGCATTCAGTGGGTGGAACCCCGCTTGTGCTGGCCCCCCTCTTGGGGCAGTGCTTCCTCTCTTGAGCCAGTCTATGCCCTCTCTCCAGTAAGCCCCAGCCCAGACCTCTTTGGCTTCAGGAACTTGCCTTGCCCTGCAACGTTCTTATCCTGATCAAAGTCCAGACAGGTTTTTTTTTTTGGGGGGGGGGAAGCTCAGGTCTGGGATGAGAAGGGTACTGCCCTCCCTCACCCGTATTGCATGCCCCCCCCCACCCCTTCCACCTTTCCCCACCTACAACGGAAGACAATGCACTTTACAGATGTTAACCCACACATAATCTCACTGGGACAGGGCACCCAGCATCAGCCCTGGGGAGAGGCTCCCAGAGGGCCACCCTGAGCCCAAGACAACTTTCCTGAGGCAGAGATTGAAGCCATCAGAGCTGGGGCTACCAGACAGAACGCCCGAGCCCCTCTTGTCCATCAGAATCTCCACTGCCTCTCCAGCCCTTTTTCAGCCCTGTTTATTTATTATAAATATATTTTTTACAAGCCCCAGCTCTCTTCTTGCCCTACGTAACCAGCTCCTTTTGCAGTTCCTGCCTTCCTCTACCCTGTCCATTGTGGGCAGCAGTACAGACAGATAGATGAACCCTCTATGTCAAAAGGGCCAGGGACCCTGGGGCTTGGGGATGTGGGCTGGTGGTGGTGGGAGGGGCTGTATGGAGAGGAGCTGGGGTTCAGGCATTGTCTTTTTTCCTCCTTGTATATAAGAATGTATATTTGATGCCTCATAAAAGACCTTGTGCTCACCTCCGGCCTCTGCCTCCTACTTATGCCCCTTCCCCACTGTGGAGCCCAGAGATAAAGAGGCCTTAGTTTGGGGAGGTGATGTGCTAATGGTAATTTAGGCAACTGGGTGGGCAAGATGCTTTGTCTAGGTGGGAGGGTGGGTGGGTTGGGGTTTCCTGTCTTATATCATGTGTAGTCAGCATGACATTGGCAGACTGTGGGCTTTGGAGTTATCCAGTTCACATCTTGGGATTTCTACTTCTTAGACATATGAGTTTCAGGGGATTATTCTCCAAGTCTTTGTGTGTGTGTGTGTGTGTGTGTGTGTGTGTGTGTGTGTGTGTGATGCCTGCATGTATGTAAGTGCACCCGTGTTGTGCAATGCCCGCAGAGGACACAGGAGGCCGTCAGATCCCCTGGAACTGGAGTTATAGACAGTTGTTAGCTGCCATGTGGGTGCTGGGATTTGAACCTGGGTCTTCTGCAAGAACAGCCAGTGTTCTTAACTGCTGAGCCATCTCTACAGCCCCCCTCCAAGTCTTAATCACCTCAGTTCACTACTTGGTATGATCAGCTGTTGTCAGCTGACATTGTGATGACTACATGGCATAGTGAATGCCAAGCAGCTAGGATAGAGTAGGTACTCAGCAAGTTTGTCTTCTTTGTAGAGGCCAACTATGTGGAAAGTGTGTGGCTTCCATTCTCACTCTTCCTGTGGACAGTCTGGCTTTGCCTTGGAACCCTTACCACTGGCCCTCCATGCAGTGGCTGGCCACATTTTTGTTCTTGAGGGCAGTGGCATAATTTGAGCTGGGAAGAAAAGATCTAGATATTTTACAAGTTCTGCATATGCACTTTAGGATATGAGATAACAAATAGCTGGATTGCCTGTAGTTTAACATAGGAGACAGGCCATGCAGCAAATCAGGATGAGGTTTCCCTGACTTCTAGCCCAAACTCATTTCCACTGCCCCAAACTACTTCCCTGTGAAATGGACCTGTTTCTAGCACCACTGATTATGTCCTGGATCTTGGGCTAGCACAGGAAGGATGGGGCAAAGTGATGGCTCTTAGGGCCAGCGGGGTCCCCACAAACAGCATTCGGGCAATATTTTTGGTGCTTTCCTAGAATCTGCAAAGGTTTCTAAGAAGGACTGGTTTAGATGATCCCACACTTAGCAGCTTAGACCAGTGCCTTTGTTTTCTTCCTCATAAAACACATTAAAAAACTTATTTTTAATTGTGTGTGTGTGTGTGTGTGTGTGTGTGTGTGTGTGTACATGTGTGCAGGTGCCCATGGAGGCCAGTGGCATCAGATCCCCTGGAACTGGAGTTACAAGTAGTTGTGAGCCATCTGACATGGGTTCTGGGAACAGAATTCAAGTCTTCTGGAGGAGCAGAGCATGGTCTTAACTGCGGAGCCATCTCTCCAGTCCCCATAAAACACTAGCAAAAGCAGCATTTGATGCTTCCCCATGAACTGGACCTAAGTGTTGAAGAGCTTAACTGCAGAGTCCCCTGAGCACTTTTTTGGTTCTTCCTTGGTGGACCAAGCTGTGATACCCTTGGCCTTTCCCCTTTTTGCTACCTTTAAGTGGAGGTTGGCTGCATCTTCCCAAAGTTTAGCCTTTAGTGCTCAGATCCTGACCTAGTACACTCACTGTGCCCCTTTGGCAATTCACCTGGCTTTTCAGAACCTATTTTTTGTTTTTGTTTTTTTAACCTCTAGAATGGAGATAAAAATCTTGCAGGAGGGTTATTAGCTGACTCATGTGAAGTGCCTACCTCCTCCCAAACATACATCCAGCTGTTCTCAGCAAAAGTTAGGAGTCCCCCACAGGGTGGCCTGGCTGATCTCTGTAGCCCCCTTATTCCCTAGTCACACTTGAGTATACACTCACTTTTCTCTGAAAGCATCTGTGTTCTTTCCAGCCTCATTATTTTACCTGTGCCCTTTTCACCTGCTATCTTATAGCTGTCCTCACCCTAACATCCCTAATGAACAGTTTCCCATTCTTGCAAGATGGGTTTAAAGGACCGATCCTTCACAGTATGTACCTTAATCATATTCTCTGGGGTCCCTCATGTTGTTATGTGTCTTCTCCCTGAGGCCAGAAGTGGCTAGGGAGTGCCACTGGTCTACATCATCTCCATCCAGAACATTGCCTGGCATAGTGCTTGGCACAGCTCAGATGCCACTAAAATTTTGTTGAGTGAATGAAAGAATGAGCAATTCTTTCTAAGTTACATCTTAGGGTAAAGTATCTTGGTATTGGCTGATTTATTAATTTATGCAACTTGTATACCAAGCTTTTGGGCCCTCTGGACCTTTACATGCTTCCTTCTGCTCTTCTTTAAGTTAGCCTCTTCCAGTCCTCACCCAGCACTGAGCTGTCCCAACCCCACTCTCTCCTTCTTAGCAGAGTCTCCCAGTCCAATGGAGGGGTAGTTCATCTCCTCACCCCATTTCTCAGAGAACCTAAAGACTGGAAGCCCAGTGATTGTTCCCATATCAAAGGTACTACTTCTTTCATCTCTTTGGGAATGCTGATGGGAGGAGAGCCAGCACATAAAGGACAAAGGTCCTAGGTTCTCACAGCATTCTTATCTTTGTTCTACACCAGAGTGCTCCAATAGGTTTTCCTGTGCTGATGGGAGTACTCTATATCTGCACCATCTAGCACTTGAAAAGTGGCTATTTTGACTAAAGGACTAAATTTAAATTTTTAAATTAAACTTAAATAGCAACATGTAGCCCATTGGACAGTATAGGACAAGACTTAAGAAATGGACAACCTGGTGGCCATAATGTCAATGTAACTGTAGGCCTGGAAGGAAGTATCAGGCATGTGTGGGAGCAAAAGTATTCCAATGAGGAGATAAAGGAGTCAAGGAAGGCTTTTGGGAACTTCCCCTTTATCTGACTCTCATATAGTAAGAATTAGTCTGGTAATGAAATGGTTAAAGGGAGTAGCAAATGCAAAGGCCTGGGAGATATGAGAGAAGGCAAGTTTTGGTGGGACAGTGAGATATGGGACAGGAGGGGAGAGTACAGTTTGAGTGGTAGGTACAGCACATACTAAAATAAAAGATGTAGATGGGCCTACTCTGTGAATGTTATTGCTGTGCGACAGATTTTTCTCATTGTAGTCTCAGCAGCAGCTAAACCAAGGTCAGGTGGTACATTGGACTGTATAGTGTTCGCTAGACTTTTTATCATGGTGACAAAATACCAGAACAAGACAATTTAAGGGAAGAAAGATTTATTTTGGTTCATTGTTTCAGAGGTTTCAGTCCTTGGTTGGTTGGCTAAT
This sequence comes from Nannospalax galili, assembly GCF_000622305.1. Classification (NCBI taxonomy): domain Eukaryota; kingdom Metazoa; phylum Chordata; class Mammalia; order Rodentia; family Spalacidae; genus Nannospalax; species Nannospalax galili. The sequence goes on from NW_008352653.1 coordinate 1,615,426, forward strand.
TCCATTGCGAAGGCCTGAGGTGAGGCTGAACATCATGGTAGGGAGCTTGTGGTAGAATGAAGTTGCTTACTTCATGGTGGACCAGAAGCAGAGAAGGAGATACAGGAAGGGGCCATGGCAAGATATAGCCTCAAGAACCTACCCTCAGTAGGGGGTACCTACTTCTTTCAGCTATGCCCCACTGCCTGAAGATTCCCAAAATCATACCACCAGCTGGGGACCAAGGCTTGAACACTGAACCTGTGAGACACATATATCAAACCATAACTTTCTGTCTCTGACTCCCAAAGGTTCAGATCCACCATATAATGCAAAACACATTTACTCCATCTCCAATAGTCACCATAGTTTTAATCCAGCACTCTGGGGGGGGAAGAGGTAGAGGCAGGAGGATTGCCACAACTTTGATACTAGCCTGGTTTACATATTGAGTGCCAGCCCTGTAAGAAGGGAGATGCCTCTCCCTTCTCTAAAAAAAAAAAGAAGGTCAAGTTCAGAGTCTGCTCTGAGACACAACACACTTAGCTGGGAAACCCTGAAAAATTAAAAAAAAAAAAACAAAAAAACAAGTTACATATAAGTTAAGTGGGGCCTGGCAAGATTGCTTGCCACCAAGTCTGACAACCTGAGTTCAGTCTCTGGAGTCCATGGTGGAAGGAGAGAACTGACTCCTGTAAGTTGTCCTCTGACCTCTACTTCCACATGCACACTTGCAACATACACATATACATACACAAAACAAGTAAATAAATGTAATTTTATTTTTATTTATTTAGGTCTTTTTGGTCTAGAACTCGCTATGTAGACCAGGCTGGCCTTGAACTCAGAGGACCGCCTGTCTCTGACTCCCAAATGCTGGGATTAAAGGTGTTTACCACCATGTCCGGCATACAGGTCGGATCCCCTGGAACTGGAGTTATAGATGGGCTGAGAAAGCAAGGCTGAAAACCCAGCAGGGTAAACATTAAATCCTGTACCTTCCTGTCTGGCATCTGGTTCATGTAGTATCATAAAGTGATCCCCAAAGGGTGTCAGAAGTCCTGCCTGTGTCCTTTCTTTTTTTGAGACAGGGTCTTCCTGTAGCCATAGCTGGCCTGGATTTCACTATGTACACCAGGCTGGCCTCGATCTTACAAAGATCCACCTGTCTCTGCCTCCCAAGCACTGGGATTAAAGGCATTGCACCACCACGCTTGGCTCCTGTGTCCTATCTATTGGAGCCCACATAGCCTCTTTCTTGAACTGGCTCTGCTGGTTGCCTGAAGCTTTCCATACCATTTTCAGCTTCACCCATTGATCTCTCAAGGGCTGCCTGTAGGGATCCTGGCCTCCTTTGAAATCCAGGTGGGTAGAAGCCAGGCAGGCACAGTGGCACATGCCTGTAATCACATCACTTAAGGAAGGTGGTGGCAGGAGGATCAATTCAAGGACTACTTGAGCTACATAGCAAGTTGATGCAAGGCTGGGCCACAGGAGACCCTGTCTCAAAAAACCAAGGTCCAAAACAAACCAGCATCATGTGGATGATGGCCAAGTTCTGCTAGGAGCTTGGACCATAGCAGCAGCTGTCCCTGGATGGCTGAGGATAGTAAAATATTTCCCAAGATAGCATGAGTAGTGGGCCCCAGAGCACTCTCTATCTCCTCTCTCTTTTCTCCACTCTTCACCCGCCCCCGCCCCCAGGGCGTGTGTGTGTGTGTGTGTGTGTGTGTGTGTGTGTGTGTGTGATGTGGGGGGGGGGTATGAATGTGGAGATGTGGGGACCAGAGGATAACTTGTGGGAATTGGCCCTCTCCTACCCTTCAAGGGATTGAATTCAGGCTTGGCAATAAGTACCCTTACCCAGTAAACTAACTCATCACCCAGCTCGCTCGTGCTCTCTCTCTCTCTCTTTTGGTTAGACAGGGTCTCACTGTGGAGCTCTGATTGGATTCGTTAAAGGCTTGCACCAATACAACTGGCTTTTTTCTTTCTTTTTCTTTTTTTGACCACCCAGCTTTATCTTTTGATTAATTAATATTTTTTGTGTATGAATGTTTTGCCTGCATGTATGTAAGTGCACCATGTGCACACAATGCCCATGGAGGTCAGAAGAAGGCGTCGGATCCCCTGGAACTGGAGTTAGCCAAGCCTAATAGGGGTCTTCTGCTAGGGCTCTTAACGCTGAGTCATCTCATCACTTCCCACCCAGCTCTCTTAAAACTGAGCTTTGCTTAATTGAGGCTGGCATTAGTGAGGTCCCGCCAATTCCTGAAATTCCCTTAAGGCGTTTTCTTATTCTAATGCAAACTGCTTCTTTTTAAAGGCCCAAATCTCTTTCTCTCTTCTCCCTTCTCCTTTCTCCCTTCCCTCCTACCTTCTACCCCCTCTCCACTACTCCTTTCCCCGCCCCCCCTTCCCCTCTTCTCTCCCCTCCCTTCCCTTTCTCTCTCCTCTCCCTCCCTTCTCCCTCCTCTTCTCCTCTCTCTTTCCCTCTCAATTTCTGAGACGGGTTTGACTATGTAGCCCAGTCTGGCCTCTAACTCATGATCCTCTTGTCTTAACTTCCCAAGTGCTGGGATTATAGTCACACACTCCCATACCTGGCTCCATTAATACCATTATATTGATGTCCAGAATGCCCCAGAATTATCTGGGTCTGGTGCCACAGGCCTGTAAGCCTAGTTCCTCAGGAGGCTGAGGAAGAAGGATCACAAGTCAAGCTTTGGTAGGACTCCAGAATTCAAGACCAGCCTGGGCAATTGAGACTCTGTCTTTAAAAGCAAAAAAGGACTAGGCATCCCCTTTAATTCAGCACTCTGGAGGCAGAGGCAGACACATCTCTCTGAGTTCAAGGCTGGCCTGGTCTACATAGTGAGTTCCAGGCCAGCTGGGGCTACAAGGAGACCTTGTCTCAAGAAGACTGAAAAAAAGAAAAAAATCAAAAAGAAAAAAGAGATGGCTCAGCAGTTAAGACCACAGGCTGCTCTTGCAGAAGACCCAGGCTTGATTCCCAGCACCCACATTGTTACAGCCCATCTATAACTCCAGTTCCAGGGGATCCGACGCCCTCTTCTGACCTCCAAGGGCATTGCATGACACGGGTGCATACATGCAGGTAATACACTCATAAATAAGAATGATAAAATATTTTTTAAAAAAGAGGTCTAGGGATATAACTTACTAGTAGGAGCCTTTGTCCTTGTCTTGCATGCACTTGGCCTTAAGTTCAATCCCCAGTACTGCAAAAACAAACAATAAATACACAAAATGGTCCAGATTTGGCCAGTAGATAGCTTCTAAGGTGGGTCCTGTGTCCTTTGACAAGTCTCTATCTTTCTTTGAGAACTTCCTTCTTTTCTGGAACCACAAGATTCTCTTAGATCATTCTTATAATTTCCCTTCTCCAGTCCTGAAATTAACTGTTTATTCCAAGGAGCCCTGATTGTTTCTGGTAAAAAAATTGGAAATCAAGATTTGGGTAGGACATGGTAGCTCGCAAATATAATCCAAGAAGTTTGTAGTCTGAGACATCATTCCCAGGTTATTGCCAGGTTGGTGGCTCACACCTGTAATCCCAACATGTGGGAAGCAGAGGCAGGAGGATCGTTGTAAGTTGAGGTCAGCCTGGTCTATATAGTGAGTCCCAGGCCAGTGAGAGCTACATAGCGAGACTATGTCTCAAAAACAAAACAAAACTCCTAAACAACAGCCAACGAAACAAAAGCATATGAAAGTGTTAGGGGAATGTTGGGCACAAAGGATATTCTTTTTGTGTTGCCTAAGGCAAGTTCTTAGTATATAGCTCAGGCTGGCCTGGAACATGATATGTAGCCCAACCTGTCCTGAAAAGTCAAGCCTTTCTGCCTCAGTTTAAGATCACTGGCATATGCAATAGAGATTTGTAATGAGTTTTGTCACATTAGCTGTTGACTCTTAGAAATAAAAATAACAGCTACCAGATATTTAGGGACTGCAATATATGAGGTACTATACAATAATCTTGTGGGATGGGTATTATCACCTTCATTTCAGTTTCACTTGGGACTTGCCCAAAGATGTGTAACTCAAAAATAACAGAGCTGATGAGATGGGAAGGGAGGTCTATGTGACTCCAGCATGTGAGTGTCTACCTGTGTCTTGTATGCCCTGCTCCCTCAGCTAGTATGTCCTAAGATCAGTTCTAAAGTAGACAGAATCTACTTGGTTAGTCTACTGTATGTGATTAGGAATAGATTTTATTTTACGTGTATGAGTATTTTGTTTGCATGTATGTATGACCTGTGGAAGCCAGAAGAAAGAGTCAGATCCCCTGGAACTGAAGTTAGATGATTTTTTAGTCACCATGTGGACCTTCTGCAAGAGAAGCAAATATTCTTAACTGCTGAGCCATCTTTCTAGCCCTATGATCAAGAATAGTTAACTGGAGGAGGAATAACACTCCTCAGCCTCTTCAAATACATTCATGCTATGGTAGAGCTTTCATAATATATAAGAAACACTTGTAAAGAATATATATTTTCAGTTAATATATGCTGTCCATTTCAAAAATTAATTCATTTTTTTCTTTTGTTCACTCAACATTTACTGCTTACTATACCATGTAATAAGGATATGCAAGGCTTCATAGTCCCTGCCATTAATTAATTATCTAGTGGGAGAACATAAGCACTTAATCAGCATGTGTACAAACATAAGCAGTGAATGCTCAAACTGTGTGCATTAGGTACACACCTGATGAATAATATAAATGATCCCCAAATACAGAAGTATGATGTATGTATGCGATCGGAATACTATTTTTTTGGGTGGTGCTGTGAATTGAACATGCTAGACAAATGGCTACTACTGAGCTACATCTTCAGCCCCCAAACACTGTCTTGATACTCAAAATAGTTGCAACCAACAAACTCAAACACCTCAAGGGACATGCACATAATAGATGTACATATAGTAAGTACTAGAATGCATAATATAGGGGCTATGCACAATAAATACAATGAATGTACATAAATGTTTGAGAAGCAGTACACTACAGGTCCACAAATTGGCAGACAGGTGCTTTACACAATAGCCACTTGGGAGTGATGGATAAAATGCATGATTGGTTAAACGTCCAATAGCTAAAATATATAAACATCCAGTCTTTTTTTTTTTTTTAAGCAGGTGACAAGAGTGTACAAACACACAAAAAGTTTGTACACAGTTACAGTGCATACAAAATAATTGAAAGCATTCATTAAAATGAGTCGATGATCCTGGGGATAAAAGTAATATAATAATAAAATATTTATTCTACTTGGGACTCAAGATTCTAAAAATCCATATTCTCTAGGGAGTGAGGAGCCTTTTGCTTTCCTTTAAAAAAAAAAAAAACCTCAGAGGTGCGAGGACTAGCAGCCTGGTTAAGTCTTCCCCCCAGCAGTGGGTACGCAGAAGGTGGGGGTGGGGTTCCCTCGAAATCGCGGTCCTCGGTGGTCCACATTGAAAAGACCTGGGAGAAGGTGCAGAAGACATTTCGGAAGTCTGACAACCTATTCGATATTGCTCTGTGTTTGTGTGTGTTGCAGCAGTTTGGGATGTGTATGTGTGTTGCAGCAGTTTGGGACGTGTGTGTGTGTGTGTGTGTGTGTGTGTTGTGTTGCAGCAGTTTGCGCCCACGTGTGTGTGTGTGTGTGTGTGTGTGTGTGTGTGTGTGTGTGTTGTGTTGCAGCAGTTTGCGCCCACTACCTATGAACACCAGTTTGGGCCCACCACCTATGGACACCAGCTTCCCTTCCGGTTTCTCTCTAGAATGCGCATGCGCATTACTGGCCTTTAAACGTGCACCGCTGGTCCATCCGGAAAAAAGATCCGGCAAACAAATTACAATCTTGCTCCTCCGCCACTGAGAGGAACTATTTTTTCTTAGCCTGGGAGGTACTTCTGACTAACATCTTTCAAATAGGGAACCTATACCATCTTATTTGGATTAGTACCTACGGGATGAAGGCCTCTTAGGGCCTATTCTGACCCAAAAGTAAACGAAGCTCGGAGAGCCTCCCGCGGAGGGATCTGGTTTGTTGTGGTGAGGTAGAGGAAGGAGGGGGAGGAGACGCTGACAATCCAAGATGGCGGTGGCGGCGATGAAGGCCGCAGCGATTGGGACTTAACTGTTGTGGGGAAGGCTGCGGTAGTTGGGAGGCAGCGATAGGGTGTGGAAGGAACGGAGCAGGACCAAGAGCCGGCAGTAGGACCCTCAGCCTGATCCTTTTAGAGCACGGCAACCACACGCCCCCCTAGGCCCTTGACGGGCGGCGGCCGTCCTGCTTAGGGCCTGGTCTCCGAGAAGTGCCTCGGTTTCAAGCAGCGGCGGTGCCATGAGTCCTTAAGGGCGGTCTGAGCCCTTCAGATCCCTGGCCCAGTCCTCGGGCCCATCATGGAGCTGGGGCCCGAAGATTTCCTGCCGCCGCCGGAGTGCCCGGTGTTCGAGCCTAGCTGGGCCGAGTTTCGAGACCCCCTTGGCTATATCGCGAAAATCAGGCCCATCGCGGAGAAGTCGGGCATTTGCAAGATCCGCCCACCCGCGGTAAGACCCGGAGCTGATGGTCGCAGGCGGCGAGGAAGGGGATGGGTTCGGGTAGCTGGCGGTAAAGTCTTCGGTGGAGGGCAGCTTTGGGGTATGGGAAGATGTGGTGGCTGGGGTCTTGTGAATGACGCTCGGGTCGAAGAAAAGGTGCTGGGGGTCGTGGTGTAAGGCACGCAAGTGACCTGGGGTCTGAGATCCACCCTGCCCTGCTCTTGATAATTACACGGGTGCCTAGTGGGCTGGGAAGAGTTTGCAGGGAGACACCTAGCCCATCTCTTAGTTATTCTGGACTACCCAGATCAAGGCGATACAAAATAATGACTCCTGTCATCAGTTCCTTTAAGGAAGGCCGCGTGGTTTAGTGGAAAGATCACTTCTCTAAAGGGAGAAAGATTTGAATTCAAAACTATATTTAGGTTAGCAGCTGTATGACCTTGAACGTGTAAGGTAATCTCTGAACCTGTGAAATGTGTCCTAGGAATAGTTGGATTAAACTAGGTAGCGTCTCTGCCATAGTACACACCAGGTAAGGGGTAATTACTTTGACTGTGAAGGTGGTTAATGTAGTCACTGGTTTCGGCTTCCGTGTGTTGACTCATATATATTCACACCCTGTCGGCCAATTCATCTATAATAATATCCTGGCCTGATGGACCAGTCAGGGGAAATCAGCCTTGCAGAGAGTGCTCTTTCTGGTTCCCCTGTGGTGGTTTTAGGAAATTGCTAGTTGAAGGCAGTGTCCTGGCTTTACCTTCAATGCCCCTGCCCCTGACTTCTTATGAAGTTTAGACCAGTTAGCTTGGTAGTGGAGTGGAAGTTCTGCTCCTCTACCCTGGCCCAGGATGTAGGCAATTCCAGGTGATAAAGCTTTCTTGGATCTCCAGAAACAGTGGAGCTATGGAAGTCGCCCCTGGTTCCCAGACTTCCACCAGGAGTTTTCCAAAGGCCAAGACAGCTGTCTTGCTAACACTTAAGGAGAAACGATGATGAGTGTTGAGTGACCACTGGAATTCCTTGGGCAGGATTGAGTTTGGCTACAACAGTGTGCTTTTGAGGTGATTCAGGGTGTGGAACCTCATTCCCACCTGCGGAGGGCACCACAGGCCTTGTCTAACTTGATACTTTTGGTGCTCAGCCAGGGATCTAGGCTGGTTTTAGATGGATCCTCTGGGAAGTGTTGGGTAAGCTAATTTTCTTCCTTTTGGAACCTGGCCACAGGTGTCTGAAATACCCTTGTCCATGGTGAGGAAGTCACCACTGGTAGTGACAGACCAAGAAGGTCAGCAGAAAGGAGAGGTTGGACTCCAGAGTAGCCTTAATGAGGTATTTCCAGAAGTAGTCAGGAGAAGCGTATCTGACATAGAAATAATTGAGGTCTGCATTTTCCTTTTTCTACCTTGGATTCTGGGCAGGCTGGCCTTGTACAGGTGCAAACTCTGCTTTGAGGGAGCAGGAATGGGAAGAGCGACAAGTTCATGGTGCGTGTGTGTGTAGTCACCATGGACTGTCCTTTGGTAGGCTTCTTTTCTCCATCCTAATAGCATGCCTCCTTCCAGTCTAAGACACCTGGCTCTCTGGGTGTTTGTTTTTTCTTTTTCTAGGACTGCTCCTAGGCTACCTTTAGGCAGCTGGCTTTCTTCCATTTGAAACTTGAAGTATTCATTCAAGTGATGCTTGGGCTTAGTGTGGAAACCTTATGTGAGTAGGTGTGTAAGGATTGGAAGTTTGTCTGAGGAAGGGTAGTTTGGGGTCTGAATTGCTAAGCACATCACCGTCTGTACTTGGGAGAGATGGGTAGGAGAACAGTGTTATCTGGGAGCATCACAACTTCCTGAACTAGGCAGCTAACCTAATAGCGTCCTAGTACCATCATACTGAGCTTTGGTGCTAGTATGAGACTGATGATGGGAGTTCTGCTGGACCCTCCTCATTTATCTGTTGCACTCATAGCTCCTGCTTTAGAATTTCAGTTCTGTAATCTGTCTGGTGCTTGATGTTGCACTGATTGTTTAGAACCCGATTCAGCAGGAAAAATGGAAATTTTCTCTATGGGTTATCTGCACTGAGAGGAGTGCTGTACTCCGATGGGAGGTAAGAGGGCATAGGGAGCTTCACTGGGTCTGAGCCATAGCATTTTAGTCTAAATATTTTTTTTCCTCCTGCTTCACTCTGCCTCAGGTGTTTTCTACTTACTTCTGCCGGGCGGGTAGGGAAGAGTGTGTGCGTGCAGAAGAGGTCAACAACTTTTTTTCTCTTCCCATTCCTTTCTCTTTCCATATGTATGCACTTGTGTATGAAGGCTGGTAGCTTGGTGTAGCACAAAGAGCCTTGGACCAACACTCAGAAGACATGGGTTCTGGTGTTGGCTCTACTGCTAACTAGCTAACTAGCATGTGCTTTCTTCTTTGAGCCTCACTTTCCTCATTTGTCAAACGAAGGCATTGACCTAGGTTATTCTAGATTCTTTTTGCCACCTCAGTATGTACCAGAGTTCTAGGGAGGAGAGGATTCCTTTCGGGAAGTTTGCATAGGGGTGTTGGAAGAGGAGTCTTCATAGCTATCCTTTGGGCAGGACAAAAAGAGCTCCAGCTTGGCATGGCAGAGCTTTTCCCTGCTTTCATTAACATTTCTTGACTTCCTCTCCCTAAATCTCCCATTCTTTGCCACCATTGTTGGGCATCCCACCCCCAGACTTCCTACCCAGCCTCTATTACCAGGCAGGTATTCGAGAGAGGACCCACAGAAAGCCTTCCAGACCTTGTCAGTGAGTGATGCAGATTCTTGTTCCTTGGTCTTCCCTGCAGTTTCTGTCTATGCCCTTTTAACTGAGAGAAGACTTTGAAGGCCTAAAGCATTGAACCCTGCCAGAACCAGAGCTGAGCTGCCCTGCATGAGTATTGGGTGGTGGGGTCAATTTAGAAGTATCTTGTGAGGAAGCCAGGGCCAGAATTCATGTGTATCTTACAAATGAGAAAAGATTCAGAAAGGTAAGCTCTCATAGCTAGAAAGTAGCAGAGCTACAACATGAATCCAGGTCTTCTGACCCCAGATCCTGTGTGGTTTCTGGTACTCTAGGCTGTGTGTCCTGCCTACGGGATAAAGAATTGTATGGGTGTGAGGAAGGTTTGTGGTTAACTATTTGGAGCTTTATTTCTCAAACTCCTAGCACTATATTGTTGGGAGAAACTTAGAAGTTTCTTGACTTGAGGGGCTTGAGGGGCTTTTATATCCTGTTACAAGCCCTGGGGTGGGGGTATAGATGTGAGTGCATTTGGATGTTTGCCAGATTGATGGATCTAAGGTGGCTAGAGGCCTGAGGAAATTGAATACTTAAGTTGTTTTTGGTGCCCTCTGATCTTGCATTAAACTGGGATAACCCAAGTTCTTTCCCCTTTCTATTCTTTAGGACTGGCAGCCACCCTTTGCTGTGGAAGTGGACAACTTCAGGTTTACTCCCCGAATCCAGAGGTTGAATGAGCTAGAGGTAAGTTTTATTAGCAGTTTGTGATGGGCTTTCGAGACTGGATACCTGAGCTCTGATCCCACTTCTTTTATTCTTAGTGTGTTAAGGTCATAGAGGAAGCTTTAGAACTCCAAATGGAAGGGCAGGGACATTTCCCATTTCTGATTTGATGGCCCAAAGACTGAGGATGTTCTTTTCCTACAAAACTTTACTACTTCTGAAATTCCCTGACAATATCTGCTCTACTTGGGTCAACAAAAGGGAACCATGTGGCTGGCTGAGACCCTTTCCTTTCTTGCCCAGCTTAGTGTGGCCCCATATATCTAATTTATTTTGGCTTTGACACTTCCCTTTCTTCTTTGATACTTGGTAAGGTGGGAGATGAGGTAGAAAGGCAAAAACAACAGAAGAGCTTGTCTGTGTAGAGGTTAGAATGGTTAGAGACACAGATGGGTCAGGCAGGTAGGCTTTTCCCTCTTCCTTTCGTTCTATATAGGAAGTCTAGGCCCTTTTGGACAGATAGTGTTCTTTACTAGAGCTTGAAAATGCTCTGGGACAATGAGAATGGGTATCCTGGAGCTAGTTTTAGGCAAGGTACATAATCTCACTTGCCCCCCATTATTATTATGTATCTTTAAGTCTTAGATATTCTCGTGGTGTATTGGGCCCAGCTAAATAACAATAACCTAAAATTTTGCTTATCTTTAAGGCTCAAATTCTTCACTATTGGCACTATTGACATTTTGAATCAGATAATTTTTTGTCATGTGGTATACATGTGTGGGGTGTTCATGGGGCACAAAATTGCTTCCCCTTGCCAGATGTGGTGCATGCCTTTAATCCCAGCACTTGGGAGGCAGAGGCAGGTGGATCTGTGAGATTGAGGCCAGCATGCCTAGTCTACATAGCAAGTTCCAAGCCAGCTGGGGCTACAGGGAGACCCCGCCTCAAAAAATCAAAGAACATGCCACGCCTAGTGGCGCAGGCCTTTAATCCCAGCACTCGATTGGCGGATCTCCAAGTTCAAGGCCAGCCTGGTCTACGTTCTAGGCCAGCTGGGGCTACAAACAGAACATCACTCCTCATTGAGAACTATTGCTCTAGACCCAGCCTAGATGTTTCAGTCACAACCAGAGTAATCTGTTATAGGTACTATGAGTTCCTTAGAGAAATAAATCTGAGCAAGTCTGTGGGGGTACAGCTATAACCTGGTATTGCCCAGCTTTGGACAAGGGCAGGTCTTCCTGAGATGAGGGAAAGGAGGAACAGGGTGAGGCCAAGGTTGGAAAGGTAAGGGGTTCAGATAGGAGTAATGTTCTTAACCCCTTAAGGGTTCTCATAGCCAATGGTCACTTCTTACCACACATAGACTTTAGTTCTTCTCAACTATGACTCAAAGAATTGTATTTGTTTCCCCTGATAGAATCAGGGCAGAAAATTAATAGTAATGACTAACCTAGTTCTTCCTGGAGAAGGTCTTCTGACTTGAGTGAGAAACTTACAGACTTAGGGCCTTTGGGAACCCTTCTTAGGCCAGTGAGACTGGAGGCAAGCGTGGCAAGGCTTGTTTCTAGGATCTTTCATCCATTGCTATTTAAGTATGCCCTTTTAGTTCTTCAGGCTGTTTTCACTGTTCAGCCACTGCAAAACCAATTTTATTATACAGAAAGGGGTGAATGTGGTCTTTTGGAGCTCTTCCTAAAACTTAGATATATGTCTGAAGTTTCCAGAGGGCTCTTAATGGTCTTCCTAATCAAGCCTGTCTCTTTGGAGTAAGTGAACTAGGCCGTTATTTTCTTTTTCTTGTTTTTTGTTTTTGAGACAGTGTCTCATGTAGCTCAGGCTGGCCTCAATCTTGCTATGTAACTGAGGCTAGTCTTGAATTCCTCATCTTCCTGCCTCTGCCTCCCAAGTGCTGGGATTATAGGTGTGAGCTACTGTACCTGCATTTATTTTCTAATAAAAACATATGAGGGGGCAGAGAGTGATACTGATTGGCTCATATGCAGCAAATCAGTAGTAGTAGCGGGAAAGCTAAATTTCAAGTTGTTTGATACATATTTTGGTGTTTGTTATGTGACTTAACTCTCCTGGCCTTGTTTCTTCATCTATATAAGAGATAATACACAATCCCTTCGGGAGATTGGGAGATAATACATGTAAAGACTATTGACCCTCTATTGGGAGATGAGAGAGAAGTGGGGCCAAACGCTACCTACAGTCCAGTTCACTGGAGAAGTGTACTTTGTTCCCTTTCTCCTCCTCTAAGATTAAGCCAGAAGATAGGTCATTGGGGAGTATGGGAATGGGATAGGGTGGTAGTGTTGGATGGGTAGTTCTGGGAAGAGGCCAGCCTTTTTGAGCTATTTCTTCTTTAGGCCCAGACAAGAGTGAAACTGAACTATTTGGACCAGATTGCCAAATTCTGGGAGATCCAGGGCTCATCTTTAAAGATTCCCAATGTAGAACGGCGGATCTTGGACCTCTACAGCCTCAGCAAAGTAAGAACAGGTTTTTCTACAAATTTCCCCAACCCTTTCTCAGTAGCCTTGCTACTCTAGGGGTCCCTTTGGTTTGAATATTAGGTCTCTGGGCTATAATGGAAAGGGTAGACTGGTAGCAGACTAGAATATCTTGCTGTCTCTTGCTCAGTCCAAGGTTGGGAGAAGAGGGTAGCTCCTACTGAAGTGAAAGGCTGCAGTTGTGTTCATTGTCCTTTCTATAGAACTGTTCCCACATGTTCACACACAAACACACAAACACACACACACACACACACACACACACACACACACGCACACACACACACACACAGTGCACCATGTCCCTTTTTCTCTTCCTTTCAGATTGTGGTAGAAGAAGGTGGTTATGAAGCTATCTGCAAGGACCGCCGATGGGCCCGTGTGGCCCAACGCCTCAACTATCCACCAGGCAAAAACATTGGTTCCCTGCTACGCTCTCACTATGAACGAATTGTTTATCCCTATGAGATGTACCAGTCTGGAGCCAACCTTGTGGTAAGGATGCCAAGCTGTGGTAGAGTAAGACTTTAACCCCAGACACAGATGACCACACTTGTTCTTTTTTTTTCTTTGAGATTGGGTCTCTACATACAGCAGGTTGGCCTGGAACTTTCTATGTAGCCCACTTACCATGTAGCTCAGACTGGATTTAAAATCTTTTTTTTTTTTTCAATTTTTATTTTTACTTTTTTGCAGGAAGGGAGGGGATGGTGGGTTTGTTTTATTTGGAACTTACTGTAGACCTCCTGCCTCAGTCCCCTAAGTAGGGATTTGAGCAGTCATACCCTGCTAACCTTGAACTCTTTTTTTTTTTTTTTTTTTTTTTTGGCCCTTTTGAGATAGATTCTTCTATAACCCAGGCTGATCTAGACTTTCTTTGTAGTCAAGGATGACCTTAACTCTTGATCTTCCTGTCTCTGCCTCCCAGGTTGCTGGGATTATAGGCATCTACCATCATGCAGTGTTGGAGATCAAACTCAAGACTTTGCCCATGCTAGGCAAGCACTCTACCAGTGGAGCTTTATCTCTAGATCCTTTCCTTCATATTATTATTATTATTATTATTATTATTACATTTATTATTGATGTGTGTTTGTATGTGCATGCATGTGTGTATGGAGGTCAGAGGATAACTTGGAGGAGTTTTCTTTCCTTCTACCATGTGGGTCCCTGGTATCAAATTCAAGTCATCAGGTTTTGAAGCAGGTACATTTATCTGCTGAGCTGTCTTGCTGGCCCCTTGGCCTTGAACTCTCTTTTTTGGTGGTTCTTTTTTAATTTTTATTTATTTTTATTTTATGTGTATGAGTGTACTGCCTGCATGTGTGTAAGTTCACCCATGTGATGCAGTGCCTGTACAGGCCAGAAGAGGGCATTGGATCCACTGGAACTGGAGTTACAGATGGTTGTTAGCAGCCACGTGGGTGCTGGGATTTGAACCCGGGTGTTCTGCAAGAGCAGCTAGTGTTCTTAACTGCTGAGTGCATTTCTCTAGCCTCTGGACTTGAACTCTAGATCCTCCGGTCTCAGCCTTTTTTTTTTTGGTCTTTTTGAGACAGGGTCTCCCTGTAGCCCCAGCTGTCCTGGAACTCACTATGTAGACCAGGCTGGCCTTGAACTCACAGAGATCCGCCTGCCTCTGCCTCCCAAGTGCTGGGATTAAAGGCGTGTGCCACCACACCTGGCCATACTATCGCTTAATTGGATTAATTCCATTAGATTTTATCATTTCCTTGTTGTACATTTTCCTTTCTTGTAGTGTCTGTTGTCAAAAGTTCTGTAGTTATCTGTAGGACCAGCAAGTGCAAGGCTCTGGGTTCATCCCCAGCACCAAAAGAAAAAGGAAAAAGAAAAGGCCTCATTAAGTGTAGACAAAATGGCTCAGTGGATAAAGGTGGTGCTTGCCACTGAGCCTGACCTGAGTTCCATCCTTGGAACCCACATGGTGGAAGGAGAGAACTGACTCCTGTGGGTTGTCCTCTGACCTCCACTTCTGTGCTGTGGCAGGTGTATACCCCCCATAATAAATAAATGAATGAGTGAATGAATGAATAAATAAATAAATGTGAAAAAGAATTCCCAATAAATAAATAAATAGATGTAAAAAAGAAAAAGAATTCCCAAAGTGTGTCTGGTGTTAGTGTTAAAGACCAGTTGAACAGGGGCTATTTGAATGGGTCAGGGGTTGGATCACAACTTTGATGGCCATTGGAAGGTGAAAGAAAGTCCTTGCTCTTGGAGTGCTGCAGACTCATGCCCTAGGCCTTACCTTTTACCTGTCCCCAGCAGTGTAACACACGTCCATTTGATAATGAGGAGAAAGACAAGGAATATAAACCCCACAGCATTCCCCTTCGACAGTCTGTGCAGCCTTCCAAGTTCAACAGCTATGGACGGCGGGCAAAGAGACTGCAGCCTGATGTGAGTACTTCCCTTTTTTGCAGCTTAGAGGTTCTTTGGGGTGGAGAGAGCCCTGCTCACTGACTGAAGCTCTGTTCTCTGTCATACTGCCTTCATTTTTCTGAGTTCTTAGCATTAGCATGCCTCTCTCTGGTTTCATTCTTGCTGGTTTCTCCACTCTCAGTGGAGTTGGAGCTTGATCTCTGTGTACTTTACCTTTTGTATGTCTGCCCTGCTTGTCTGTTTTCCTTTCGTCACTCAGTATGCTCACAGAGTAGATGTCTTTTTACTCTTTACTTCTATACCCTACCTCCCACCAGAAGCTTATGTGTCACATTTTTCTTGACATGGAGGCTACAACAGAGACTAAGATGTACACTGTCCCTGAGCTCATTGAAACATGTTAATTTTGCAGAGCGTATTAGTTACTACTGCTTATTGGTAAAATCAAACAGTGTTAAAGATTTATTTATTTATTTATTTATTTATTTATTTATTTATTTATTTATGTGCGTGAATGTTTTGCCTGCATGCATGTAGGTACAACCCAAGTCTTCTGTAAGAGTAGCCAGTGCTCTTAACCTCTAAGCCATCTCCAGCTTTGTGTTAGGGTTTTTTTGTTGTTTTGTTTTTAGTATTTGTTATACCTACGTTCCTCTCATCATTATAAGGTAGAGGTTAATATTTTTACTTTATAGTTGAGAAACTGAGATGAGATTTTTGTCTTTAATTCATTTTTTTAAGATTGGGGGGGGGGGTCTCACTATATAGCCCCATCTGGCCTGGAACTCACTATGTAGACCATCCCAGACTGGCTTCAGTCTCATAGCAATTCACCTCTGAGTGTTGGGATCAAAGGGACTTTTCTTTTTTCTCTTATTTTGAGGGGGAAGTCTTTTTGAGACCCTGTCTCAAAAAAGACTAAAAATAATTATTTCTTTTTAGATTTATTTTTTAATTATGTGTATATGTTGAGGGGTGGGGTGGATATACATGTGAATGCAGTTGCCCACAGAGACCAGAAAAGACCATCTGATCCATTGGAGCTGGAGTTACAGGTAGTTCTGAGGTACCCAAATGGGTGCTGAGGACAGAATTTGGGTCCTCTGCAAGAGTAGTGCTCGCTTTTAACTGCTAAGTCATTTTTTTTTCAACTTCATCAATTTTATTTACTTATTTATTTAATCAATCTACTGAATTCCAATTAGTGCTAATCATGTGCACTTGGAATGGGGTCCTCCATTGGGGCATGGAGAACCTGCCAGTGGACATACTCTTAAAAAGTGACTCTCCCTTCTGCAGAAGCCATCAATTGCCAGTACAGCTCCTTAGCTAGGGGTAGGGCCTGAGAACCCCTAAAATTTTATTACAATTATTTGTGTGTGTGTGTATGTATCTATGTGAGCATGCTTATGCTAGAGGACAGTTTGCAGGAGTTGGCTCTCTCCTACCATAATGCAGGTCCCAGGGATCAAACTCAGGTTGTTGGGCTTAGTGGCAAGCACCTTAACCTGCTGAGTCTTTTAATTCCTTTACAAGAGAGAACTGAGGACTTAACCCTAGTCTTCAAAAAGCAACTCTGCATTCTTGCTCTGGCTTATCTGTGTCTGAGCTCCTGGTATGAACTCAGGTGATACATAACTGGAGCTCTTTTTTTAGGGTGGGGCACTCTGCCCCAGATCGCAGTCTTGACTCATTTCCTGCATTCCTCCTAGCCGGAACCCACAGAGGAAGACATTG
Source organism: Nannospalax galili (assembly GCF_000622305.1). NCBI lineage: Eukaryota > Metazoa > Chordata > Mammalia > Rodentia > Spalacidae > Nannospalax > Nannospalax galili. The sequence continues at coordinate 1,632,098 of NW_008352653.1, forward strand.
AAAAGAATCCAGAACTGAAGAAGCTACAGATCTATGGGGCAGGTCCCAAGATGATGGGACTGGGCCTCATGGCCAAAGATAAGACTCTGAGGAAAAAAGGTGAGGCCTAAGATACTGAGCATGGCTTCATCTGGAGGGAGGATGGAGGACCCTTAAGTGTCTCAGATTTATGTTTTGAGCCACTTTCTCTCTCCCAGATAAGGAAGGGCCTGAGTGTCCCCCTACTGTAGTGGTGAAGGAGGAATTAAGTGGAGATGTGAAGATGGAGTCAGCCTCACCCAAGACCTTCCTGGAGAGCAAGGAGGAGTTGAGTCACAGCCCTGAGCCCTGCACCAAGATGACCATGAGGCTGCGAAGGAACCACAGCAATGCCCAGTTTGTAAGGACCCAGCCCTGACTTCCTAGAGCTCTGCTTCTCATCCCTTCAGTGAGCATTTCTCCAGCATGGCACTGGACTAGGTTGCATTAACTAGAAAAGTGGGTCTGGAAGGCCCTACCCACAGGTAGCTCCCTTAATTAAGGAAACTAAGATCAGCTTATTTGGAACAACTCCTGTCAACATGAAGTGCTAGAAAGGTCCAGAAAAGATTCATATTGTCCAGTGCTTCAGGATAAAGGCTAAGATCCTCATTACATTGCATGATCCAGTCCCTGCTGACCTCTAGCCTCATTGCCCAGCACTGCCTACCTCATTCCTCTGCTATAGCAGTTCTGATGTATTTATAGGTATGTTCATTGTTTTTCTTTGAGAGGAGATGCATCTTTTTTTAGTCCTGTATTCCTTGCACAAAGGTTTTTTTGTTTGTTTGTTTTTTGTTTTTTTTTTTATTTTTCTGCCTGGAAGAGCTTTTCTTTGTGCTCTGTTCCAGTTGCCAAGCATCATTTTGCTTTCTCAGTCAGTTTCAAGTGCCCCCTTCTGAATGAAGTCATTCCTCATCTACAGCTAATATAAATGCTTCCATCCCTAGGTTCACATAGTATTCTTCATGGGCTACTATTGGCAGTTTTCAATTTTTATGAACACTTTAGTGTTCTGTGTGCCCTTTGAAGGCAGATACCATTTCTTTCTCATTTCTCTGTAGTGTAGTGCTAAACACAGTGTTTATTGAATGAATAAAAATGGAAAAGATCTCACATGTCCACTTATTTATTTATGGGAGGTGGTATATGCGTGAACTCCAGGCTTTGCATGACTAACCTGTACAGGGCCATGAACAGCCCAGCTGTCAAGCACCCCTGGCTTCCAATGGACAACTCTGGACTAGGATATTGTCTGGAGGGGCCTGGTGTTTGAAGACTGGACAGGGCATATGTTGATGAATATTTACTTCTCTCTGGCAGATTGAGTCATATGTATGCCGAATGTGTTCCCGAGGAGATGAAGATGACAAACTCTTGCTGTGTGATGGCTGTGATGACAACTACCACATCTTTTGCCTGTTGCCTCCTTTGCCTGAGATCCCGAAAGGTGTCTGGAGATGTCCAAAGTGTGTCATGGCGGTAAGGCCTCCCCAGGTTCAGTCTACATGGGGACTTCTTTGCCTTCCTTTATATGACTTTACTGAGGGGAGCCTCCAACCTTAGACAGGACCTCAGGGTGAGGCTAGGCTGGACAGAGCTTTAGGATAAAGAGGAAGAGGAGATATTATGTATGCATCTCCATCTTTCCTCTGGGAGCTCCTAGATTACCTGTGGAGAGGTCTCCTGATTAGGTGGACTCTGTGTACTGATGAACTATGTGCATGGTGACATGTAAGTGGATGCTGAATTTGATGTTCGAAACTCTGACGTGTAATAGCTGACCAGACAGGAAAGCTGTTATTTTATTTTATTTTATTTTTCTGTTTTGTTCAGGTAGGGTCTCTAGCCCAGGCTGACCTCAGACTTAGTCTTTCCTGCCTTAGCCTCCCAGGGTCTGGGATTACAGGTATGAGCCACTGTGCCCAGCTCAAGGAAAATTTAAGAGTAGGGGTCAGGGAAGATATGATGTCAGAAATGAGCTTTGAAGGACAGGAATAGATAAATATTTTTGTGTCGGGGGGGGGCGTCTTTTTGAGACAGGGTCTCCCTGTAGCTCCAGCTGACCTGGAACTCACTATGTAGACCAGGCTGGCCTTGCCTCTGCCTCCCGAGTGCTGGGATTAAAGGTGTGCACCACCATGCCTGGCTAGGAATAAATAAATCTATCAGTTGATTATATATTTATTGAACCTAGGGCCTTGGACATGCTAAGTAAGTACTCTACTACTGAATTATACCCCCTGCCTGTGTTTTATTTTTATTTTTGTTTTGAACTCATTTTGTGGCCCAAGGCAGGCCTTAAATTTGCAGTCTTTCGCTCTCACTCTCCTAAGTAACTGGGATTATAGGACTGCACCACCAGGCCTGGCTAGGAATAAAAAAAAAATTTTAAAGTGCTTTGATCACATTTTTTATTCTTTGATTTTTTTTTTTTTCTTCTTCTTTCTTATTTTAAAGGAAAATAGTCAGTTGCCTATTGAGATAGACAATATAATGATAACTGTTCTTAAGTCTGGTATATTCTTTTTTCCCCTGTTATATATAATTGTCTTACCAAGTTTAGAATCTTGTTCTATATTTTATTATGAATCTTGTAATTTATTCAATGTATGAATTTTTATTCACTATAATGATTAGTTGTTTTCCTACTATTGTGATGTTTAGGTTTCATTTTCAGTGATCTAGGCCTAAGAAGAGGTGGGTAGATGTTCCAGGTAGTGGAACAGAATTTAGCAGAAACAGAGTTATTCCAGAGAGTGTGCCTATGGCAGGTATGTGCAGTAAAGAGGAATCAGAGAAGCCACAGTGAGGGTCAGGCACCTGAGAAGTCTGGAAAATCCATTTCATGACTTTCCTACCTTCATCCGTATTCTCCATGCTCATCTTCATTTCCTTTTGGGTTTCTGGAGAGTATATATTGATGCTCTTGCCTAAGCAAGACTGCATGTCAAGTGCACACACACAAAGTGATGAGAAAGGACCTGGGTACCCCACAATGGCCTTGTAGTGTTGGAGACTATATAGGGGAAATTTTGGATAGTAACAGTGTCATAGATGAGGAAGACAAACTATTTGGCTTTCTTCTCTGAATCTGATGAGCCAGTGGACCAGTTTGACATTATTTTTCAGATATGAGCAGAGTGTGTTCTGGACTTTTGAGTATATGCAGTTCTCTTCTAAAATCATGAACATGTATGCAAGTGAGGTAGACTCATGCCTGTCACTGAGACAGTCTGAAGAGTATCAGTAGTTTAGGAGTTAACACTATAGAAGCTGGTTTATTCTTTTTCTATCCAACAACACAATAGAATATTTAGTGCCATTTTCCCAGGCTTATAGTTCCAGCCTGGGCATTAAAAAAAAGTTTTCCCAAGTGACCTATATCAACTCACATTTTATTGGAGAGAGAATACAGCAGTACAAAAACATGGGATAGCATATTGAAGTCAGACCTCATGATTTAGATGTTAAAGTCTTAAAAGAAGGTAATGAGATGTAAGGATGAGAGAGTATTTTCTAGAAGCTATGAGACTGAAACTATAATTTTGTTTTTTGTTACTGGTGTAGCAGGAGGGGCTTGGAGAGATGACTCAGTGGTTAAGAGCATTTGCTCTTGCAGAGGACCTGGGTTCAGCTCCCAAAACCCACAGAGTGCCTCACAACCATCTGTAATTCCTGTTCCAGGGGAATCCAGTGCCCTCTTATGGCCTCTGTGGGCATTGCATGCACATGGTACCATACATACATGTAGGAAAAACATTCATACACATAAAATAAGCCTTTGGTGGTGCTGGGGATTGAACCCAAACCCTTGTGCATGCTAGGCAACTGCTCTCCCACTGAGGTACAGCCTTAGTTTTTTTAATTAATTAATTAATTTATTTATTTATTTTTGGTCTTTTTTTGAGATAGAGTCTTCCTGTTGCCTCAGCTGGCCTGGAACTCACTATGTAGACCAGGCTGGCCTTGGGTTCACCAGAGACCCTCCTGCCTCTTCCTCCTGAATGCTGGGATTAAAGGTGTGCACCACCATGCCTGGCAGTTCTTTTTATTTTATTTTTTTAAGACAGTGTCTTGTTGTATAGTCCAGGCTAGCCTTGAATTTGTAGGAATGCTGGGATTATAGACGTTACTACCATGCCCAGCTCCTAGCTCTTGTTTTGTTTTCTTTTGAGACAGGGTCTTAACTATGTAGCCCTTGTTGGCCTGGAACTTGCTATGTACACCAACTATCTCCAACTCAGAGATCCACCTGTGTCTGCCTCCTAAGAAGTTCTTGGTTTTCTGAGATTGCTTCTTACTATATAGCCCAGGCTGCCCTTGAAATCATAATCCCCTTGTTTCCACTTTCCAAGTGCTAGGATTATAGGTGTTAGCCAACATACCCTGAAGTTGGGATTTGTTTGTTGGAGACAGGAGCTTCATAAGAAGTATGGTTTCGCTGGCTTTAATCCCAGCACTTGAGAAGCAGAGGCAGGCGGATGTCTGTGAGTTCAAGGCCAGACTGGTCTACATAGTAAGTTCCAAGCCAGCCCCACTACAGGGAGACCCTGTCTCACAAACACCGGGGGTGGGGGTGGATAAAGTATGGTCTCAAATTTGTGGGCTCAAGCAATCCTCCTCCCTCGGCCTCTGAGTAATTTAGGATTATAGCCATGTACCACAATACTTGGCTTGGAGTTTTTTTAATATTTTATTTTAGTGTTGGAAATTGAATCAAGGGTTTCATACATGCTGGGCAAGTGTTCTATCACCAAATTAATACTACTAGCTCTGAAGTTATATTTTGAAGAGTTCATAAAAGGAAGTAAGAAAAGGGATTAAGAGTGTAGCTCAGGGGCTGGAGAGATGGCTCAGCAGTTAAGAGCAATGACTGCTCTTGCAGAGGACTAGGGGTTCAATTCCCAGCTCCCACATGGCAGCTACAAACCGTCCTTAACTCCAGTTCCAGGGGAATCTGACGCCCTATTCTGACCTCTGCGGCACTGCACAACATGGGTGTACTCACATACATGCAGGCAATACACTCATACACATAAAATAAAAATAATAAATACATTTTTTTTTTTGGTCTTTTTTTTGAGACAGGGTCTCCCAGTAGCCCCAGCTGGCCTGGAACTCACTAAGTAGACCAGGCTGGCCTTGAACTCACAGAGATCTGCCTGCCTCTGCCTCCCAAGTGCTGGGATTAAAGGCGTGCACCACCACACCCGGCGTAATAAATAATATATTAAAAAAAAAAGAAAAGAGTGTAGCTCAGTGGTAGAGTGCCTGATTAGCCTGTATAAGGCTCAGGGTTCTAACTCTAGCACTAAAACATAAGAAAATGAAAATGATGTGAGATGATTATAGCAGTAGAGAATGAACTCAATGAGTGTGTTAGTAACTTGTTGCTATGACTATATATGAGAGAAACAGTTTATAAAGGAGGAAAGTTTTATTTTGGCTTAGTTTTAGAGGTTTCAGTCCATCATGATGGGGAGGAGCTTGTGGAACAACTCACATTTATAGCAACTAGGAAGCAAAGGGAGAGATAACAGTGGGTTGGGGACAAAATACTGTCCTTAAGGACCCACCCTAGGTAACCTACTCCTCTATCTGGGCTCTACCTCCTGTTGTCTATAGAACTTTCCAAAATGACACCACCAGCTTGGAACCAAGCCTTTATTTATACATGAGCTTTTGTGGGGAGGATACTTCATATCCAGACCCTACGAGTGAGCTAAAGTATGATGGAAGTGCTTGTGTGGAATGAGTAGATATATTGAACTGAAGTAATGAAAAGAAACAGAGCTGTGAAGTAGGGCTAGCCTCAGGAGCTTGGGCAGACCTGGGCCTGTTCTCTCTACTTGTATCCCATATTCCATCAGAGAAGATTCTTTTCTTTCTTTGCCTCTATTTTTATGACTTGTTCTCCTTTGGGTTTCAGGAATGTAAGCGGCCCCCTGAAGCCTTTGGCTTTGAGCAGGCTACCCGGGAATATACTCTGCAGAGCTTTGGGGAGATGGCTGACTCCTTTAAAGCTGACTACTTCAACATGCCTGTGCACGTAGGTGGTGGAGGGCTGGGGTAGTGCTGGGGCTAGGTTCATAGGCACTGGTACTGTATCTCCCCTGGGTTAATGTGGGCTGGATGAGATGGGCTTTGGTCATCTACTGTCTTTGTTCTCCCAGATGGTGCCCACGGAACTTGTAGAGAAGGAGTTCTGGCGACTAGTGAATAGCATTGAGGAAGATGTGACTGTTGAGTATGGGGCTGACATCCATTCCAAAGAATTTGGCAGTGGTTTCCCTGTCAGTGACAGTAAACGGCACCTAACCCCTGAGGAGGAGGTGAGTGGGTGATTATCATGGTTCTGTGTCAGCTGTGTGAGCTTAGGCAAGTCGTTTAGTGTCTGAAACACTCCATATCTCTGTAAGAAGGGGCTAGTTTGGCCTGCCTCAAGTAGTTGCTTTGAGATTTAGATGAAGAGGTGCTACAGAAAGAACACAGCCTCAGTAGTACACCTGACCCGTGCACACATGAGATGGTTTTTCACCTCTCTGAGCCCATTCCTTACTTTGTAAAAGAGCAACACACCTACCTTACAAAATTGTAAAGTCATATGTATTTATAGATTGCCATGTGATGTTTCAGTACATGTATACATAGTGTAACATATCTCCTGGAACGTTTTCTTTTTCCTCTTGTTTATTTGGAGGGGTATTTCAGACAAGGTCTCCCAGCTGGCCTAGAATTTGCTATGTAGACCAGGCTAGCCTCCAACTTACAGAGATCCACCTGCCTCTGCCACACCCGCCTCACATTTTCATTTCTTTACGGTAAACATATTCTTTTTAAGACAGGGTCTCCCTGTAACCCCAGCTGACCTGGAATTCACTATGTAAACCAGGCTGGCCTTGAACTCACAGAGATCCACCTACCTCTGCCTCCCAAGTGCTGGGATTAAAGGTGTGCACCACCATACCCGGCTAAGAAATCAATTTTTAAAAGATTTATTTTTATTATTTTTAAAATTTTGTGTGAGTGTGTGTGTGTGCGCGCGTGCGTGTGTGCATGTGAGTGGTGGTCCCCATGGAGATCAGAGGCATTGGATACCCCTGGAGCTGGAGTTAAGAGGAAGCTGTGAATCCCCTAGTGTAGGTGCTGGGAATTGAACTCAGGCCTTCTGCAAGACCAGTACATGCTCTTATTTATTTTTTTTTAATATTTTATTATTTTTATTTTATGTGCATGAGTGTATCGCCTGCATTTATATGAGTGCACCCATGTCATGCAGTGCCACAGAGGTCAGAAGAGGGCTTCGGATTCCTCTGGAACTGGAGTTAAGGACGGTTTGTAGCTGCCATGGTGGGTGCTGGGAATCGAACCTGGGTCCTCTGCAAGAGCAGTCAGTGCTCTTAACCGCTAAGCCATCTCTCCAGCCCTCAGTACATGATCTTAACCATGGCGCCATCTCTCCAGCAGAAATCAACTTTTTTTATATTCCACATCTGAGTGAGATTTTGTGGTACTTATCTTTTCTGTGCCTAACTTATTTCACTTAATAAAGCAATCACCTATGCTGCTACAAATAATAGAATTTCATCCCTTCAGTATTTTATTATTTTATGTATATGAATTTATTGCCTGCTTGTATATAAGTGCACCCATGTCATGCAGTGCCCACGAGATCAGAAGAGGGCATCAAATCTCCAGGAACTGAAGTTATGAACAGTTGTTAACCATTATGTGGGTGCTGGGAACCGAACCTGGGTCCTCTGTAAGAGCAGTCAGTGCTCTTAACCCCTGAGCTGTCTCTCTAGCCCCTGATTTTGTTTCCTATGGTTTTATACCCCATAGTGGAATTGCTGCATCTTAAGGTAATTTGATTTTGTTTTTTTAAAAAATATTTTATTTATTATTTTTATTTTACGTGTATGAGTGTATTGCCTGCGTGTATGTGAATGCACCCATGTTGTGCAGTGCCACAGAGGGCTTCAGATTCCCCTGGAACTGGAGTTAAGGATGGTTTGTAGCTGCCATGTGGGTGCTGGGAATTGAACCCAGGTCCTCTGTAAGAGCAGTCAGTGCCCTTAACCGCTGAGCCATCTCTCCAGCCGTGATCTTTAATTTTTTAAGGAACTGCCATACTATTTTCCTACATGGCTGTACTAATTTACATTCTTTTCTTTCTTTCTTTTTTTTTTTTGATACAGGGCCTCCCTGTAGCCCCAGCTGGCCTGGAACTCACAGAGATCCGCCTGTCTCTGCCTCCCTAGTGCTGAGACTAAAGGTGCACACCATCACGCCTGGCTCTAATTTACATTCTTACTACAGTGTGGAGGAGTTTCCTTATATCCACATCATTGCTAGAACTTGTGGGTTTTGTTGTACTGGAGATTGAATTCAAGACTTTGTGCATGCTAGGCAAGCACTCTACCATCTAGTTATCATTCCTTGTCCATTTGTCTTTATGATATAGTCATTCTTTTTTTTTTTTTTTTGGTCTTTCTCCCTGTAGTCCCAGCTGGCCTGGAACACTCAGAGAGCCACCTGTCTCTGCCTCTCGAGTGCTGAGATTAAAGGTGTGCGGCACCATGCCCCACTAACAATTGATTGTTAATTAGTAACTATTACTCCTTAAGGTTGTCTGCTTTTTTTTCCTGTTGAATTCTTTGAGTTCTTTTTTTTGTTTTTTTTAAATTCTGGACATTCATCTCTTGTTAGGCAAATAGCTTGCAAATACCTTTTCTCATTCTGTATGTTGTTTCTCTTTGGGTTTTTTTTTTTGTTCTTCATTTTTGGCTTGATTGATTTTGTGTGTGCGTGCGTGCGTGCGTGCATGCGTGTGTAATAGGGTCTTTCTGTGTAGCCTTGGCCGGCCTGATACTCAGCCTAGACTGGTGTTAAACTTGTGACAGTCTTTTTTTCTTTCTACCTCACCCTTCTGAGTGCTGGAATTACAAGCATGCACCTGGCTTGCTGTTTTGTTTACTGTGCAGAAGCTTTTTAGTTTGATGCAGCGACGTTTTTTTTTTGTTGTTGTTTCCTGTGCTTTTAGAGCTTTGCCCAAGAAATCCTTTCCCATTTCAGTGACCTGAAGCATTTTCCATTTCTCTAGTAGGTTCATGTTTAAGTCTTATATTTATATTCTAATCCATTTAGAGTTGACTTTTGTTATTTAGTTTTCTTCTGCATATGGCTATCCAGTTTACCTAGCACCATTTAGTGTAAAGATTACCCTTTACCCAATGTGTGTTCTTTTGTTTATTTTTTGACACAGGGACTTTCTATGTAGCCTAGACTGGCCTCAAATTTGTGAACCTCCTGTCCCAACCTCCCAAATGCTAGTATTACAGGCGTGTACCATATCATCATCTTAGATAGAACCTTTTGAAAACAAGTAGACAGAGCAGGTTTTTTGTTTTTTTTGTTTTTTTTACTTGCAGGCTTTAAAGTACAAGTAAATATGTATCCATAAATCTTCCTAAAATTAAAGGGAATTGAATTGGAACTGTGATGTATATGCATTTGGGGAGGACAGGAGGAGAAAACCTATGTTTTAGGTATTTTGGTATGACCCCCAAATTAAAACTCCCTATGCTAAAGCAAATAACTTAAGGTTAAAGTTTTTAATGGGTGTGGTGACTCATGCCGTAATCCTAGCACTCAGGAGGCTAAGGCAGGAGGAGAGTTGCTGTGACTTAAATGTTGGCCTTAGCTACAGAATGAGGCCCTGTCTTAAGAAGCCAAAACATAGGGCTGAGGAGATGGCTCAGTCAGTAAAGTGGCTGCTGTGCAAGCATGAGGACCTGAGTTCATATCCCTAGCAATTACGTAAAATCTGGGCATGGTAGCATGCCTCTGTTACCCAAGTGCTGAGAGGGAAGGGGGCAGAGACAGGCATAGCCAAAGTTCAGTGGCCAGCCAGTCTAGCCAGTTGGTGAGCTCTGGGCTCCGTGAATGATGTCTCAAAAATAAGGTGGAATGTGATAGAAGAAGATACTTGATGTGGTTTTGTGCATCCATACAAATATACATACACACACACACACACACAGAGTTGCAGGCCCAGCTACTCAAGAGGTTGAGGCAAGAGAATCACACACTCAAGGCCTGTCAGGGCAGTTTAGTTTCTAAATAAAAAGCATAAAGGGCTTAATGCTCTAGTTTATTTCACTGTTGCTGTGATAAAACACTGACCAAAATCAGTTTCGGGAGGAAAGTGTTTATTTCATCTTACAGCTTACAGGCCATAATCAAGGCAGGAGCTTGGAGGCAGGAACTGAAGCCAAGACCATGGTGGATCACTGCTTACTGACTTGCTTCCAGGCTCACATTCAGCTACCTTTCTTATACAGCCCAGGCCCACTTGCCCAGGGATGGCACCACCCACAATTGGCTGGGCACTCTTACATCAGTCAGCAATCAAGAAAATGCCCCACAGACATGCTCTCAGGCCAATCTGACAGAGGAAATTACTCAGTTGAGGTTCCCCCTTCCCAAGTGTGTCAAGTTGACAACCAAGATTAGCCATCATACTAGGAGTATAGTGGTAGAACACTTGCCTAGCATTTGTGAGGCCCTAGGTTCATCCTTCAGTACTGGGGGGCAGGGGGCCAAACCAACTCAGTTCCTTAGCATAACCCTCAACCCTTCTGTACAAATACCTGACCTGATCTGACAGGAGTATGCTACAAGCGGTTGGAACCTGAATGTGATGCCGGTATTGGAACAGTCTGTACTATGCCACATCAATGCAGATATATCTGGCATGAAGGTACCCTGGCTCTATGTGGGCATGGTCTTCTCAGCCTTTTGCTGGCATATTGAGGATCACTGGAGTTATTCCATTAACTACCTCCACTGGTGAGTGGGGCCCTGGGGAGCTAGGGAGTCAGTAAAGGTGGGCTCTTTGTGTAACTACCAGTATGACCACTCTGTATCACCCCTTTTCGCTTGAACAGGGGTGAGCCAAAAACCTGGTATGGGGTACCCTCGCTTGCAGCAGAACACTTGGAAGAAGTGATGAAGAAGTTGACACCTGAACTGTTTGATAGCCAGCCTGATCTCCTTCACCAACTTGTCACCCTCATGAATCCTAACACCCTCATGTCCCATGGTGTGCCGGTGAGTGCCCAGGAACCATGAGCAAGGGGTAGGAAAGATGTAGTGATGACCTTTGTGGTGATAATTTTACTCTCTACCTGTAATTTATCCCTGCCTTTTCTCATTCCTGATCTGCCTTAATTGAGCTATAACTATGACTACTCTGAGATCCATGGTCATTATGGTTGATTAGATATATAAAGTAATAGTGAGTCCTCTGGGCCATGTGTTTGAGGGCAGTACCTTAGGGATGGCTATTATATCTGTATTCTGGCTAATGAAAAGTGGAAATGGAGGAAGGATAGGGCTAGATAGTCTCCTTTCTTCTAAGAACATACATCATTTCCATTCACCTTCTATTAAGAAATTGCTTGTGTGGCTACATCTAGCTGCAAAGAAAACTGGAAAATGAGATTCTTACTCTGGATGGTCAAATACTACCTACCAATTGGAGGTCGTGTTATTATGAGAAAAGATAATGAACATTGGAGCAATTAGCTGTCTTAAATTTTGTATGCTGATAACCTTCTGGGTACAATGGGTATGTGTTTTTATTTATTTATTTATTTATTTATTTAATTTATTTAGTGTGTGTGTGTGCTTTGCCTGCATGTATGTAATTTCATCCACATCCTTCAGTGCCTGCAGAGGACAGAGGAGGGTATCAGAGCCTATAGACCTGGAGTTGTGGACAATTGGTAGCCACCATGTGGGTGGTTCGAATTGAACCTGGGTCCTTTGCAAGAGCAGTGCTCTTAACTGCTGAGTCATCTCTCCAGCGCCCCATCTTTCAGACCCCACTCCTGTCTGCACCCTCCCACTGTCCCTTTTTTATAACCATGATTTATTGAAGGAACCAGTACAATGATTTCCAAATAATGTCAAACTCTAATTTGTCTAATTGCTTAGACAAATGTATTATCTTTTGTTTTGATCCATTGGCCTGTTTTCTGTAAATTATATAGCTAAAGATTTATTAAATTAAAATTAAATATTTTTGCTAGAATGTATCATAGGTATATTCTGTACTTAATGTTTATCACATTAAATAACACACAAATCTGGTTGACCCACATAACATGAATTTGAATCCTGGAT
>NW_008352653.1:1644499-1651672 GCF_000622305.1 Nannospalax galili
AGCCAATTCGGTCCTCTGCAGGCATTGCACGACACGGGTGCACTCACATACATGCAGGCAATACACTCATACACATAAAAATATAAAATATTTTTTAAAAATTTATTTAGTATTTTTAGTGTTTGCGTGTATTGCCTGCAGGTAGGTAAGTGCACTGGTATCATGCAATGCCCATGGAGGTCAGAAGAGGCTGTAGGAGCCCCTGGGACCCTGGGCTGTCTGGGAGTTACAGACAGCTGTTAGCTGCCAGGTGGGTGCTGGGATTCAAACCCGGGTCTTCTGCAAGAACAACCAATGTTCTTAACCTCTGAGCCATCTCTCCTGCCCCAAGATTGATTGATTGATTGATTGACTGATTGATTTTGGTCTTTTTGAGACAGGGTCTCCCTGTAGCCCCAGCTGTCCTGGAACTCACTGTGTAGACTAGGCTGGCCTTGAACTCACAGAGATCTATCTGCCTCTGCCTCCCAAGGGCTGGGATCAAAGGCTTACACCACCACACCCTCCTGTGTTTTTACCCCGGATCCTGCCCTATCTTCTTTCTCTGGGTATTTCTCTTTCATCCTATAAAACTTTTTTCTGGATAAACAAACTGACTAAAGGTATTTTATATTCCTAGGAATCTTGAGCATTTAGTAGCATCAGTTTGTTTTCTGGTGTGGATCTTAAGATAGGCTGGCTGATCAACAGTCCTGTGGGAACTGGAATTAGTATATCCTTATCAGTGCTTTTAAGTCTGTTTTGCTAGGTTTTTTTTTTTTTTTTTAATTTATTTGAGATAAGATCTCTGAGGCCTAGGCTGGCCTTGAGTATCTGATCCTTCTGCCTCCACCTCCTGGAGGCTAGGATTACAGGCATGCGCCATCATGCTTGGCTTCTGTGTTACTGTTACTCTAGTTCCTTCTAACCTCTCTGTCCTTGGCATTTACTGTAATTCATAGGACGTGATAGGTAGATGGAAAGTCTCTAATATCTTAAGGTATTCTAGGGCATCTATACAATAGGGCTTTGGACCAGGTCATTGTTTCTCACATGAATTTCTTCTTCCTTCACCTTTTTAAAATTTTATTTGTTTATTTTTATGTTATGAATGTTTTGCCTGCATATACGTAAATGCACCTGTGTGTGCAATGCGCACAAAAGTCAGAAGGTGACATTGGATCCCCTGGAACTAGAGTAATGGACAGTTGTTAGCCACTATGTGGTTGCTGGGAACCAAATCTGGGTCCTCTGCAAGAGTAGCCAGTGCTCTTAACTGCTGAGCTATCTCTCCAGCTCCACTTCACCTTGTTTTGATATCCTATGTGCCCTGTGAATAATATTTTTTAATACATTTAATGACAATAAAGCTCAGGATATCTAGGGAATTGGACAGGGGAAGAGGTTTCCTATAACTACAACTCGAACAACCTTCCACTTGGTGGCTCTCCTTTCTCCTCTCTTATCTTACCCCATTTAAAGATTACTGGACGCTAGGTGATAAAGGAGGACTAGGGATGTAGCTTAATGTTTGAGTGTATGCTTAGCATACCAGAAACCGTACCACCAAACAAACGAAAATGATCAAGGGCCCTTTCACTTCTCCTGATTCACAAGTAGGCATTGAATGTAACCTTTCCTTAGACTTTCTCTTCCTCATTCTTAGCTTAGTCCTTGTCTGCAATGCCAAGGAAAACTACAAGTATAAAAGAGGATTGTCTTAAGAATTTGGACTGCTAAGATGTAGGAGTGGGAGGGGGTCCAAGAGCTGTTCAGCTCTTCTACATTTAAATGTGTGCTTCCACCTTCACATGTGTCCTCTTCATGGCTCAACTTCTCTAGCCAGCTGCTGCTTCAGAACCCTGCCCTTTGTCTGCTTTGCCATTCTTATAGGTAGTTTCCAGTATCTCCAGGCCCTTTGTACTTGACAGTGTATTAATCCAATCCAAATCACTAGTTTAGCAAGCTAGAACTGTGCCAGAGCTATATTTAGTTCTTTGCTTGTGTCCCATCCTATTATCTCCCCCACCCCCATGCCCACTTTCCTATTGGAAAAAGACCATTTCTTTTTGTAGATATTTAGTCTATTATTTTCATTTAAACAAGCATGCCTCCTTTCCAAAAAGTGGAAAATGAAGAAGTCATTCCCTACTTCCTCCATCCTAAGCATTTATTATGTTTCCATACGTAATTTTTTATGTAAATTTTGATGTAGTAATAATCAGCATATGGGTTTTATCTCTTTCTTGTACATTTGATGATCTGGAACTGCACTGTCAGACTTGGTAGCCATTAGACATACATGGCCACTGAGCATTTGAAATGTGTCTAGTCCCAACTGAAATGTATTGGAAGTATAAAATGCATGTTTGAATTTAAGACTTAGTAGGAAACAAAGAATGTAAAATACCTCATATTTTTGTAAACCAGTTACACATTGAGATGACAATATTGTGGCTTTGTTAAATAAAATATATTAAAATTACTTTACCTGTTTCTTTAATGTGGCTACTAAAGAATTTAAAAGTGAACAGACTTGATGTTGCATGCCTTTAAATTCAAGTTATTTGAGAGGGTGAGGCAGAAAGAGCCTAAGGTCAAGGCCTGCAGCTTAGTAGAGTATTTGCCTAGCATTCACAAGGCCCAGGGTTAAATCCCTAGTACCAGGAAGGAAAAAGACTTTTTCAAAGTACCTATATGCTTGGTCTATTCTCTTGGACAGCGCTGGTCTAGAATTTCATAACTGTCTTTGTTTTTTAAAACAGCTTTATTGCAATATGGTTTACATAGTGTATAATTTACCCATTTTAAATGTGTAATTGAGTATACTTAAAAAGGTTTACTGCTGTCCCTACAATCCAGTTTTAAAAAAAGTTTGCCACCCTAGTGGCAAAAAATTCCTTTTACTTACTAAAGTCACTCACCATTCCAGTTCATAGGACCAGGCAACCATTAAATTCATTTTCTTTTCTAGATTTGCCCTTCTGACCAGTTCATTCAAGTAGAATAGTGTTCTATCTGTTGTGGAGGGTTTCTGTCAGTGTGTTTTCAAGGTTCATCCATATTGCAGCCTGTGTCTGAACTTCATTCCTTTTATGACTCAGTAGTACTCACTTCACTGTTTTGGTTGTTTTTAAACTATTTTTGGTTAGTTACTTTTCTCATTTTCAGGCCAGTGAGATGGTTTAGCAGGTAAAGGCACTTATTGCCCAGGTCTATCCCCAGGACACGTGTGGTGGAAGGAGAAAATGACATTTCCTGTTTCAATAGCTGTAGAATGTGATGAGTGCTGCTTTGTTATTGTTGTTGAGATAGTACTGTACTATGTAACCCAGGCTAGCCTCAGACTTGTTAGGTAGTTCAGACTCACTTCAAACTTGTGGTCTTCCTTGACTCAACCTCCCAAATGCTGGGATTGTAGGCATATACTACCGTGTCTACACATCTGGTTAAGAGTGTTTTTTATTTATTTTTATTTTTTTAATATTTTAGTTTTTTTTTTTATGTGTATGAGTGCATTGACTACATGTCTATAAGTGCACCAATGCCTATGGAGTCAGAAGAGGGCATTGGACCCCTGGAACTGGAATTAAGACTGGTTGTTAGCTGCCATGTAGGTGCTGGGAACCAAACCAGGTCCTCTGCAAGAGGTGCTCTTAACCGCCGAGCTACCTCTCCAACCCCAGAAGTGCTTTTTTTTTTTTTTTTTTTTTTGGTTTTTTGAAAACAGCACCGCCCTGAACCCACAGCGGCCCTGAACCTCACTATGTAAACCAGGCTAGCCTGAAACCCAAAGAGACCCCCCTGCCTCTGCCTCCCGAGTGCTGGGATTAAAGAAAGGTAGGAGTGCTCTTTTTAAGCCACCACGTAAGAAACAGTGGTTAAAATGAGGGTATAGCTTAAGAAGAAATTGGAAACATTGTGTTCTCCTAGAGCTTCTCTGGAACTTGGCTTTTGTGTCTATGGAATTATTAGGGCTGGGAATAGATTGTTCAACAGATAATACTAATGCACTTTGTGTGTGCAAGGCCACCCTGAAGGTCAATAACTGTATTGTATACATACTGGATTTTGAAGTTCCCAGCTATCGTTGGCTGTTAGAATATAGGCAACCAGACCTTTTCTCTATAGACAAAAGTATGAGCATTTTTGGGGTGAGGGTGGCAGGTGAGGGGGATCTAATTGTTGTAAGACAAACAAAACCAAAAAAAGCCTAGAGTTTACCAAACTAAATGACGGCTAAATCACCCTACAGTGAAGTTCACAGTTGATAAATGTCACCTATGTACTTTCTCAGAGCTTCTATTCAGTTTTTTTTTTTTTTTAAATCTCTTCCTCTTTAAGTAACCAACCACAGATTATCAAGTAACTAAAAGAAACAACAAAAACCCTAGAAAACAAAATAGAATTCAAATAGTAAGAAAGCAACCTGAAGAAACAAAGGCTAAGGAGGGAAGAAGTAAGCTTCAAAAGGAAAAGAAACCACATTAATATCTCTTCAGAGGTCTTCCTATACCCATTGTTTTGCTTTCTGTGGTTTTAGTTGCCCATGGTCAACTGAAACCCAAAAATGTTAAGTGGGAAATTCCAGAAATGAACAATTCTTGTTTTGAATTACATGCTATTCTGAGTAGGATACTGAGATCTTGTGTTATTGTGCTGTCCTGCCCTGGGGCATGGATCATGTCTTTGTTCAATGTGCCCATGTGCTACCCACATTGTTTGGTAGTCACTGAATTTGTCTTGGTTATCAGACTGACTACTGAGGTATGGTAGTGCCTATGTTGAAATAGCCCTTGTTTTTGCTTAATAATGGCCCTTAAGTGAAAGAGGAAGTCAAATAAGCCAAAGAGAAGCTGGAAGACATTTTTCTCCATGAAAGGTGAAAATTTTCAACTAAAGGAAAGATTATATGCAAGGGGTTCTATCTTCTGTAAAAGAAGAAAAAAACAGCCGGGTGTGGTGGCGCACGCCTTTTATTCCAGCACTTGGGAGGCAGAGGCAGGCGGATCGTTGAGTTCGAGGCCAGCCTGATCTACATAGTGAGTTCCAGGACAGCTGGAGCTACAGGGAGACCCTGTCTCAAAAAGACAAAAAAAAAAGAAGAAAAAAACTATGCTAATTTTGTTTTTGTATCTCAAACTGCAAAAATTAAGACTATATTATTAAGATGGAAAAGTCCCATTAAATTCATGTATCTATGTATATAAAGGAAAAACAATGTTATATGTGGGGTTTCTGCTGACTGTCTTGAGATGTAGCCCCCTATGAATAAGGTGGGACTATTGTACTGCAAACCTTAAAGAAGAGCAGAATGCTATTTAACAAGAACATACTGAGAGCTGTTTTTAAAAGAGCATATGGAGAACATATTGAACTCTTGGACATTAAAATTATGATGGCAAAAGTGAAAAAACTAAAAGGTGTGGGGGGCCTATTTCTTAAGAAAGAAACAGATTTGGGCTGGAAGTGCTGGTACACACCTTTAATTCCAGCACTCAGGAGGCAGAAGTAGGTGGATCTGAGAGTTCAAGGACAGCCTGGTCTACATAATGAGTTCTAGGCCAACTGGGGCTATGGGGAAACCCTTTCTCAAAAAGACCAAAAAAAAAAAGAAAAAGAAAAGAAAAAAAGAAACATTTAATTCAGATTAAAAAAAATTTTTTTTAATCTTTTTATTTTATGTGTATGAGTGTTATGCCTGCATGTGGGTAAATATACCCATGTTGTACACATGTGCGCACAGAACACAGAAGAGGGCATTGGATCCCCTGGAACTGGAGTTATGGATGGTTGTTAGCTGCCATGTGGGTGCTGGGATTTGAACCCGGGGCTTCTATAAGAATAGTCAGTACTCTTAACCATTGAGCCATCTCTCCAGCCCCCAGAATTTTTTTTTTTAACAACAGCACTGAAATCTAGAAGACTTCAGCAAGACTTCAGAATGAGCTGTGTGTGGTGATACATACCTATAATCTCAGTATTTGTGAGAATGAAGCAGGAGGACTGCCTCAAATTTAAGGCTACTCTGGACTACATATTGAATGTTTGCCCAGGCATGGCTAGGTAGCAAGACCCTCTCTTAAAAAATAACAACAAAAACCCTTCAAAGTGATTTTAGTTTTGGAATTGTATATGTACACAAGTGTAAGAATAGAGACCTCCTCCATCCCCCCAAATAAGCTGTTTCTTAGCATGTTCAAGCATAGCAAAGAAATGAACCAACAAAAAGAAAAGTAGTATTTAGGAAGTGGGATTTGTCACAGGATTATGAAGGTCTTGGACGACAGTTGGTCTAGATCAGAAATATACATGAAGTTGGATGTGGTGATATATACCTATTATTCCAGCACTGGTATGGTTGAGTCTAATTGTGAGTTCATAGCCAGCCTGGTCTATATAATATAGTAAGACCCTACCGCGAAAAAACAAACAAAAAGCCCCAATAAAGCATAAGTGAAAGAGTGTTACAGAAAGGTGAAAGTATGTAGGTTTGGCCTCTTTGTCAGAAGGTTAGGGCTCAAACTACTAGCAAACTAAGTTGAGAAAGAGGATGCTGGGTTTTTGTTTGTTTCTTTCTTTAAAGATTTATTTAGTTAGTTATTTAGGTTTTGTTTTGACAGGGTCTCCAGTAGCCCCAGCCCTCCTGGAATTCACTATGTAGACCAGGCTCAGTCTTACAGAGATCCACCTGTCTCTGCCTCCTGAATGCTAGGATTAACACCAGGTGTTAAAAGATTTATTTTTAATAATGCATATGTGTGCATGAGTGCAGGTACCTGTAAGAGGACAGAAGAGGGCATTAGATACCCTGGTGCTATGTAGGTGTTTGTGAGCCAACTTGGTATGGTGCAGGAAATCAAACTCAGGGTCTCTGCAAGCAGTTCACTCTTAACTGCTGAGGCATTTTTCCAGTCAGAGGATGCTGTTTTTAACAACAGTCCGGAATCATTTTAGGGTTGTTAAGGTTAATGTCAAAATTATCAGAAGAAGAGGTGAATGTTATTGAATCTGAGGATAACAGTACCTCCTAGTTTTGTAAACATCATAGAACCATTTGACTCTTGAAACTGACTGATGCAAGTAAATATTAATGTGTAAAGCTTGGTCAGCTTAATAAAATATGGGATTTACAATTTTTATAAATTGTAATTTATAAAATTTTCCTGGAAATTTTTTTTTTAATAAAAAATT
>NW_008352653.1:1653840-1656963 GCF_000622305.1 Nannospalax galili
GCTGGGATTAGTGCACCACCACGCCCAGCTTTGTTATTTTATGTGTATGTGTGTATTGTCTGCATGTAGGTAAGTGCACCCCTGTCGTGAAATGCTTGCGGAGGACAGAAGAGGCTGTCGGATCCCCTGGAACTGGAGTTACGGACAGTTGTTAGCTGCCATGTGGGTGCTGGGATTCGAACCTGGGTCTTTTGTAAGAACAGTCAGTGTTCTTAACTTCTGAGCCATTTCTCCAGCCCCGACTTGGCATCTTTTAAGAGATGGTTCTATATTTTGAGTATTTTTCTGAAGGAGATGACTCAGTGTGCATTCACTTCTTGAGTCTGATCTGAAAAAATCTAGGGGTTTCATCCTTATAGCATTCTCTAGCTTTGGATTTAAAATTGTCTATAATCGAATCTTTACTTTGAGAAGTTACTTTCTCCGTTAGTTATCCTTTAGTAAAGTGAAATATACCTATGAGATACATATTTTTACCTAAAAACTAGAGCTAATATTATTTGTTAAGCACTTAAGTTCAGAGTGGTAATATTTTTATCTAAGTCATTAGTTGCTTTATTAATACTTTGTATCTTACAAGAGAAGGAAACAGATCCAGAAAGATTTAAATAATTTTCTCATAATTAAAGTCATCACATAACCAATTAGCAACTGTAATTTGCAGTGACCTTATGCCTTACAAAGTGGTTAAATTTTAAAGTTGGTTTCTAAGACAAAACTATTGGACCCAACATTACTTACATTTTTTTTGTTTGAGAGAGGGTCTCCTTGTAGCCCCAGCTGGTCTGGAATTTGCTATGCAGACCAGGCTGGCCTCAATCTCATAGCAACATTACTTTTTTAAGATCCCTAATATTGTCCATAATTGTGTTGTCTTTCAAGGACTCCAACATATTTGGCTTTTCTTTTATTTTAGGCATCGATTAATTTTTGTTAGAAAATTTTCTTTTCTTTTTTTTTTTTTTTTTTTTTTTTTTTTTTTTTTTTTTTTATACATCTGAGACAGGGTCTCCCTGTAGCCCCAGCTGTCCTGGGACTCACTATGTAGACCCATGCCCAGCCAGGGAAATAATTTGATGGATATGTTTCCTGTTTATAACTCAAATCATCTTGTTATCCAGAACCTTCAGAGTAGACTGATGGTTCTCCTATCACAATTGGAGGGCCTGGGGTTCTGTTGTCATACTGTGCTCCCTGAAGCATTACTTTGTCTCCTTAAAGACCCTGCTGTTTAATCTGGAAAGCCTTTATATCAGTGGCCTTAGCCTTTCTTTTTCCCTAGGTTGTCCGCACAAATCAGTGTGCAGGAGAATTTGTCATCACTTTCCCCCGTGCTTACCACAGTGGTTTCAACCAAGGCTACAACTTTGCTGAGGCAGTCAACTTTTGCACTGCTGACTGGGTGAGTCTGGAGTGTGGTGGGCTGGTAGGAAGAAGCAGAAAGATTGTGGGGAAGCCAAGGCACCACTGCATTGAGATTTGGCTATATTTAACCTTGAACCTGTCCACAGCTGCCAGCTGGGCGCCAGTGCATTGAGCACTACCGCCGGCTGCGAAGATACTGTGTCTTCTCTCATGAGGAGCTCATTTGCAAGATGGCTGCCTGCCCTGAGAAGCTAGACCTGAACCTGGCAGCGGCTGTGCATAAAGAGATGTTCATTATGGTACAGGAGGAGCGGCGTCTAAGAAAGGCTTTACTGGAGAAGGTAGGTTCTCTGTCAGGCATCCTAGCCTGGTAGAGATTGGAGAAGACAGGTGATTTCGAGGGGTAGGTGTAGCCTTTATTATTGGAGTATAGTGAACAGAACTAGGTGCACCTGTTCTATTCTCAGTGCTGCCATTTACTGGCAACCTTAGGCCAATTTACTTCACTGAGGATGAGCTTTATTATCTGAACAAATGAGAATTATGTTTGTCTTTTTAGGTAGTTGTAAGGTTTTTTTTTTTTGGTCTTTTTGAGACAGGATCTTCCTGCAGCCCCAGCTGGCCTGGAACTCACTATGTAGACTAGACAGGACTTGACTCACAGAGACCCGCCTGCCTCTGCCTCCCAAGTGCCGGGACTACAGGCGTGCGCCACCATGCCCAGCAAAAAATAATAAGATTTGTTTAAATGTATATAATGCAATCAAAAAATTTTTTTATATTTATTATTTTTATTTTATGTGTATGAGTGTTATGCCTGCATGTAAGTAAGTGCACCTGTGTTGTGCAATGCCTGCGGAGGACAGAAGAGGCTGTCAGATCCCTTAGAACTGGAGTTATGGACAGTTGTTAGCTGCCATGTGGGTGCTGGGATTCGAAGCCAGGTCTTCTCCAAGAATAGTTAGTATTCTTAACCACTGAGCCATCTCTCCAGCCCCTCAATCAAAAAATTTTAAGAAAGATAGGTATATGAAACCCCTGCTGCTGATTCCTTTAGACTTTATCAAGTTATTTAGACTATAAGTGATAGCCTCACTTTCCTACTCTATAAAATGGGAATAAATACTTAGTTTGCAAAGTAGTTGTAAAACTTGAGTGAGGTGATGTTTGTAAAAGAATCTATTACTACCCTTGTGGTGTAGTAGCTGCTAACAGTAGTAGTATGAAGAAAACGATTGAAACATGGAATATTTCTTAGGAAATGCTATTTAATTTATTTACTTATTGAGGCTTTTGGGAGTTTTTGATCTTTCCTTATCCTGAGTGCTGAGAATATAGGCATGCACCACTGTACCTGGGATATTTTCTTCAATCCAAATGGTTCATTAACTGTAGGGTAATGTGAAGTAGAAAGTAGTCCTACTTTAATAAATTTCTCATGTATCAGTTGTGTGTGTAGCTGAGTAGATATTGCCACCTTCAAGCTCTGTACCTGTTTGGTTAGGGAACTAATATAGTGAGAATCCTCAGTAAGGTGATGGTAGAGATTTAGGGGTATAGGTCAGTAGTAGAGTGTTTGCCTAGCATGTGCAAGAGATGGTTTTCTTGGCATCTTTTTTTTTTTTTAATATTTTATTTGGGTTTTTTTTGGGGGGGGGTTTGTTTTGTTTTTTGTCTTTTTGAGACAGGGTCTCCCTGTAGCCCCAGACTCATTATGTAGACCAGGCTGTCCTTGAACTCACAGAGATCCACCTGCCT
>NW_008352653.1:1657597-1736725 GCF_000622305.1 Nannospalax galili
TGGGGACTGATGGATCTAAAAGTTGCCTCGTGTTTGACAAGGTTTTAGAAACTGTTGGGCCTGGGTTCAAGTCTCAGTTCCATCATTTGAATTGCTCTGTGGCCTTGGACAGATCACCTCTTGGAGCCTCAGATTCTTCAGTTATGAAATATAGACTATTATTTCTACTTCCTAACTTAGTACATGAGCTTGAGTTTTCTCTTTGTGGCCCAGGTTCACAGCACCGAGCCATATAAAAAGCTCAAGAAATGCAGCAAGTGAACAAGTGAGTAACTCAAGGTCTCAGGCACCGCTACAAGCATCTTCTCCTTAATCATTACCAGAACTTTTTTTCTTCTTTGTCTTCTTTAGACAGGGTCTTCCTGTAGCTCCAGCTAGCCTGGAACTCACTATGTAGACCAGGCTGGCCTCAAACTCACAGAGATCCGCCTGCCTCTGTCTCCCCAGTCCTAGCATTAAAGGTGTGCACCACCACACCTGGCTTGAAAATTTTCTATCTTTAAACCCTGGACACAAAGATATCCAATTGCATTTTCATAAGCTCTGTTTCCTGATAGCTAAGCTAGTATAGTACCCAGAACATAGTGAGTGTTGAGTAATTAAAGCTAACATTGTTCCCCAGTACACACCCTACTTTTCTACCTCTCTGGTGTCTTGGTCTACAACCTTCTTCATCTCTTTCTCCTCTGTGCTAATTTGGATCTTTTGTTTGTTTTTGTTTTAAAAATTTTATTTATTGTTATCATGTATGCAGTTGTACATGATGTGTATGTGTACATAGGTATGTGTGCACTAGGTCAGAGGACAACTTTGGAGGCAGTTCTTTCCTACCTTTACATAAGATCAAACTTGGGTTGTCAGGTTTGTACAGCAAACACCTTTACCTGCTGAGCCATCACACACTGGCCCTTGTTTTGAGACATCATCTTGCTTTTACTACCCAGGCTGGCTGTGAATTCGTAGCAATCCTTCTGCCTCAGTCAGCTTTCTGAATGCTGGGATCATAAGCATTTGCCACGATGCCCAGTTCCTAATCTGAATCTCAGCCAGATTTTTCTTCCTTTATAAGATTCTCTTGTCGTCAGTCCACACTGAGGTGATTTTACCCTGATCCATCTGAGCCTCTGCTTTGAGAGTCTGGATTTGACCGAGGACAGATGTGCTCTGAGGCTTAACCTTCTAATTTCCATGGCCCTTGGCATAGATTTGAGTTTAAAGTGGAGCTCTGTGATGGCTAAGATGGGATTTCTGCCACCCTGTCTGGTTCTATATAATGTGTGGATTGAATGCCCCCAGGGTATCACCGAGGCTGAGCGAGAGGCTTTTGAGCTGCTCCCAGATGATGAGCGCCAGTGCATAAAATGCAAGACCACATGTTTCCTATCTGCCTTGGCCTGCTATGACTGCCCAGATGGCCTTGTCTGCCTTTCTCACATCAATGACCTCTGCAAGTGCTCCAGCAGCCGTCAGTACCTGCGGTAAGTCTATGGCCTCCTTGAAGGAAGTAGGGCAAGGAGGAGAGTGCAAAGTTGGACTAGATGTGATATTCCCTATCCTTTCCCTCTAGCTATCGGTACACCTTGGATGAACTCCCTGCCATGCTGCATAAGCTGAAAGTTCGAGCCGAGTCCTTTGACACCTGGGCTAACAAAGTACGAGTGGCCCTGGAGGTGGAAGATGGGCGGAAGCGCAGTGAGTGATGGGGGGGTCGGAGGGATTCCACAGGCAAGTTCTATTCTCTTTTCTTCTGTATCCCTGACCCCTTTCCTCTCTGCCTTTACTTAATACTGCCTACTCCTTGCTGCTCTCATTCTCCCTCCAGGCCTTGAAGAGCTCAGAGCGCTAGAGTCTGAGGCCCGTGAACGAAGGTTTCCTAACAGTGAGCTGCTCCAGCGATTGAAGAACTGCCTGAGTGAGGCAGAGTCTTGTGTATCCCGGGCTTTGGGACTGGTCAGTGGCCAGGAAGCTGGGTAAGTTGGCATGAGGTGTTTTGGCATAAATAGTCTGCCGATAATCTAGTAATTGGGAAAAGTGCATTGGGGAGGGGGGTGGTTCTGGGACTGGAGAGATGGCTCAGTGGTTGGGAGCACTGGCTGTTCTTGCAGAAGACCTGGGTTCGAATCCTAGCACCCACATGGCAGCTAACAACTGTCCATAACTCCAGTTCCAGGGGATCTGATGCACTCTTCTGTCCTCTGCAGACATTGTTTGACACGAGTGCACTTACATACATGCAGGCAATACACTCATACACCTAAAAATAAATAAAGCTTTTTCAAAAGGGGAGATGGATTCTGAACATCATTGGGTACATGGAACATTAGCAAGAAATCGCCAAAGTGTGAGATGGCCTAGGAAGTATTTCAGAGCGCAGGGAGGACATGCAACTTATCATGGAGAAAGAGCTTTAATGATATGAAAAACAAGTGTTTTCTTTTCTCTGTACCTGTAGAAGATTTGAGAGATGGCTTGAGGGATATTGTGGGCAGGGAAGAGTGTGAGAGGTTTAGGGACAAGAACGGGACATAGACAAGAAAACCTTAGCTATAGCTATAGCTGTACAACTTCAGTTCACAGAGGATTGATTGTAAGTCTAGGGGCTAATGGTATGACTTAATGCTTGCCTGGTATGTGAGGCTCTGGGTTCTATCCCCAACTCCATGTGTGTCAGTGGGGGATGTAAGAATAAAGTCTGGCTTCTGTTATCAGTTAGTTTATAAGCTCCTTCACCCTTCAAATATTTCCCTCTCTCCTAATTCTATCCCTTCATTCTACACGCATGCTAAGATTAAAAAACCCTCCCTGTAATCTGGGCAAGTTGTGGGAACACTGAGGTGTAAGATCAAGGTAGACAGATATGGTGAGGAAAGGCATAGATGGAGGGAGGGGACTGGGCTTGGATCTGAAATCTCACACATGAAACTCCGTAGCCCCAACAGGGTAGCTGGTCTACAGATGACCCTGGCTGAGCTACGAACCTTTCTAGGCCAGATGAACAACCTGCCTTGTGCCATGCACCAGATTGGGGATGTCAAGGTGAGGAGAGTGGGCTTGGGTGAAGATGGTGCTTGTGTGAGAGATGTATGAGGCAAGTTCTTAAATGTTGAGATTTGAGGGATAGATAGCAGGGATATATAAGTTGCAGAGTCAAGGGAAGGTTTGCTAGAGGAAGAAGAAAAGGAGATAACAAGGGTGCGTCTTGGGCTTAAAACAATGAATAGAGCTCATAAAAGTTGAAGTCAGGTGGAAAAGGCAGGGTACCCCAGAGTGAGCATGAAGGTTTGTATAGCATAGTATTTCTTAGGGCAGAGACTTTCTCAGTACTTTGCTCAAGAGAATCCTGTGCAGAAATAAGGAAAGTACAAATTCCTGATCAATCTTTAATAAAAATGCCTAGGGCCGGGCCTGGTGTCACACACCTTTAATCCCAGTTCTTGGGAGGCAGAGTCAGGTGGATCTCTGTGAGTTTGAGGCCAGACCGGTCTACATAGCAAGTTCCAGGCCAGTTGGGGCTACAAGGAAACCCTGCCTCAAAAAGACAAAAAAAGAAAAGCCTAGGAATGTGCATTTTAACACATCTCCCAGAGCATCTTAATGAGCAGTCTTGTGGTATAGGAACCACTATTTTAGAGTTTAGAGAAGGAGCGCTTAGCTCTGTTAAGCTTCATTTTCTCAAACGGGTGAAGGGGAAGGAGACACTGGAGTAAGACTATGTAGTGGTGGGACTTCTTAAGCTGCCCCAGCTGAAGGGTTTGTTCTTCATCCTGTATTCTGGTAGGGTATTCTGGAACAGGTGGAGGCCTACCAGACTGAGGCCCGTGAGGCCCTGGTCTCACTACCCTCCAATCCAGGGCTGCTGCAGTCCCTGTTGGAGAGGGGGCAGCGGCTGGGGGTGGAGGTGCCTGAGGCCCAGCAGCTCCAGCGGCAGGTGGAACAGGCGCGTTGGCTGGATGAGGTAAAACGCACGCTGGCTCCCTCTGCCCGAAGGGGTACCCTGGCCGTCATGCGGGGACTATTGGTTGCGGGCTCCAGTGTAGCCCCTAGCCCTGCTGTGGATAAGGCCCAGGCAGAGCTTCAGGAGCTGCTGACCATTGCTGAACGCTGGGAGGAGAAAGCCCACCTCTGCCTGGAGGCCAGGTAGGTCCAGCCCTTTCCCTCCCCTGCCATTCTTTATCCTTCAAAGTTTAGTGAAGAACCTGAAATGTACTGTGGGTAGCCTTGGGCATCACACCCCATGTGGGTATATTAAATTTCCCTGCTCTTTTCTTCCTTTTCTCATTCTTTAAGTCTGTATACACAGAGAGGTAGAGATAGGCTGATGGAGAAGCAGAGGAGGACAAGGTGATATGTGTATACATATCAGTCTAGTCCAATACCAATAGGCTGGCATATATACCTATACAAGAGCATAAGGAACAAACAAATACATAGATGTAGGTAAAAAGATGCCACACATGGGGTATCTAACAGACTTCAGCCACAGGTTACTCAAATGTTGTGTGTGTGGGTACTTCCAGCTAGCTGACAGAGTGGCAAACACAGGTATAAGAGCTATGGCAGAGGGTATATGAGTGCATGCTGTCTGGAGGAAGTAGCGCCTGGCAACCATCTTTAACAAGATAAAAGCAAATAGAAGTAGCAAGAATAATAAATGCCCAACAACGAGCTTATACATGTTTATCTACTGGTCAGGCTAGGCCCTGATCATGCCAAACTGGACACCCTCTTCTCCCTCCCCTACTCCTTTAGGCAGAAACATCCACCAGCCACACTTGAGGCCATAATCCATGAAGCAGAAAACATCCCTGTTCACCTGCCCAATATCCAGTCTTTGAAGGAGGCTCTTGCTAAGGCCCGAGCATGGATTGCTGATGTGGATGAAATCCAAGTAAGAACCCTTTCTCCACACCCACTGTAGACCTTTCATCTAGCTGGGAAGAAATGATACATGCACTGAGTTCTGTGTTGATGGCTAGAGAGTAGAATGGGGCACAGCACATTGCGAGGAGGCAAAAAAATGTGCTTGGAGAGCAGTGTGAGAGGAGGACTTGTGAGACTGGCCTGAAGGAAGTGGAGTGCTGGTTGGGATGAGGATGGTGCAGCAGGGAGGCAAATGTGGAGAATAGAAAATGACAGGTGCCTGGCAGTAGATAGAAAAGACAGACCACAATAGAATAGCTAATCTAGTATTTGTGAAGACTTACTGGCTACCTGGACTGAGCCAGTCTGTGAATGGTGTCATGTGTGGTTAGAAGTATTCTTGAGTACATTATCAGTTGTTTTCTGTTTTGAGATCCTGAATACAGTCTGTCTTCCCAGCTTAAGTCAGACATGGAGAATCAGTAGATCTTGACAAGTTCAACTCATCTTTCTCTCGCCCCATGCTCAGAATGGTGACCACTACCCCTGCTTGGATGACTTGGAGGGCCTGGTGGCTGTGGGTCGGGACCTCCCAGTGGGCCTGGAAGAACTAAGACAGCTAGAGCTGCAGGTACTGACAGCACACTCGTGGAGAGAGAAGGCCTCCAAGACCTTCCTCAAGAAGAACTCTTGCTATACACTATTGGAGGTGAGTACTAGCACTTTGACCTATAGTCTCTCCTTGCCTGGTTTGGCTGTTCTGAGATAGTTTATATGAGAATATGGGTTTTTGAGTAGCACTGGGGAGGAGAGGGTATGGGAGGTATGGAAGAATGGTCATTTGCCTCTGTCTGCCTGCCTCAGGTGCTCTGCCCGTGTGCAGACGCCGGCTCAGACAGCACCAAGCGCAGCCGGTGGATGGAGAAGGAGCTGGGGTTGTACAAATCTGACACAGAGCTGCTGGGGCTGTCTGCACAGGACCTCAGGGACCCAGGCTCTGTGGTAAGATACAGATGGGTGAAGAGCCTGGTGATGATTGTCTGAGCCCTATGACCATGGGCAGACCGCTTGTTCCCTGAGCTCAGTTTTCCTGGTTTGGGAGTGGGGTGTTGAGGAGTCCAGAGAATGAAGGAGACAGGTTGTTGATCTTTTCTTCCCCCTATTCTGGGCACGGCAGATCGTGGCCTTCAAAGAGGGGGAGCAGAAGGAGAAAGAGGGTATCCTGCAGCTTCGTCGCACCAATTCAGCCAAGCCTAATCCACTGATACCATTGACCACATCGTCCTCTACAACTTCTATCTGCGTGTGTGGGCAAGTGCCAGCAGGGGTGGGAGCTCTACAGTGTGACCTGTGTCAGGACTGGTTCCATGGGCGGTGTGTGACAGTACCCCGGCTCCTCAGCTCCCCGAGGTCCAGTCCTACCTCATCCCCACTGCTGGCCTGGTGGGAATGGGACACCAAATTTCTGTGTCCACTGTGTATGCGCTCTCGGCGCCCACGTCTGGAGACCATCCTGGCACTGCTGGTAGCCCTACAGAGACTGCCTGTGCGGCTGCCGGAGGGCGAGGCCCTACAGTGCCTCACAGAGAGGGCCATCAGCTGGCAAGGCCGTGCCAGACAGGCTTTGGCCTCTGAGGAAGTGACTGCTCTGTTGGGACGGCTGGCTGAACTCCGCCAACAACTACAGGCTGAATCCAGGCCTGAGGAGACCCCTGCATACTCTTCAGATGCTGGAGAAGGCACTGGCAAGGATCTTCCTAAGGTGAGCTTCTTAGCCCAGATTTTACCCTCAAATTTCTGTTCCCTGGCCTGTACCCCTATTTAGACTCCAGCTCTGCCTTTTCTCCAGTTTTAAGACTCTTTTGGCCCAGTTTTGTTTCATCCTATATCTGTCCACGTCTCTAGACCCTGCTTGTTGCTGGCACCCCATGTCAGCCCTCCATAGAGGCTCTTAGATTTGGGGTTGAGGAAGGAAGAGTAGGGACTGGCTCTTCAGTTCAGTTACCCCCCTGCCCTTTCCTGATCTCCTTGGCAGGTCCAGGGGTTGTTGGAGAATGGGGACAGTGTGACCAGTCCTGAGAAGGTGGCCACAGAGGAGGGCTCAGGTAAGAGAGGTAGGTCTAGCTGTAGTATGAGTAGGCTGCTGAGTATTAGCAGAGTGACCCATGGTGTCCTCAGCTCTGTCATAGTGGTGTGGGATAAGACCAAGGACAACCTCTAACCTAGCCTGTTGCCACAACCCCCAGATCTGGAGCTGCTATCCTCGCTGTTGCCACAGTTGACTGGCCCTGTGTTGGAACTGCCTGAGGCAACCCGGGCCCCCCTGGAGGAGCTTATGATGGAAGGTGATCTGCTTGAGGTGACCCTAGATGAGAACCACAGCATCTGGCAACTGCTGCAGGCTGGGCAGCCTCCAGACATGGAGAGGATCCATACACTTCTGGAGGTAAGGAAAGGAGTCATGGGCAGGGCCAGGTCAGGCCAATTAGCCAGGGAGCCCAGGCCCTGGCTGTTGGCCCACACCTGTCTTTTTTTTGAAAGAGGGAGGGTAAGCCAAGATCTTGCTGTATAGCCCCAGCTGGCCTGGTACTTGGCTATATTGCCCAGGCTAGCTTTGAACTCATGGCAGTGTTCCTACCTCAGACTCAAAAGTGCTGAGATTATAGGCATCCACAACCAAGTCTCACTCATAATCTTTCTTTCTGCCCATCTGTGATCACAGCTTGAGAAAGCAGAGCGCCATGGGAGTCGGGCTCGAGGCCGAGCCCTGGAGAGGCGGCGGCGGCGGAAGGTGGATCGGGGTGGGGAGACCGATGACCCAGCCCGAGAGGAGCTAGAGCCAAAGAGGGTACGGAGCTCAGGGCCAGAAGCTGAGGAAGCCCAAGAAGAAGAGGAGCTGGAGGAGGAGACTGGGGGTGAGGCCCCCCCTGTGCCCCTCCCTACCACTGGCAGCCCCAGCATCCAGGAGGACCAGGATGGCTTAGAACCGGTGTTAGAGGCCACTTCAGACCCCTCAGCTCCTTTTTCTACTCTGACTTCCCGGCTGCTGATACCCTGCCCACAGCAGCCACCTCGGCAACAGTTGTGACAGTGGCTGAGCCTAGCACAGACCCCATCAAAGATTCCTCCTTGGCCTCAAGGATCCTTTCTGACCATCAAGCTTGCTTCTTGGAGGTGGGTGGGTAGGTGGGGGAGACTCACCACCACCCCTGAGTCTGTGACTTTTGTATTCTGACTCCAAGGTATTGTTCAGACCTCAGCTCTTGGGGGCCGGCCCCTGGAGTCTCCCGTCCCTGGTAACCTCTAACCAGCATTTCCAGACACCAGAGGCAGATAGATAGATGGGCAGGGGGGTCAACTGGGGCTGGGCCATCACCATTCCAGAGACAAATCCAGGGAATATGCAAACTGGGGGACCTCTCCCTTCTCCCCAGTTCTGGCCCTGGTCAGGCCATGCTACACTAACCTCCCCTCCCCTTCTTACTCTTTTGCCTTCCCCACCTCCTTTTTACTTCCTCCCTCTTACCTTCTCCACCTTCTCCCACTGTTCTACCCAGGAGGAGGAAAATTCACATAGCTGTGCTCACTTTTTTTTTAATTTTAAATGAATTTTGTTGGGAGCTGAACAGGGCTCCCTATGGTCTGAAGAAGGCTTTTGGTGCTTGTCCACACACCCACCTCAACCCTTCCTGCCCATCCTCCCCTGTCTCCTTTCCTCCTCCTGGGTTCATGCTGTAATAAAAGAAGATTGTTGGTGTGTAATTAATTTGTTCAAAAGGAAAAGCAAAAGAAGAAACTTCGTTCCAGCTGAAGCCTATTTTAATTTTATTTTATTATTTTCCTCTTGTTAGAAATAAAACCCTTAGCAATGTTTTTTTGAAACATGTTTTTGAAGTGCATTTCTCTTCAAAAAGAAAGCAGACTTCTTCACCTGTTAATGGAGCAGCTTTAGTACTAGCAGTGGTGCCAGGGCTGAGGTCGGGGAACCAGAGTTCTGACTCTGAATCTTACTAGCTTCTCTCTAACCTTGGACAAGTCACCCTGGTTCTCCCCCAAGCCTAATTTGCACAGCAGTTTCCCCTAGTTTTGTTCTCTAGCTTCCTGTTCCACTGGGGACTTTTTCTTTGTGACTTTATTGAGGTATAGTATCCACACCATAAAATTCAGCAGTTTTAAATATGTAATTTGGTGAGTCAGACCATTGTTCTGGAAGTGTAGATCTGATCATGCTTGAAACTTTCTGTGATACTTCATTTCCTTTTCAAAGTAATCCATACAACCTCATTCTTTGTAGAGTCTTTTCTTGTCTACCATATGCCACATTCAGAGCACCATCCTTGATGTTGGTTCTTTCTGTCTCTAATGAATGTGTGGTTATTTGTAATTTATGAGTCACTTAAAAAAATCTGCATTATACCATATAGTTCATCCACTTAAAGTATATAATTCAGTGACTTTTAGTATATTTCAGTTATTCAGCCACCACTGCAAAAAAATTTTTAGAATGTTTTTATCATCCTCAAAAGAAGCCCCACATTCCTTACGTGTGTTATCCTCCCATCCCCATTTGTCTATTCTGGACATTTTATATAAATGAAATTGTACAATATGTGATCCTTTTGTGTCTGGCTTCTTTGATTTAGTATAGTAGCTTCAGGCCTACTAACAGTCCTACAGTGATTGGGCAGATTTTCCCCTTTCTGAGCCTCAAATATGAAGGGGCTACACTCCCGCTCTCCTGGAGATTGTTTACATGTTTTTGTGGGTAGCTGCATGCATTTTTTTTCAGATAAGACTAACCAGTTTGCATCAGATTCATAAAGGGACCCTCCAAAGGCCGAGAACCATTCTTTGTGGTCCCTAGTATTCTGTGTTCAGAGTTTACCTAGGCATAGAGAGGAAGCAGAAGCATGGAGGCCCTGCTTTTCTAGGTAGCTTCCATTCATTCCTAGCTTCTCTGAGGATTTTCTCTTCTCAAGGTCTGCTGAATGGTATTAGAAGCTGAAGTCTGGCCTTGACCCCTAGCTAAGGAGCTCAGCACACTGCCACTCTATATTTTCCTTCATTTATATGTTCAGAAGGCTCGTTTTGTTCCACTTCTCCCTTTTCCCAGGATTTCCAGTTGATAGGAACCTAGTGATATAAGATATCCCACCCTCTTTTGATGGATTTTAGTGGTGGGAACATGGCTCAGACCTGCCCTTTCCGGTCTATATGTGTTGAAAGGGAAATGCCACTGAACAACCCTGTTCTGGGCCTGATTTGATCCCAGGTCCCCCACTCAAGGGGAAAACACTGACCTTTTGTTTGCCCATCTGTTGTAATTAATCATGGAAATAGAGTTGAAGGTTGCAGAAGAGCCATCTGAACAGGTGCCCAAAGGAACTCAATCTTAGACTTTCCTTTGGTTCTACATCTATCCCCCTTTCCCAGACACTCCCCTCGAAAAAGAGTGATGATGTCAAGAGAGTAAGAGAGGTGGGTAGAATAAGGCTGAGGATGTAGAGGAAGTCTTACCTCAAAGTCATTTTCTTTTAGAAATAACACCTTGCTGCTTCATCCTGCCAGACAGTTCCACTTCTGTCAGGATGTACCTGAGTTTGCAGGGAATGGAAGAAACATTACTCCTACTAAACTCCTACCCCATACTCTTCCTTTGACCCAACTGACCTTTTCTTCCCACCTCTAGCTTTTTAGTGCTTCCAGTGTGCCTTAAATGGGGTCTGAAACACTAGGTTTAATGGGTTTCTCTCCTCTCCACCTAAAGCTTCCTGTACTGATAGTTCCTGGAGGGAAGAGGGCAAGACCCAGGCCTTAAGTCTTCTGACTTTGTTTTGGGGCTTTGGGATCTGAATAGTCACTTCAGAAAGAGGCAGATATAAATGACAGCTGGAGCCCAAGCTGTATATGAACTCTACTCCTGCACTGGATAAAGCCCACTAGTGCAGGATGCTACTTTAGGAGTGGGGCCTGGGTTTGAGAATCATGGTCAGCAGGGCCCTGAAGTGAAGATATTAACCATACTTCTCAGAAGACCTGATACAGTGATGAGAAGCAGAGAAGAGAGAGTCCTTGCCCCTGGGGCACTTATATCCCAGAAAAGCGAAGACAGGCATTCCTTGTGAACACACTTCTGGTGCCAAGCTCCATGTAAGATGGTTTGCAGAATCCTTTTAAGCATATAGGAAATAGACCACCCCCCCAGGAGAATAGGCCAGGACCAGGCATAGCTTTACAGGGCTATGATTTTCACCTTTATAAATCTAGAGTCCTATTCTTCATGTCAGAAGGAGTCCAAAGTAATTGGTCTGCCACCAGGATATTGTTCATAGTGTGACTTTACTGTTGGTAGGCTGGGAATTCAGCAATGCTGGTTTGGTAGGTAGAGACTCATATTGCTAAAGTTCTACATAATTATTTCCATGCCTGTGTTAAACTAACTTGACAAGTACGTGCCTCCGAAACCAATTCTCTGGAGGTAGAAGCAGGGAGATCGCAAGTTTGAGGCTAGCCAAGGTTTCACAGCAAGACCCTCTCTCAAAAACAAAAAGCAAACATACCATAAAGCAACTAAACTGAGATAAATTCTCAGTTCTGTGGGTTAGAAATTTGGGTATAACTTAACTGAGTTTATCAGGGCCAACTCCCAGACTGCAATGAAGTTATCAAATGGGGCTGCAGTCATCTATCTTGAGGCTTAATTGCAGAAGTATCTGCTTAGATCCTCATGGCTGTTGGCAGGATTCAGTTTCTTGCTGGCTATTGGACAGGGTTCACTCAGTTCTTTGCCATGTGGATCTTTCCATAGGGCAGCTCACAACATGGCAGCTTGCTTCGTCAGAACAGTTGAGATAAGCAAGAGAGAATGAGAGTGGCAGCGTGTGAGACAGAAGTCAGTTTATAACCTAATCTCAGAGGTGACATCCCATTGTTTTTGCAATTGTGTATTCATTAGAAGCCATTAGTAGGGCGGGAAAAAAAATACAGGTGTAGACCACATTCACAAGGAGGGAATTAAACAAGAATGTAAATACCAGGAGGTGGGGGTCATCTTGGAGAATGACTGCCATGACTTGCTCTCATACTTAATTCATGTCCCTTCTACATACAAAGTATATTCATTCGTTTCTAAATTCTCTTAAGTCTCATCCCATTACAACATCACCACCTCAAACGTGAATGAGTTGCCTTGGGTATATTCTCTTTTTTTTTTTTTGAGCCTGTAGCCCCCAGCTGGCCTGGAACTTGTTACAGTGCTATGTAGACCAGGCTGGCCTTGAACTCACAGAGATCTGCCTCCCAAGTGCTGGGATCTACCTCTGCCTCCCAAGTGCTGGGATTAAAGATGTGTGCCACCACGCCCAGCATGGCACTGGTATATTCGTTATATATGGCTCAAGTATCATTTTTCTCTGTGGTAAGATACAAGTTATCTGTCCCTAGCACATCTAATATACAATGGCAAAAAAAGACATATACAGATAGTCCAGTTCAAAAAGGGTAAGGTGTGTGTATCGGTGCGCATGCACAAGTGCCTGTAGTAATTAAAAGATAAAGGAATTGGTGATTTGTAACAAGTCTGAAATCCAGCTGGTAAATGTCTTAATTTGACTATAAGATCTAGAAGTAAGCTTTCATGCTGTTGGCTCTTAATTTTTGGGCCCTTGGTTCCACCTTCTGTGCCTTCTTTTTCATAAGGAGTAGCATGTTTGCAGCTGAGTTTTTCCAATCTGCTTTCTGTGGTAGAGTTTTAGAGGTCCCAGTGGCTTCTCATCATGTCTCTGTAATCCGTTGCCATCAGGACATGGTTCCATAAAAGGGCTTATAAGCAGTTTCTTCTGTTGGCAGGCTGAACATTCAGCAGTAACTAGCCAGATTTGCCTCAAGGGCAGTCCGTACTGGAGTACAGCTTATAGCTGCCATCATGGCTACATTCAGGAATCTTTTGGATAAGGATAAAAGTGATGTGACAAGATAGAGATTAACCACATCCACAGAATGGAAATCTCTCATCTGACTGAGATCTTCCTTGGTAGTGGATTCTCCCTGTTTATGTGAAACACTGCCCATTCCAAGAGGGACATCCATATATGCATTTTCCTTACATGTCCTTTTCAGTGTTTCAATCTTGTTCTTTGCAAATTCTTGACCATGAATCATGAGTCAGTGGACAGGTATCTAGATTTCTGACCTTTTCTGTGACCGTAATTTTCCTACTGGAAAAATTTCCTTCTCACTGTTCTTGAGGATCACCTCTAAGTGAAACTGTAACCCTGAATCTAGCCACTTTGAGCAGGTGCCAACATGTAATGTCGAACCATCAGTTTGTTTGACTATTGTATCTCTTGGTTATCTGGCCTCAAGAAGCTCCACATAAGGCCTCAAGATATAGGGAAGAAAAGAATGATGGTGTAGAAGGTATGAGCCACTTGCTCAGGTATAGGTAACTTAGGTTTTCGAGACTTGGTTGTATAAACTGATTTGATGCAGTGTTGCCACCAAATTTAACAGACCTTTTCTCTGCTTCTGAGACCTCCTATATCATGATGTTGCCACTTAGCAGGTGAAAGTGCTTACTATGCAACCCCGGTGACCTGAGCTCATTCCTGGTACCCACATGTGGAAGGAGAGAATCAATTGCAAGTTGTCCTCTGACCTCCACATCTGTGACATGTTGCCTGCATGCACACACAAATGGATGTAATGAAAAATTTTAATGTTGTATTTCTTTTTTATTTTCTGTTAGTTTCCAGAAGTCCTCAATTTGATCTTTCAACTCTAATTTGTTCTTATACTATGGCCCTGGTATTCTTTTTTAGTATATAGTAATTTTTATTATTTTATTTTATTTTATGTGTATGAGTGTATTGCCTGCATGTATGTGCGTGCACCTGTGTCGTGCAGTGCCGCAGAGGTCAGAAGAGGGTGTCCGATTCCCCTGGAACTGGAGTTAAGGACAGTTTGTAGCCTCCATGTGGGTGCTGGGAATTGAACCCGGGTCCTCTGCAAGAACAACCAGTGCTCTTAACCTCTGAGCCATCTCTAGCCCCTGTTGTTTTTAATCTTTTTTGAGACAGTCTTCCTATAGCCCCAGCTGGCCTAGAACTCACTATGTAGACCAGGCTGGCCTCACAGAGATCCTCCTGCCTCTGCCTGGGATTAAAGGTATGAGCCACCATGCCCAGCTCATCTATAGCATTTTTTATTCTTTGAGAATCTCATACATGTATGCAATGTATTTTGATCATAGCCATCCTCCAACTTACCCCAGGCCTGCTCCAACAGATCTACCTTGAATTAGCTGCCTTTATGGTATGTAGCTGCATGAATGTGGGGCCAACCACTGGAACTTGGGCAACCTACACTGGTTGGCCACAGCACCACAGAAAAACTACTCTCCCTCCCCCAGCAGGGCTTTTCTCTTCTTTATGCTATGTATACTGTGTGTTTAACTAATATATCCAGGAACTGGAAAAATCCCCTGGGTCAATAAAAAGGCTCAGGACAAAACTTCATGTATAATCTGATGTCACCCTGACTGGTGAACCACAATGATAGCCTGGGTCATCAGGGATTAGCACTAATTCAGAACTGATATCTAGTGTATTTCAAGAGGTCTTGGTATTTTTCTGTCATCAGTGTGGAGGTCTCTGTGGTGAAAGCAAGGAGGGAAATTTTACCATATACACTTGTAAAAAGTATAGCAAAGCTTTTCTTCAAAGGAACCCTTCCTCTTCATTCAAGGGGCTTTAGTCTGTGAACTGAGGGAGAGATTGGGACTCTGCACTTTGGTGTCTAGACCTTCATTTGTGATACTAGATTTATTTTTGGTTATGCAACAAATAAGACTTTTTGGTATAGACTGTCCATCCATTTTAGTACCAGGGAAACCATATTAAATTAGTATTATAGATCTACACAGATCAATCCATTCTGACTACTGCCGTCCATTATAGGAACCACACTCAATTTGTCTCTGGAGGTGATCCCATTGAAATCTTCAAAACACAGCATGATTTTAGTATTTATCATCTCCATCCTACTTGGCCAAAAGTGAAAATGACCATGTGAGAGGTTTTAAGAAACTGGAATTCAGATAATGGATATATCCAGTTGCAGGGGACACTGGAAAATATAGTCTGAATTTGTCCTCAGGAAAAAGAGGAAAAACGTTTAATGACTACCTGGCCAGTCTCTGCCGTATTTCATAATGTATTTTTCAAAGCCCTTGTGAAAACAATGTTAGTATAGTGAGTTGAATGGATTACTATGATTAATCAATTCTAGCTTTTTTTTTTTTTCAGTCTTTTTAAGACAGGGTCTCCCTATAGCCACCAGTTGGCCAGGAACTCACTATGTAGACATAAACCAGAGATCTCTCTGCCTGTGCTGCCTGCTTGCTGAAATTAAAGGCATGTACCACCATGCCCAGCTAATTCTAATGTTCTTATTGCCCTAAACCTTTGCACTCTGTCTACATTGTCCCAGAGAAGTTCTGGCATCTTAACTTCATTTAACAGACTACTGTTGAGTCCAAGTTTGGGATAACCAATAAAACAACTTTGAGAAATACTCATAGCTGCTTCAGCTAACAAAGTGTACTTTCTATCATGTGCACTATGTATACAGGATTGCTAATGAGTGTATCCATATTAAAAAGTTTGACCTTATCAAAACCATGTGAAGATATCACAAGAAAAGATGGTTATAGAACACACCATCTTTTATGAATATAAACACAAAAACCTCAACGAAGCCTTAAACTAAATCCAGCAGCAGATTAAAAGTATTATAAACTGCAATGTGGTAGCATATGCCTTTAATCCCAGCAGAGGCAGGTGGAACTCTGTGAGTTCAAGTCCAGCCTGGTTTACATAGTTCCAGGACAGCTGGGGCTACAGGGAGACCCTGTCTCAAAAAAAAAAAAAAAAAAGTTTTATAACCTGTGACAAGTAGGGCTTACTCTAGGAATGCAGGTATGATTCAACATAAGAAAATCAGTTATAAAACAAAGGGAAAAAATAAGTACCTTAGCTTATATAGAAAATACATTTCAGATGCAGAAAAATAGTGCAGTGTTACTATGCCAACATTATAATTACCTGAATAAACAGAATCCTAATCCTAGTTTTAAAAAATATTTTATTTTTATTTTATGTGTATGCGTGTATTGCCTGCATGTAGGTAAGTGCACCCATGTTGTGCAGTGCCCACGGAGGACAGAAGAGACTGTCGGATACCCTGGAACTAGAGTTCCGTACAGTTGTTAGCTGCCATGTGGGTGCTGGGATTCGAACCCGGGTCTTCTGCAAGAATAGTGTTCTTAACCACTGAGCCATCTCTCCAGCCGCAATCCTAGTTTTTAAGAGCGACCCAAACTCTTTTCCCTAGATATTTCTTGGAACTGTCTCCTGGAACTGTGCTGGTGGAACTGTCTTGTTGAACTCTGTTGCAGGAACCGCCCCCCAGTTCTGCCCTGCCCATAATTTTATTTAAAATGGTTTCTCCAGCTCCAATTGGGGAAGTAGAAGCTTGACTCCACCCTAATGTTAGCAGACCATCTGGCCTTTTCATCCCTAGTTCTAGAATATCTCAATCACCCACGGTCAATGTCCTTCACCACCTCCACTGTGTCCAATGGAGATGGGGCACACCTTTCAGTGCTTTGATATGCTAATTCTCAAAAATATCCTGCGTAATACACATACAATCATCTTTTTTGGGTGGAGTACCAAATTGAGGTTGCCTAGGAAGAGATCAAGTACAAAGGTCACAAGACATAAAAGCGCATGGTTTTGCTGGTTTAATAAAAAGTCATTAGTCCAAATGTCCATTTGTAAAAGTCATTTCCACGAGAAAGCTGATAAATTCCAAAAAGTTGCGGGATGCAAGATCAGTATGTAAAAATCAGTTGTTTGGGGATGGAGAAATGGCTCAGTGGTTAAAAGCAACTGCTGATCTTGCAGAGGACCTGGGTTCATTTCCCAGCACCCACTAGGTGCCTAACCATAGTAACTCCAGTTCCAGGGATCCAGTGTCATCTTCTGGCCCCCACGGGCACTGCATACACATAAAAATATATGTAAAATTAACAAAAATTTTAAAATAAATTGGTTAACTTAAAAGTTCGTTGTTTTTTTTACATTAGTAACAAATGATCCAAAAATGAAATTAAAGCAGTTCCATTAGCATCTGAAAAAATACCCAAGAGTAAATTTAATTATGGAGGAGAAACACTTATACATTGAAAACTATAAAAAGGTTGCTGAAATTAAAAAAAAAAAAGGAAAGCTCCACAAATTCAATGCAATCCATTTGAAAATTCCAGCTGTCTTTTTACCGGCAAAGAAAAGCCAGTTCTCAAATTCAAATGGACTTGCAAAGGAGTAATAAAATGAATAGCCAAAGCAATGTTAAAAAAAAATCAAATCAAATGGTGCTGGAGACTGAACCTAAGGATGCGTACATGGTAGGCAAGCATTCTACCACTGGACTAATTCCCAAGCCAGAATACACAGTAAGGAAAAGAATAGTGGCTTCAACAGATGGTGCTGGGACAGTTGAATTTTCACATGTAAAAGAATGAAATTGGGCTGGAGAGTTGGCTCAGTGGTTAAGAGCACTGATTGTTCTTGCAGAAGACCTGGGTTTGAATCCCAGTTCCCACATGGCAGCTAACAACTGTCTGTAATTCCAGTTCCAGGGGATCCGACAGCCTCTTCTCTGCGGGCACTGCACGACACGGATGCACTTACCTACATGTAGGCAATACATGTATACACATAAAATAAAAATACTAAGCCGGGCATGGTAGTGCATGCCTTTAATCCCAGCACCGGGAGGCAGAGGCAGGTGGATCTCTGTGAGTTCGAGCCAGCCTGGTCTCCATTAGTGAATCCAGGCCAGCTGCGGCTACAGGGAGACCTTGTCTCAAAAAGACCAAATAATAATAATAATAATAATAATAAAATATTTTAAAAAGAATGAAATTGGACCCCCTGCTTCTCACTATATACTATTAACTCAATATGAATCAATTATATAAAGAACTAAAACCATAAAACTCTTTAAATGGAAACAGTTGATTTTCATGACCTTAAATTCAGTAGTGGATTTTTACATATTAAAAAAGCATGAGCAACATCAGCAGATACATTATAGTTCATCTGCATTTTGTTCTGTATCAAAGGATATTATCAGGGCTGGAGAGAGAGCTCGGTGGTTAAGAGCACTGGCTGCTCTTGCAGAGGACCCGGGTTTGGTTCCCAGCACCCATATAGTGGCTAAAAACTGTCCTTAATTCCAGCATCCACCCTTAATTCCAGTTCCAGGGAATCGAGCACCCTCTTCTGGCCTCAGCAGGCATTGCATGACAACAGGTGCACTTACATGCAGGCAAAACATTCATACAAAATAAAAGCACACACACAAAAAAATGTTTAAAAGACATTATCAGCTGGGCATAGTGGTGCACACCTGTACTGTCAGTACCTGGGAGGCAGAGTCAGGCGGATCTTTGTGTGATTGATGCTAGCCTGGTCTACATAGTGAGCTCCAAGGCCAGCTGGGGCTACAGGGAGACCCCATCTAAAAAACAATACAATACAGAAAAAGAATGAAATCTAAGAAATGAAAAGGCAGCTTATACCTAAGTGTCTCTGTGTGGGTATATACGCATGAGTGCAGGTACTGGCAGAACAGAAGAGGACATCAGATCCCCTGGGGCAGGAATTACAAGTAGTTGTGAGCTGGGAACCAAACTTGGGTCCTTTGCAAGAATAGTATGTGTTCTTCATTGCTAAGCCCTCTCAGCCCCTAGAGTGTATGTGTGTGTGTATATGTGTGTATGTGTGTGTATTGTCCACTCAGCCCCTAGAGTGTGTGTGTGTGTGTGTGTGTGTATGTGCGTATTGTCCAAACCTACAGGTTATGCCTCAGAAGAAAATAATATACAACTGATTTAAAGGTACTTATGTGCCCAATAGATTGAAGAATGGGATGTTTCGTACATATTAAAATCTTTTATCCCAAATGAAATGTCAAAATAATTTCCAGCTCACTGATAATGCCAGGAAGAAGAAAAATTCTCAGCCAATTTTCAATGAATTTACTAAGCAAAAAGGTAAAATTGATTTGCCCATGTAAATACTCAGATTTGAACTAATGGAACTAATGTGTAACAAAGCTGCTTTTTGAACTGACAAAAAGTATGGAATTTTATGGTTATTAAATATGTCACTTTTTAAAAATATGGAACACTTCACGAATTTGTGTCATTCTTGCACAGGGGCCGTACTGATCTCTGTATCATTCCAGGTTTAGTGTATGTGCTGCCAAAGCAAGTACCCCTAGAATATATTTATAATTCATGTATCTGCTAAGAATTTACCGTCCAGATTACGAAAAGAACTTAACAACAAAAAGGCACTCCAGTTTTAAAATAGGCAAAAAAAATCTGGGAATGGTGGCATGTGACTAATTCCAGTACTCATGAAGCAGAAATAGAATTTCAGGTTAGAAGCCAGCCTGGATTGCACAAGACCCAGTGTCAAAAAATAAGGGTGGACAACTTGAATAGACATCTCTCCAAAGAAGATATGAAAATGGTCAAGAAGCACATGAAAAGATACTCATAAGTTAACAGGGAGCTGCAAATCAAAGCCACGGTGAGACACTACGTACCTACTAGAATGGAAAGTGTGTGTGTACATACACTAGTGTTCACAGTGCCAGGTCCTTGAGTACTTGAGGCCTAGGGGATGGACAGGTAGACACAGACACAGAGGTATTCAGCACCAAGGCCTGGGATCTAGAGTATTATTACAAGCTTTAGAGGCCAGAGATTTACTGTTCCAGGTGTTCAGATTGGAGGCTTATTGCTCTGGGCTTTAACCACTAACTAAATCTGGTACTGGTAGTTATGCTCCTCATCTTCCAGCATTAGTGAGTGGCAGCAACAGGCAGTGCCTGCTAGTTTTAACTTCTGTGTATGTGTTGGGACCCTCGGGTCCTATAGTGGTGAGTGTCAGAGCTCTCATGCCTAGGGTATTAGGACCCTCGGCCTTTAAAGCTTGGCCACTCCCTGGCACTGTTCCAGTAACTGGGACCCACAATTTCTCATCTCTGGCTTTTCACAGCCTTCTGTCATTCCGCAATCTTGGCTGTCAGAATTCTAGCACTCCTGTACTTCCATCCTCCCTCTTCCTCACCACATATGCTCTCCATTGTTTCTGCTCCCAGCCACTCCAGCTGTCCTGTTACTGCTATTGATGCTGCTGAGGCAGCGCATGCTGCCACCTTACCACTGCTGTGACCCTGCTGCCGCTTCTAGTGTCTCCTCGTCATGTTGCAAGTTTGGCCACGCTACTAATGATTACAGTCAGAAAACAAAATATCACTAGAGAGAAGCCTTTTTAAAAAATAATTTATTGAGAATTTCATACATACATATAAGCTGTTTTGATCAAATCCATGTCCACTCCTTCCCCTCCAACTCCTCCCATATCTCCCCATCACTTTTTTCTGACAATTTCATGTACTCGTTCTTCTTTATTTTTTTATCGGGCTTTTGGCTACTCTAACATTCCCCCTTCTGAAGAGATAACCCTAAAATCTTTTTAAAAAAATATTTTATTTATTATTTTTATTTTATGTGTATGAGTGTATTGCCTGCATGTACGTGAGTGCACCTGTGTCGTGCAATGCCGCGGAGGTCAGAAGAGGGCTTCGGAGTCCCCTGAAACTGGAATTAAGGATGGTTCGCAGCCATCATGTGGGTGCTGGGAATCAAACCCAGGTCCTCTGCAAGAGCAGTCAGTGCTCTTAACCACTGAGCCATCTCTCCAGCCCCAACCCTAAAATCTTTTAAGGATTAGACAAAAGCCCCCAAATATTTTTGACACTTTTGGCCTTTGGAATGGAGTAGGTTGCTAAGAGGCCCAAGGACATTGTGAGTTTTAGCCAAGAAACTGGATACTTTTCTTTGGGGTCTTTTTCCCCAACTGCCTAGCCAATTCCTACCTCCTATTCTTATCACACCATCCTCTGAAGAGGTTACCCAGCTTGCAGATAGGGAATTGGGTCTCACCCACTCTGGCTTCTTCCATGTTGAACAGGGATGCAGGGCAAGGCAATTGGAGTACCCCTTCAGTGGGTCTATCTAAAAGACTCCCAAACTGCATAACTCTTATCTGTAGGGGGAAAGAAAGTCCTTGACTGGTGAATAGGAGATGTGAAGGAGAAGTAAAGGCAAGAATAATTAGCATTACAAGTTCTAGACAGGGAACTAGAAAAAAGTCAGAACAGGGCAATTTTCAAATGTTCATCTGAGAGTCCATTGGAATTTCTTGACAAGGGCTTCCAAAAGCATCCCTCTATTGGGTTCCTCCTCATTTTTCTTTTGTCTGCCAAGGCTGGACTCACAGTGATAGATTCAGGATTTGCTTTCAGGTATTTTGATAGCTATTGTAGTGGTTAGAATCACTGTCAGTTCCCTCTCAAAGGCTTCTAGATAGGGGGAGAAAACAAATTCATCCATCATTTTAGAACAATAGCTAGTTCTCTCCCTTAGCTACAGGTGGGCACTACAGTATTGCAGACCAAGATTTGAAGTCTTACGTCTGAG
Source organism: Nannospalax galili (assembly GCF_000622305.1). Taxonomy (NCBI): domain Eukaryota; kingdom Metazoa; phylum Chordata; class Mammalia; order Rodentia; family Spalacidae; genus Nannospalax; species Nannospalax galili. The sequence continues at coordinate 1,679,082 of NW_008352653.1, forward strand.
CAGCGCTTTCTGGTTAGGAACAAAACCATCAATGAGAAATAATTGCCTAAATAACTTTTTTTTTTTTTTTTGGTCTTTTTGAGACAGGGTCTCCCTGTAGCTCCAGCTGCCTGGAACTCACTCTGTAGACCAGGCTGGCCTTGAACTCACAGAGATCCGCCTGCCTCTGTCTCCCAAGTGCTGGGATTAAAGGCCAGTAGTGGTGGCACATGCGGGTAGGATATGCTGAAGAGGCAGAGACAGGAGGATCTGGAGTTCGAGGCCAGCCTGGGCTACACGTTAAAAAAGCCGGGCGAGGTGGGCATACCTTTAATCCCAGCACTTGGGAGGCAGAGGCAGGCGGATCTCTGTGAGTTCAAGGCCGGCCTGGTCTACATACTGAATTCCAGGACAGCTGGGGCTACAGAGAGACCCTGTCTCAAAAAAGACCAAAAAAATAATAATAACTTTTTATATGGACTTAAGCCTAATGTCTGGAAAGTATAATCCCTTGAACTCTTAAAGAAATATACTGATGACTTTACTCTTTGGTTATACTTTCCTTTTGGGTGTTTAAGACCATACAGTTGGCCCAAATAAATCAATTTATCTTTACACTTAAGGTCGTTTGAGGATCTCTTCCTCAGGGATCTCATGGGCTTGGGAGGAGCCCCTGGCTCCTTTCTTTTACCAGTTCTATCTATGTGGAGATAAGTCAAAGGTCCTGCTCAATCACGTCTGGCTTCACTTGGAAGCATAGATGAGCTGTTTCCCCTGAGTTGACCCTGAGAGAATTCTTTTAATGGGTATAATGTTGTAACACCAGGGGACAACACTGTGCTTTGTTTTTATGTAGTGCTGCCTTTATGGGACCAATGGTGTAGGACCATTTTTGGAACATACATAGCCTCTCCAGGATCACGTCCCTAAAGAAAACTGACTCTGGTTCCTCCTTCAGCCATTAATTGCCAATAGCTCCTCAGCTAGGGGGTGGGTTTTCATGAGCCTGTCTCCCTTCCATGCTGAGATTTTGGCTTATTTGATCTTGTGCATGCAGTCACAGCTGCTGTGAGTTCATGTGTGTAATGGCTCTGTCATGCCTGGCAAATACCATTTCACTGTACAAGCTCACTACCTCTGACTCTTACACTCTTTCTATCCCCTTCTTCTTCAATGATCCCTGAGCCTTAGGGGCAGGGTATGATATAGATGTCCCATTTAGAGCTGAGCACTTCACAGTCTCTTATTCTCTGTATTTTGAGTAGTCATGGGTCTCTGTATGAATCACCATCTACTGCAAAAAGAAGCTTCTCTGATGACAGTTGAAAAATGCCCTATTCTGGGCTGGAGAGATGGTTCAGTGAGTAAGAGCCCTGGCTGCTCTTGTAGAGGACCCGGGTTTGGTTGTTAGCACCCACATGGTGGGTAACAACCATCTGTAATTCCAATTCCAGGAATCTGACACCCTCTTCCTCCATGGGCACTGCATGCACATAGTGCATATTATATATACATATATATGCAAAACACATACACATAAAATATTTTTTTAAAAAGATGTCCTAATCTGTGGGTATAAGAGTAAGAACCCAGCCGGGCATGGTGGCACATGCCTTTAATCCCAGCACTTGGGAGGCAGAGGCAGGCGGATCTCTGTGAGTTCAAGGCCAGCCTGGTCTACATAGCAAGTTCCAGGACAGTTGGGGCTACAGGGAGACTCTGTCTCAAAAAGAAAAAAAAAAAAAAAAAGAGTAAGAACTCAAGCTGGGCGTAGTGGTGTATGCCTTTAATCCTAACACTCAGGAGGCAGAGGCAGGCACATCTCTGTGAGTTCAAGGCCAGCCTGGTCTACATCATGAGTTCTAGGACAGTTAAGGCTGCAGGGAAGGGAAACCCTATCTCAAAAAGACCAAAACAAAACAAAACAAAAAACCAAAACCAAAAAACCCTCAGAGGACAGTGTATTAGTAGGTCCACTTAGCAGAATAACAGTATTAGGTTCTCCCCTATGACTTTGGCAACCACAGGATTTGGGCCCAGTTAATGGTAGGTACCAGGTATGAGTTACATCTTGTGCAACAGGTCTTAAATCCAACCAGAATGTGGTTCATTACTGCCATAACATTCCTACCGCTATTGCACCCATGGGTATATCTTTTTATTTATTTATTTTAAAAATATTTTATTTTTATTTTATTTGTATGAATGTATTGCCTGCATGTATTATGTAAGTGCACCCATGTTGTGCAATGCCCACAGAGGTCAGAAGAGGGTGTCGGATTCCCTGGAACTGGAGTTACGGATGGCTGTCAGCCACCATGTGGATGCTGGGAATCGAACCCAGGGCCTCTGCAAGAAAAGCCAGTGCTCTTAACTGCTGAGCCATCTCTCCAGCCCTACCCATGGGTTTATCTTACCAAGCCAGTCATTATTGTAGCTTGCAGGGTTCACAGCAGGGTAAAACTTTTGATGACTTTTCTCCCCTGGTAGTATGCATAGAACCTTCCAGGACTATGAAAGCTAGCCAGTACAGATGAAGCTTCCAGGTATCAACTTGATTTCTCCATGTCCTATGACTCAGGTATGTGGTATCTTCAGGAATAGGGTATTACCATTAAGTTCTGGATGGTAGCCAAGAGCAATGGCAATATCTTGTAATTTTTTGGGAGGGGGGATCTGGGATCTCACTGACCAACAATAAAAGGTTTCTCATATCTGGCATTAGGCTTTTTTATTTAATAAATAATTCCAATTCTTCCCCTAACCCTCTCCCACTTTTCTCTCTTAATGTGCTTTGTTTTAAACCCATTGAATACACATAGTGCTGCCTGTATGGGCATAGGTATAAAACCATCTATTGGAGCATGTGTAGCCTTTCCAGGATCACGTCCCTGAATAAAACTGACTCTTGCTCCTCTATAAGTATTAACCCCATTGCCTGGATATATCACAGTTTACTTATCTTCTCACATATTGAAGCATGCCTTGGTTGTTTCAAAGTTTGGGTACTTTTTTTGTTGTTACTGCTGCTATTATAGTAGCCTAAGCTGACTTAGAACTTGCTATGTATCCCAGGTTGGTCTCAAAATCCCAATGCTACTTTCTCCATCTCCCAAGTACTGGGATTAAAGGTATATGCCATCATGCCTGACTAAACTTGGACAATTATAAGTAAAGCTACAATAAACATTTGTGTGCAAACTCTTCTTTGGACATAAGTTTTGAATTCACAGGTAAATTATCAAAGAGTGCAATTGCTGGATTGTATAGTAAGAGGATGTCTCTTTTTATTGACAATTTCATATATGCATGTAATGTGTTTTGATCAAATCTACCCCCCCATTCCTTCCCCCTCCAATTTCTTCCCTATCCCCACTATCACTATTACTTCCCAATTTCATGTATTCTCTTCTTTTTTTAAAACCACAGAGTCCACTTAGTGGTGTCAGTGTGGGCTATTTATGGGAGCATGGGTAGCCTCTTAGGGCCTGCATCCCTGAAAAAAAATGGCTCTCTCCTAGCAGCCATCAGATGCCCATGGCTCCTCAGCTAGATGTGGGACTCCTGACCTCCTCCCCCTCATGCTGGGATCTTGTCTATCTTGATCTCGTACGGTCTTGTGTATGCAGTTGCAGCAATTGTCAGTTCATATGTACAACTGCCCTGTTGTGTTCAGAAACACTGTTTTGCTGTAGCCATCCATCTGCCTCTGGCTCTTATAATCTTTCTGCCCCTTCTTTCTCAATGATTCCTGAGTCTTGGAAGAAGAGGGTGTGATATAGATTTCCCATTTAAGGCTGAGAAGTCCTCAATCTCTTATTCTCTGCAAGTTGACCAATTGTGGGTCTCTGTGTTAATCACCATTTACTGCAAGAAGAAAGTTCTCTGGGGAGAGTTGAGAGATGCACTTATACATGGGTATAACAATAAGTCTTTGGGAGTCAGTTTAATATTGTGTCCAATTAGCAGAAAAATAGCAGTAATTTCTCCAATAGGGCCTAGGACCTACCTGGCCTTGGGTCCTTGGCCCCATTAACAGCGCTAGGCCTAAGTTCCATCTTGTGAAGTAGGCCTTAAATCCAATCAGAATATGGTTGGTTACTCCCATTACATTCATTCCACTATTGTACCAATGGGCATACTTACTATGCCATTTATTATTGTAGCTCACACGGTTCACAGCTGAGTAAGACTATCGATTACTTTCCCCCTCTAATAGCATGTGTACTATCTTCCAGCAGTATGACAACTAGCCAGTCAGGATGAAGCTTCCATGTCAGTATCAGCTTGATTTCTCCATGTTCTATGACTCAAGTATGTGTTCTCTTCAGCAATAGGGTCTTGCCATCATGTTCTGCAGGGTAACCAGGAGCAATGGCACTATCTTGTAATGTTCATGGGGTCTTTGGGAACCCACTGACCAACAACTCCAAAAGAGGTAATTCATTCCTGGCACTAGGATGTTTCTTTTAATAAGAACCCATTAAACTTCTCCAAAGTGGGGGTGCCATTTTACATTCCTACCAGCAATGGATAGCATTAAGTTCCAGTTGCTCCACATCCTCAACATTTGGTATAAGAGTTCTGAATTTCAGCCAGGTGTGGTGGCACATACCTTTAGTCCCAGCACTTGGGAGGCAGAGGCAGGCAGATTTCTGTGAGTTTGAGGCCAGCCTGGTCTATATAGCAAGTTCCAGGCCAGCTCGGGATACAGGGAACCCTGTCTCATAAAGACCAAGAAAAAAAAAATGGTTCTAAATTTCAGCTATTCCAGTAGGTATGTAGTGGTATATCATTGTTGTCTTAATTTGCATTTCAAGGTTAATTTGCATTTCACTGGTGGCATACGTGGAGACTTTTCACATACTTTTTATTTATTTACTTATTTTTGAGACAGGGTCTCCCTGTAACCCCAGCTGACTTGTAACTTTCTCTGTAGACCAGGCTGACCTTGATCACACAGTGATTTGCTGCCTCTGCCTCCCAAGTGCTGGGACTACAGGCATGTGCCATCACGCCTGGCTTTCTATGGTATTTTTCCTGTTATTGAATTCAATTTGCAAGTGTTTTATTGAGAAATTTAAAAATATTTATTATTTTTATTTTATGAGTAGTTTGCCTGCATGTATGTGTGTGCACCTGTGTATACACTGCCCATGGAGGCCAGAAGACGGTGTTGGATTCCCTGGAACTGGAGTTATAGATGGCTGTTAGCCACCATGTGGGTGATAAAAACTGAACCCAGGTCTTCTGCAAGAGCATCTAGTGCTCTTAACTGCTGAGCCATCTCTCTCCAGACCCTTTATTGAAAATTGTGTGTGTATGACCATGTATTTGTACGTATCTCTGTGAGTTCAAGGCCAGTTTGGTCTACATAGTGAGTTCCAGCCAGCTGAAGCTACAGGGAGACCCTGTCTCAAAAAGACCATAAAATAAAATAAAATACAAAAAAATAAAAATAGAATTGAGCAGTAGTCTTTTTTGTTAGGAGACTATTACTGCTTAATCTCTCTGCTTGTCCTTTTCAATCTACCTGTTTGTCTTGATTTAATTTTGGTGTGCCATGTGTGTTTAGGAATTTATCCATTGCTTATAGATTTTTCCAGCTTTTTAGAATGTAATAGTAATGTTTTCCCTAATGGCCAATCTTCTGGATTTCACTATTGTCTCTTATAAAGTCCTTCTTTTCATCTCTGATTTTATTAACTGGGTTTTCTCTCTCTATTATGATTACTTTGTCTAAAGATTTACTGATCTTGTTTATCTTTTCAAAGAAATAATTGTTTCATTCATTCTTTTATTTATTTATTTTTATTTTTTGGTCTTTTTGAGACAGGGTCTCCCTGTAGCCTTAGCTGTCCTGGAACTCACTATGTAGACCAGGCTGGCCTTGAACTCACAGAGATCCACCTGCCTCTGCCTCCCAAGTGCTGGGATTAAAGGTGTGCACCACCACCCCCGGCTAATTCTTTTATGTTTTAAATTTAAAAATTTTAATTTTATGTGTATGCGTGTTACTCTTGCATGTGTGTAAGTGCACCCATGATGTGCAGTGCCCACAGAGGACAGAAGAGGACATAGGATCCCCTGGAACTGGAGTTATGGATGGTTATTAGGGTGCTGGGATTCAAAGCTGGGGCTGGGTCTTCTGCAAGAACAGTCAGTGCTCTTGACCAGTGAGCTGTCTCTCCAGCCCCCTCACTAATTCTTTATATTATTCTTTTAGTATCTATTTCATTAATTTCTGCCCTGATTCTTATTATTTCTTTCCATCTACTGATTTTGGGTTTGGTTTGTTCTTGTTTTTCTAAGACCTTGAGGTCTTATTAAGTTACATATTTGAGATCTCTCTAACTTTGTAACATAAGCACTCATAGCTGTGAACTTTCCTCCTAGGTTTGCCTTTGATGTATCACAAAGTTTCTGTTAAGTTATACTTTTATTTTCATTTGATTTCATGAACTTTACAGTTTCGTCCATGACTCCTTTAGGGACCCTCTGATTGAGTATATTGCTCAATCTCCATGTATCAGTTCAGTATTATAGTTTCTCTTGCTATTTATTTCTAGTTTTATTAACTAGAAATATAGTGCTAGTTCTAGTACTATAACATTATAAAGTACTACAAATTATTTCAATTATTTTTGTGTTAACACTTGCTTCATGGTCTAAAATTTAATATCTATTTTGGAGAAAGTTCCATGGGTTACTGGGAAGAGTATGTAATCCTCAGCTATGGGATAGAATATTCTGTTAATTCTATGTTAAGCTTATTTGCTCTGTGGCATAATTTAACTCTGACATTTCTGTTTTGATTGGTTTTGGGTCAATGACATATCTATTGATGAAAGTGGGATACCAACTATTATTGCATACTGTATTGTATATTATCAACTATTATTGTATATGGAACTGTCCTAGTTGTACTTGTTTGTTTTTTAACTTAAAAGTATGGTTTATTAAACAAAGACTGTAGCAAATATTATCATGTCTCTTACATGTAACAAATGGGAACAGCTTTTTATCAGAAATTCATCAATCCCCCAAACATCTTTTTATTTGTTTATTTTTATTTTTTTATTTTTTTGAGACAGGGTCTCCCTGTAGCCCCAGCTGACGTGGAACTAACTATGTAGACCAGGCTGGCCTTGAACTCACAGACGTCTGCCTGCCTCTGCCTCCCAAGTGCTAGATTTAAAGGCATGTGCCACCATGCCCAGCCAAACATCCTTTTATTATAAATACAAGTATCAAAACAATCCTGAAATTATTTTTGATGCTACTAATAGTCAGCACCCACACCTCTTCAAAAATTAACACAATTTGTGACAATATTCATAGTACCTGCTACTTTGAACAATTTCAACTGCGGCTCGCTAAGTAAGATGGATAAAGCATGCCATTTCTGTTCTTCTTGAGATTTAATTTTCAAAAACATGAAAGTTTCCACTGCCATCTGACACACTCCTTGACATGGTATTCGCTTGTAACCTGAATTCAATTTTGAGTATTCCAGGTTTATGTTTAAATGACAGTGCCTTGCCAGGCATGGTGGTTCATGCCTTTAATCCCAGCACTAGGGAAGCAGAGGCAGGTAGAGCTCTGTGAATTCAAGGCCAGCCTGGTCTACACAGTGAGCTCAGGCCAGCTGGGGCTACAGGGAGACCCTGTCTCAAAAATACCAATAAATAATAAATAAAAAAGTAAATAATCAAGAGCACTGGAGTTCTGTTCCCAGCACCCACATGGTAGCTAAGAACTGTTTCTAACTCCACCTCTGAGGGACTTGACCCCCTTTTTGGCCTCCGTGGGCACTGCAAGCATGTGGTACACATACATGCATGCGGGCAAAACAATTATACACATAAAACAAAAAATCAAAACCAAAAGAACAAAAACAAATTGCCTGCTTGCAGGTAAGTGTACCCATGTTGTGCAATGCCCGCGGAGAAGAGAAGAGGCCATAGGATCCCCTGAACTGGAGTTATGGACAGTTGTTAGCTGCCATGTGGGTGCTGGGATTCGAACCTGGGTCTTCTGCAAGAACAACCAGTGTTCTTAACCACTGAGCCATCTCTCCAGCCCCCTGCATTGTGATATTTAATCAACACATTAACATGGGTATAAGGTTGTTGATTTAAGACAAGTTTGAGATCCACTAAAATTAATTGTTGTACCTGTATGTCTGTCTTTCTGGTGGCTGTGGAAGCTTCTTCTTTTTTCTTTTCTTTTTTTTTTTTTTTTTTTTGGACATCATTAGACATCTTAGCTCTCGAAGCGCAACTTTAATGCTATAGGATTTTACCAGTTTGCTAACACTGGTATGCCCCATGCATCCACCCTTGGTGGCCCAATAATCATGCCTGTCCACTCTGTGTCATATCTTCATCTTCAAGGCCCCAGCTAACCATACCATCACCTACTCCTTTTTGTCCTTCTTCAAGTTCTTACAACAAGCAAAAATTACGGGGAACTGTAACTCCTGTGGAGACCGCCATATTCTCCTCCAGCCCGATGCACCACTGCATGCATGACATCACCTAGTTGTACTTGTTTTATGAAATCAGTGCACCAACATCTGGTGCATATATATTTAAAACTGTTATACTTCCTTGATGGAGTCATCCCTTTATTAACATGTAGTGGCATTCTTTATCTATTTTTACTAATTTTGGCTTGCAGTATCTTTAGCAGATAAAAGTATATAGCAACTCTTCCTTAGCATATTGACTTCCATACTTTCACTTTCAGTATATGTATGTATTTGCCAGTGGGGTATACTTATTGTATAAGGGCATAAAATAGTTGTAACTTATTTTTTAATTTAGTCAGAGAAATTTCAACTCATTTATATTCAGAATTTTTAAAATTTAAATGACACACATTTATTGCTGCACATAATTAACCATGTACATTAAGCATAAAATTTCCTGTGGGAAATAATAAATGTGATCTATAAGTCACAAATTTATGGGAAGTCTATTTCCTATTCTCTCTCTCTTTTTTGAAAATCCTAACTAGTTTATAGAGCTTGGCAACAAAGCATAGGGTGGGGGTTTATTTACAGAAGACTGGGTGCCCCCCCCCCATTTACGGCTGGGCTGGAAAGCCCACACTTGAATATAGATCCTGTGACTTCCTGACAGCCACACAAAATTGTGAGAGAGGTGCCTCATGGTGTTCTCGACTTATATATCCTTAGCCCCTCCCCTCGCATGCAGCTAAAGTTGACTGATTGGGTGGGAGGGGTAACTGACTCCCCCTTGACTCCTTGATGAGCTTGGGAAGGAGGTGTGACTATAGCTTGCCGGCTTAGTGATCACAGGATAATTCCAGTTAACACTCGACCTCTTCCTCCAGTTCTTACATTCTTTCAGCCAACTTCTTCTGCAAAAGTCCCTGAGCCCTGGACGGGGTGGTGGGCAGGGAATGATCTTCCTCCCATTGTGGTAAGGCACTGAACTTTTGGGTCTCTGCATCATCTGTTTTCTGTGGGCCGTTAGCCCATTTCAGTGGGATTCCATCACCATGTGGAGGCTGGATCCAGGTACTCTCAGGCTATCTGCTGAGTTCTGAGCCCCTACACCAGACCGAGGCTAGATCAGGCACTCTCCTATATTCAGAATTATTAATATTGAGAGGGTTTAGCTGATTCCTGTAATATTGATGTTGTTCTTTAGGCTGGCTCAATTATTTGTTATTTCCTTTCTCTCATCTTGGTATTAGGTATTTTCTGAGCTGGATACAATTGATTCCCAATTGCCCTTTGCTCATCTTCTCATGAAATTCCTTAAAAAAATTTGTTTGAGTTGGGCGTGGTGGCACATGCCTTTAATCCCCACACTCTGGAGGCAGAGGCAGGTGGATCTCTGTGAGTTCGAGGCTAGCCTGGTCTACATAGTGAGTACCAGGCCAGCTGGGGCTATAGGGAGACCCCGTCTCAAAAATACAAAGAAAAAAATGGGGGGATTATTTTTTCTTATTACGTATGTATGAATGTTTTGCCTACATATATTTAAGTGCACCTGTGTTGTGCAGTGTCTATAGAGACCAGAAGAGGGTGCTGGATCCCTTGGAACTGGAATTAAGATGGTGGTTAGCCATCATATGGATGCTGGGAACTGAACCTGGGTCCTCTGCAAGAGCAGCCAGTGCTCCTAACTGCTGAGCCATCTCTCCAGCCCCATAAAATTTATTCTTTTGTGTGTTCTTGAGATTGAGGCTTTCTTCTTCCTCTGTGTATAGGATTCCTTTAAGTATTTCTGCAATACTGGCCTAATGCTTATGAATTGCTTTAATTTGTGCTTGTCTCAAAATGACTATCTGTTGATTTGATAACTATACTGGCTGTGGCAATCTTGATTAACAGTTATTTACTTTGGGGGCTTGAAGTAGATCACTGCATGCTTTTCTGCTGAAAGATCTGATGTTATTATATGTATTTATTTTTATTTATTATTTTTACTTTTTATGTCTATGAGTGCATTGCCTGCATATATGTAAGTGCACCTGTGTCATCCAGTACCCAAAGAGGTCAGAAGAGGGCGTTGGATTCCTTGGAACTGGAGTTAAGGATGTTTGTTAGCTGCCAGGTAGGTGCTAGGAACCAAACCGGGGTCCTCTGCAAGAGCAGCCAGTGCTCTTAACTGCTGAGCCATCTCTCCAGTCTTATTATTTTTTGAGACAGGGTCTCTTTGTAGCCACAGCTGGCCTGGAACTCACTATGTAGACCAGGTTGTCCTTGACCTCACAGAGATCAGCCTGCATCTGCCTCCCAAGTGCTAGGATTAAAGGTGTGCACCACTTCGCCTGGCTGAACTTCTATTTTTAATGATGTCCTTGAGCATCTTCTGTGAACATACATTTTGCATATGGTCTTACATTGGGAACAGCTTACACACAACTGCTAGTCAATATTTTTCTTGTGAATGTGTGTAGATATGTTTGTGAATGTATAGGTATGTGTGTGTGTAAGTCAGAGTATCTTTTATTTTTTAGTCTTTTTTGAGACAGGGTCTCCTTGTAGTCACAGCTGACCTGGATTCGCTATGGAGACCAGGCTGACCTTGAACTCAAGAGATCTGCCTGCCTCTGCTTCCCAAGTTCTGAGATCAAAGGTGTGCACCACCACTCCCAGCACATTCTGTCATTTGTATTAAGCCCTATTATATAAAGTTAGTGTCCTGAGTTGTCCTTCAGTGCAAGTTCATCCACTGGAGTTTAGTCAGCCTATCTAGAGTCTCTCCCTTCAAGAAGATCAGCTCTTTCTCACCCAGCAGTAATCAGCTGCCAATAGTTCTTTGACTAAGACTGGGGCTTGCTGTTTGTTTCCACAGTTGTGCTGAGTTTTATCTGCCTAAGTTTGCATGGGTCTTGTGCATGCTGTCACCATTGCTATAGGTTTGCATGAGAAGGGTCCCAGGTGCCTGTAGGACTATTTATGTATGGTCCTGCACCTCCTACCTGGCTGTTAGAATCTTTCTGCCCCTCTTCCACAATGATCCCTGAGCCTTGGGTGGGTGGACCTCAATATAGGAGACCTGTCCAAGGACCCACACTCTGCCAGTTCTTGTTCTCTGGGTTTTGGCCATTTGTGGCCTTTTGTGTTCCTGGCCCTCTGTTGCATGAGGGAGCCTCACTGATGAGAATTGAAAGATGCATTAGGGTTCTCTTCATCCCTTGTTCTATGTTTCATGAGTCTTAGGTGTAGAAGTTGCATTCTAGATATGCCACTTAGGCTTGGCCAATTCACAGAGAATCTCTGTATGTGACCAGTGGTGTAACTCTGTAATAATCTCCGTCTGTTGAAAAAGAAGCTACTTTGATGGGTGGTGACTGGGATACTTGTCTTTAAATTTTAGGATCCATATTTTGCACATAGTAAGAAATTACATTTGTCTAGGGATATGAGAGCCTTGGGTTTTCTCTAAGATCTATGACCTCTCCAGCCATGTGTATTTGGCTAGGTTTACAGTACCACACATGAGGTTCCTCCTGTTTAGTGGGTTTTAAGTCCAATTATCTAGCTGTTGATTACCCCTAAGATAAAAGTGCCACTACTGCACCAATGTCGTTTGCTGTGCTGGTCACTGATGTGGTTTTCAGGCCTTGAAGCTAGGGTTGGACCATCAATTGATGTTCTCCCTTACTAGCTTGCATAGTGCTCTCCAAAGCTATGACAAGCCTTCAGGGGAGGTGGCTTCCAGGTCATTTCCAGCTCCACTGCTCCAAATCCTGTGTCCAAAGTATGTCCTGTCTTCAGCAATAGGGTCTTACCATCAAGTTCTGGGAGGCAATCAAGGACTGTGGCAATATAGCCTGTGTAATTTTGAGAGTCTCTTGGACTACCCTGGCCAACAACTCAAAGGAAGGTTTCTCCTGTGTGGCACTGTTTCTTGCTATGTAGTTTGTGTAATTTTTCAATAGGATTTTGGACTAATATAATTCCCTGTGGGGTTTTTTTTTGTCTTCTTGAGACAGAGTCTCCCTGTACCCCAGCTGGCCTGGAACACACTATGTAGACCAGGCTGGCATTGGACTCACAGAGATCTGCCTACCTCTGCCTCCTGAGTACCGAGTGCTAGGATTAAAGGTGTGAGCCACCATGCCCGACTCCCTGTTTTTTTTTTTAAATACCACTTAGGCAGTATTTATATCTCCTCTTTCTCTCCCTGTCTTATCTCCCTCTCTGCCCTTCCCATTTAAAGTGTTCCTATTTTCCCCTTGATAATTTTTGTATGCTATGGTCCCACCTCTTTTGAACTCCTTCTTTCCCTTTATTCCCATAGTTCTTTGTACAGCCCTCCTTTTCCCCCTCCCCTTTACCCCATTTTTACACACTTCTCCCTTAGTAATGCTTATTCCCTACTATTCTTCTCCCTCGGGTTCCTTCTTTCCCTTTACCTACATGGTTTCCTTCCATCTTCCTGGTTCCTGAAGTTACATCAGGATGTACACTCACTTATAAGGATTTGGTGCTAGGATCCACAAATCTGTGTTACTTCACTTAGTATAACAGTTTCTAGATGCATCCATTTACCTGAAAATTTCATTATTTCATCTTCCTTTACTGTGGAGTAGAACTCCATTGAGTAAATGTATCACATTTTCATTATCCACTCGTCAGTTGAGGGGCATGTAGGTTGCTTCTATCTCTTAGCTATTGTGAAAAGATCAACAACAAACATGGTTGTATGAGTTATCTTTGCAATAGGATGAGTCCTTTTGGTATATGGCAAGGAATGGCATAACCAGGTCATATGGTAGGTTCGGTTTTAGTTTTTTAAGAGTTCTCCACACTGCTTTCCATAGGGATTGCATGAGTTTGCAAACCCACCAGCAGTGAATGAGCGTTCCCCTTTCTCTACATCCCCACCAGCATTTGGTATTTGTTCTCTTGATCTTAGCCAGTCTGACTGTGGTAAGATGAAATCTTATGGTGGTTTTAATTTGCATTTCCCTAATTACTAACATTGTTGAACACTTTTTTTGAACACTTTTTAAGATGATTCTTAGCCATCCTTATTTCTTCCTTTGAGAACTCTCTGTTTAGAGATTTAGCCCATCTTTTAATTGGGTCATTTGCTTTCTTGCTTCTTTGTTTTTTGAGTTCTTTATATATTCTGGATGTTAAACCTCTGTCAGATGTGTCACTGGTGAAGATTTTTTACCCATTCTGTGGGTTTTCTCTTCACTTTTTTGATTGTTTCTTTTGCTGTACAGAATCTTTTCAGTTTAATGAGGTCCACTTGTTGATTGTTGACCTTAATTCTGGAGCAACTGGTGTTGATTTAGAAAATCCTTTCCTACACCTACATCTTGTAGGTTACTGCCAATGTTTTCTTCTGATAGTTTCAGAGTTTTGAGTTTCACATTGAGGTCTTTGATCCATTTGGAGTTGACTTTTGTACAAAATGAAAGATAAGGATCTAGTTTCATTCTTCTATAGGTAGAGATCAAGTTTTGCCAGCACCATTTGTTGAAGATGCTGTCTTTCTTCCATTGTGTGTTCTTGGCACCTTTGTCAAATATCAGGTGACTGAAATTGCATATGCTCAGGTTTGGGTCTTTGGTGATGTTGCAATGATCTATGTGTCTACTTTTGTGCCAGTATCAGGCTGTTTTTATGACTATAACTATGCTTTGAGATCTGGTATAGTAATCCACCAGCATTGCTCTTTGTGCTCTAGGTTGCTTTGGCTATCGGGGGTCTTTTGTTCTTCTATACAAACTTAAGAATGATTTTTCTAATTGTGTGAAGTATGTCATGGGGATTTTGATTGGGATTGCATTGAACCTATATATTGCATTTGGTAGGATGGTAATTTTTCAGGATATTAATTCTTCCAATCCATGAGCATGGGAGGTCCTGCCATCTTCTGGTGTCTTCCTCAATCTCTTTTTTTAAAGATATAAAATTTTCATTGTAGAGATCTTTGATGTCTCCGGTCAGGTTTATTCCAAGATATTTTATCTTTTTTGCGGCTATTGTGAATGGGAGGGTTTCCCTGTAAATTCTTTCTCCAATTGTTTGTTATTGGTATATAGAAAGGCTACTGATTTTTGGAGATTAATTTTGTAACTTGCCACTTTACTGAAAGTGTTGATCCATTCTAGGAGTTTTCTGGTGGAATTTTTGGGATCTCTTAGTATAGTAGCATATCATTTGCAAAAAGGGATAATTTGACCTCTTCTTTTCCAATTAGTACTCCTTTAATTTCCTTTTCTTGTCTTATTGCTCTAGCAAGAGTTTCAAGCATTATATTGAAAAGGAGTGGAGATAGTGGGCATCCTTGTCTGGTTCCTGATATTAATGGGAATGCTTCCAGTTTTTTTTCCATTTAGAATGATGTTGGCTGTGGGTTTGTTGTATATAGCTTTAATTATGTTGAGATATGTTCCCTGCAGTCCAATTCCCTTAAGGACTTTTATCATGAATGCATACTGAATTTTGTCAAAGGCCTTTTCTGCATCTATTGACATGGCAATGTGGTTTTTGTCTTTGAGTCCATTTATATGATTTATGAGACCTATTGACTTGCATATATTAAACTGTTCCTGCATCTCTGGAATAAAGCCTACTTGATCATGGTAAATAATCTTTTTGATATACATCTGTATATAGTTTTCAAGTATTTTGTTGAGAATATTTGCATCTATGTTCATTAAGGATATGGGTCTATAGTTTTCTTTTTTGGTTGTGTCTTTACATGGTCGTGGTATTAGAGTGATGCTGGCTTCACAGAAGGAATTTGGGAGTTCTCCCTGTTTCTATCATTTTGAATAATTTAAGTAGTATTGGTTGAAGGTCTTCTTCAAATGTCTGGAAGAATTCTGCTGTAAATCCATCTGGGCCTGGACTTTTTTTAGTTGGGAGGTTTTGTATTACTGTGTCAATTTCCTTATATGTTATGGGTTTGTTTAAGTTGTTGATTTCTTCTTGGTTTAACTTTGGTGATTCCCATGATTTTAGATATCCATCCATTTCTTTTAGGTTTTCAAATTTAATAGAGTATAGGTTTTTAAACTATTCCCTTATAATGTTCTGGATCTTTTCGGTGTCTGTTGTGATGTTTCCCCTTTCATCTCTGATTTTCTTGATTTGGAGGTGCTATTTCTTTCTTTGGTTAACTGGCCTAAGAGTCTCTCTATCTTGTTTAGCTTTTCAAAGAGCCAGCTCTTAGATTCATTGATTCTTTGTATTATTTTGTTTCTATTTCATTAATTTCTGCTCTGATTTTTTGTTATTTCTTCTTCTCTGCTGGGTTTGGGTTTCATTTGCTCTTGCTTTTCTAGAGTCTTGAGTTGCTATGTTAAGTCATTTATTTGTGCTCTTTCTGATTTTTTTTTTTTTGTCTTTTTGAAACATGGTCTCCCTGTAGCCCCATCTGGCCTGGAACTCACTATGTAGACCAGGCTGACCTTGAACTCACAGAGATATGTCTGCCTCTGCCTCCCAAGTGCTGGGACTACAGGCGTGCACCTTCTTTCACATGCCCAGCCTTCTTTCTGACTTTAAATAAAATTTATTATTTTTATTTTATGTATACAAGTATATTGCTTGCATGTATGTGAGTGCACCTGTGTCATGCAATGCCAAGGAAGTCAGAAGAGGGCTTTGGATTCCTCTGGAACTGGAGTTAAGGATGGTTTGTAGCCACCATGTGGGTGCTGGGAATTGAGCCCAGGTCCTCTGCAAGAGCCGTCAGTGCTATTAACCACTGGGCCATCTCCCCAGCCCCATTCTTTCTGATTTTTTAATGTAGGCACTTAGAGTTATTAACTTCCCTCTTAGGACTGCTTTTAACATGTCCCAGAAGTTTTGTTGTATTGTATTGCCCTCTTCATTTAATTCCAGGAATACTTTTATTTCTTTCTTAATTTCTCCTTTGACCCACTCATCATTCAGGGGTGTGTTGTTTAATCTCCATGAGTTTGTGTAGTTACTAGGGCTTCTTCTGGTGTTGATTTTAAGCTTTACTGCATTGTGGTCTAATAGAATCTATGGAATTATTTTAAATTTTTTTTATTTGTTGAGATTTGTTTTGTGCTCCAATATGTTGTCAATTTTTAAGACGTTCCATGGGGCCCTGAATAGAAAGTGTACTCTTTAGTGCTTAGGTGGAATATTTGGAAGACATCTGTTAGGTGTATTTGACGTATGGTATCATTTAATTCAGATGTCTCTTTGTTTGTTCTTTGTCCAGTTGACCTGTCTAATGAGACAGTGGGGTACTGAAGTCTCCCTACTATTACTGAGTTGGGGTTAATCTGTGTCTTAAAGTTCTGTAGTGTTGTTTTTATGAATTTGGGTACACCAGAGTTTAGTGCATATATGTTCATGATTGTAGTATCTTCTTGGTTAATTGTTCCTTTTTTGTTTTTTTTGTGATAGGGTTTCCGTGTAGCCCCAGCTGGCCTGGCACTCCCTAATTAGATCAGGTTGGCCTCAATCTCATAGGGATCTGCCTGCCTCTGCCTTCTGAGTGCTAGGATTAAAGGCGTGAGCTACCACGCTGGGCTCAGAGTATCTTTCTTTATCAGTACCCACCTTTTTCTTGTTCCACTTCTCTGCTTCCTGTGTATGGATAAATGTGATCAGTGTGTTTCCTGTTCCTGTCACTATGCTTTCCCAACTGTTGCCATACCTTCCTCGCCATGATGGCCTCTATCCCTCTGGAACTGTAAGCTAAAATAAATCCTTTATTCTTTAAGTTGCTTTTTGTCAGGGTATTTTATCACAGCAACAGAAAAGTAACTAATACATCACCTATTCAACTAGACTGGCTGGCCAGCAAACCCCCAGAATCTTCTTGTCTCTGCTTTCTGAGTGCTAGGATTACAGGCATGTACCACCATGTCCAGATTTTGATGTGGGTGCTGGGGATTTAATTTCAGGTCCTCATGCTGTGTTGCAAGCACTTTACTGACTGAGCATTCACATTCCTAATTGCTACCAATTTTTTTTTGGTAAATGGAAAAGGAGAATATATACTTTCCCTCCTCTATTAGCTAGAATTTCCCTCCATCTTTCTCTTGAGGTAGCCTTGAACTCATGATCCTCCTGCTTCAGCCTCCTGATGTGATTATACATACATACTACCATGCTCACTTCTTTTTTTTTTTTGACAGGGTCTCCTTATGTAGCCCTGGCTTGCCTGTAACTCTGTATATAGACCAGACTGGCCCCACTCAGAGATTCTCCTGCCTCTGCCTCCCATCTCATTTCATTCTTAAAATAATTAAAATTGAGCTGGACATGGTGGTGCATGCCTTTAATTCCAGCACTTAGGAGGCTGAGCAAGGAGAATTTGTGAGTTCCAGGTCAGCCTGGCCTACATAGCTAGTTCCAGGCCAGCCAGAGTGACACAGTAAGACCCTGTCTCAAAAAAAAATCATTTAGGGGCTAGAGAGATGGCTCAGTGGTTAAGAACACTGGTTGTTCTTCCAGACCTGGGTTCGGATCCCAGCACCCACAAGACAGCTAACAACTGTCTGTAACTCCAGTCCCAGGGGATCTCACAGCCTCTTCTGACCTCCGCAGGCATTACACAACATGGGTACACTTACCTACATGCGCGCAATACACACATACACATAAAATAAAAATAATGAATAAAATGTTTTAAAAAAATCATTTAAATCCAATCATTGTATTTTTCAGCTTCACATTACTATAACAAAATATCTAAAACAATTCAAAAAGGTTTATTTGGGTTCATGCTTCTGGGAGTCCTAATGAAAAATTGGATGACCACTGCTTTGGGCCTCAAGGGAAGCATATCTTGAGTCAAGAAGTGAAATGGGCAAGAGAGGGAAAGGTGGGGTGAGAAAGAAGAGAGAAAGAGAGAGAAGGGAAGGGGAGTTAGGGAGGGGGACTGGATGTAAGGAACCCAACAAAATCTTTCAAGTGTATGCCCCCAATGGGTTAAGGACCCCCCTGCTGTGTTCCAACTCCCAAATGTTACAGCATCTAATATTGTCGTTGCTGTACAGGACTGTCCTCTGAGTCGGACAGAGGCCACCTTCCTGAGCTTAGCTGTGCCCCCATACGATAAGTCCTCAGGGCTGGGCTAGTTAACTATGGATGAGTCTGAATAGAAGGAGGCGCAGGGACTTTCAACTGAGTGTCCAGTCACACCTCCCAATAGGGAATGAGCAATTAAGCCATAATCACAAGTGGCCTAGGGGAAGGCCTAGAGTATATGGGGGGGAAGCAGCTATGACACACACAATGACTAAGGAAGGGTCTCTGGACATTTTATACAGCTATGGGGAAGCCATCATTCATGCTTGGGTAAAGAACTTCCAGTGTGACCTTGGTGGGGGGAGCACCCACATCCCTGCAAATAAACCCTTGCCCAGTGTTTTGTAGGCAGACCCAATAAAATCGTTGGTTTCCCAGAGAACATCTTGGTCATCTTGGTGGAGTAGTACTTCAGTTTGTTCTTGGTATCAAGGGAGGAGGGAGTGGATATTGTTTACATCCCCCTCCCCTTTGGAGGAATTTTAGCAACAGCCATCCTGAGGACCAAGTCAATATACAGGCTTTTGGAAGACATTCAGCATTCAAACAGCATACAAATAGCAAGCATGTCGTTTTATTTATTTTAAAAAATATTTTATTTATTATTTTTATTTTATGTGTATGTATGTATTGCCTGCATGTAGGTAAGTGCACCCATGTCGTGCAATGCCTCCGGAGGACAGAAGAGGCTGTCGGATCCCCTGGAACTGGAATTATGGATAGTTGTTAGCTGCCATGTGAGTGCTAGGATTCGAACCCAGGTCTTTTGCAAGAACAGTCAATGTTCTTAACTGCTGAGCCATCTCTCTAGCCCCCTAATTTATTTATTTTCATAATTTTTGTATGTGTATGAGTGTATTGCCTGCATGTATGTAAGTGCACCTGCCATGCAGTGCCCATGGACATCAGAAGACATCGGATTCCTCCAGAACTGAAGTTACGGATAGTTGTTAGCCACCATGTGGGTGCTGGGAATTGAACCCAGGTCCTCTGCAAGAGCAGCCAGTGCTCTTAACTACTGCGTGATCTCTCCAGCCCCCTCACTGTAGTTTTATATTTTTCTGATAACTCATATGCATTTGAATATTTTATGCCTATTGGACTTTTGGCTTGTCCATTTAGATATTTTTTTTTCAAATCCTCTGCAGACCTGTGTGCAACTTCAGGCCTCCACTGTTTTTTCTCCAGTGTGGGATCCACTGGTAGTTCTGAGCTCCTGGGAAGGCTGAACCCTTTCTGTATGGAGTTTAGGATCAGCTTATCAATTTCTTTCTTTTGAAATTATTATTATTTTTTGGTCTTTTTGAGACAGGGTTTCCCTACTGTAGCCCCAGCTGGCCTGGAACTCACTATGTAGTTCAGGCTGGCCTTGAACTCACAGAAATCCACCTGCCACTGTCTCCTGAGTGCTGGGATTAAAGATGTGTGCCACCACGCGTGGCTTCTTTTTGAAAATATTTTGTTGTTGTTGTTGGTGGTGGTGTGTGTGTGTGTGTGTAGGTCAGAGGACAACTTTGTGGAGTTGGTTCTCTTCATCCATCTTTAAATGGATTATAGTGATTGAACTCATGCTGTCACACTTGAGTGGGAAGCATTTTTTACCCACTAAGCCATCTCTCAAGTCCCAGCTTGTCAATCAACAAAAAAATCTGCTGAGATTTTTAAAAATAGGGATTATACCAAATCTAAAACAATTTAGAAAAAATTGACATTGTAACAATGCTAGGTTTTTCCAACCTATGAATGTTAAAGCTTTCCATGTACTTCATTATTTTTCTCTGCAATATAGCTCCATGTGTCAAAAGCTTGATCCCTAGGGTGGCTCTATTGGGAATTGGGGTTTTCTGGGAGGTTGTTACGTTATTGGGGCTGGGCTCTCTAAGGGAATTATGGGACCCCAGTCTTCCTGTCTCTCCATTTGCTTTCTGGCACGTAAGTACTTTTGCTGTGCTACATCTCCCAACTTGATGTTCTGCCCTTGCCAGAGGCTCAAAGTAATGGGGCCACAAACAATGGGGCTACTTCATCTTGGACTGGAGCCTCTAAAACTATTAGCTAAAAATCTTTTCTCTTTACAGTTGCATCAGGGATTTTGTTACAGTGATGGTGAGCTGACTCACATACAAATGTATAGATTTTCCACAGTTTTTCAGTTAATTTCCTTAGATTGTTTTGTTTGAGGTAGGGTCTTGCTTTGTGTACCTCAGGCTGGTCTCGAACTGGTGATCCTCCTGTCTCAGGCTTTCTTTTTCTTTTCTTTTTTTTTTTTTGAGATGGTATCTCCTGTGTTGCCCAGGCTAGCCCCAAACTCATGCTCAGTTGATGAGCTCTTGCCTCATCCTCCAAAGTAGTTTGACTGCAAGAATGTGCAACTATTTCTGTATGTTTAGATGTTACTGTAAATGGTATTTTTTATGTTCAATTATTTATTAATGGTATATAGATATGTCTATTGTTCATATGAATGTACACTAATGGTCCAGGTGTAACAGGCCTGTGGTATTATGAAGAGGGCAGTGAACTTTTAGGAGGTGAGGCCTTATGGGAGGTACTTTGGTTATTGGGGGTGTGCCTTCAATGGGGACTGTGAAGCCTGGGCGTGGTGGTGCATGCCTTTAACCCCAAGACTCGAGAGGCAGAGACAGGCAGATTTCTCTGAGTTTTGAGGTCATTCTGGTCTACAAAGTGAGTTCCAAGCCAGCCAGGACTTCATAGTGAGACCATCAAAAACCAAAGAGAGAGAGAGAGAGAGAGAGAGAGAGAGAGAGAGAGAGACTCCAGGGGTAAAGGCACTTACCCTGAAAGCTTGACAACCTAATTCCAGGAACCTACATAAGGTGGAGAAAACTGCTTCCAAAAAGTTGTCCTCTGACTTCCATATGTGCACTGTGGCTGGCACATCACACACACACACACACACACACACACACACACACACACACACATATTAAAAAGGAACTGTGAGACTCTGCCAGTTCCCTCTCTCTGTTCTGCTCATGATGTGACTGATTTGTTTTGGCATGGCCATTCAGTGACTTTACCAGAGGTCCAAATAAATGTAGACATGAAACTTCAAAGAACTATGAGCTAAATAAACCTTTTCTGTTTATAATGCACCTCAGTCATTTGTAGTAATGTGCTTTTAAAAATTGGTCATCTATCTTCTATCTAGATGGGCTCATTTACTAGCTCTAATAGTCTTTTCTCAGTAGATTTCCATTGTGTGTGAATGTTTGTCTACATGTATGTATGTGCACCACATGCATGTCTGGTGGCCACAAAGGGCAGAAGAGGAACTGGAGTTACAGATGGTTGTGGGCTACCATGGGAGCTGGGAACAGAAACCTGGGTTCTCTGCAAGAACAGCAAATGCTCTGAACTACTGAGCCATCTCTCCAGACCTCCACTTAATTTTTATATAGACAATCATATTGCATGCAAATAAAGTTTAACTTCTTTCTTTCAGATACAGATGCCTTTTCTTTTTCTTGCCTGATAGCATTGGTGAGAGTATCCAGCACAATGCTGGAGGGACAGTCTTGTCTTATTTTGACCATGGGAGCAAAGATTTAAGTTTTACATCAGGTTGAAGTTCTCTTCTAGTCCTGGTTTCATGAGGGCTTTAAAATTATGTTGTTACTGTTTTTTGAGACAGGGTTTCATTATGGAGCCTTGGCTGGCCTGTAGAAGAGGCTGGCCTCAAACTCACAGAGAGCAACCTGTCTCTGTCTCCTGAATACTGGAATTAAAAGTGTGTACCATAACACCAGCACTAGGGTTTTTAAATTTTAATTAATTAATTAATTTTTAAACTTTAAAAAAAATTATTTATTTTTTTATGTGTATGCATGTATTGCCTGCATGTAGGTAATTGCACCCCTGTTGTTCAATGCTGGTGGAGGTCAGAAGAGGCTGTCGGATCCCCTGGGACTGGAGTTATGGACAGTTGTTAGCTGCTATGTGGGTGCTGGGATACGAACCTGGGTCTTCTGGAAGAACAACCAGTGTTCTTAACCACTGAGCCATCTCTTCAGCCCCGATTTTTTAATTTTTAAAATCAGCAATAGATTTTCTCAAATACTCTTTCTACTTTATTGCAATGATTATATGAGTTTTCTTTTTTTGGTTTGATAATATGGTGAATTGTATTGCTTGATTTTTATAATATGAAATGAAGTTTGTCATTATCCTTTTAACACATACTTGGATTTGCTGAGAACATTTTGTTTATAATCTTTGTAATATTTCTCAAATTTGTCACCTCACCAACCACTTATTTTCAGTATGACCTGCTCCTACCAGTGTGTTCAGTTTTTTGACATTGTGAAATGTAACACTCAAGACCCATGCAATTGAGTTACTACTAAGAAAATTACAAACTAATTTCATAATATTTTAAGTAAGTTATGATTTTGTGTTGGGCCACATGCAACCATCCTTACCTGACTGTCTGAGATGGCTGCTGAAGCTAAGCCATTGCCAGAATGAGAGACCTTAGAACAAAGACCTGAAAGCATTTTTCTTTTGGTCTCTCTCTTTTTTTTTTATTTTTGGAAACAGGATCTTCCTGTAGCCCTCGCTGGCCTGGAACTCACTATGCAGACCAGGCTGGTCTTGAGCTCACAGAAATCAGCCTGCCTCTGCCTCCCAAGTGGTGGGACTACAGGCGTTCACCACCATGCCAGGCTTTTTTTGCTCATTTTGACACAGGGTCTCCCTGTAGCCCCATCTGACCTGGAAATCACTATGCAGACCAGGCTGGCCTTGAACTCACAGAGATCTGCCTGCCTCTGCTTTCTGAGTGAGTGCTGGGATCAAAGGCGTGTACCACCGTGCCTGGGCTGAAAGCATTTTTGATGTGGCCAGTCAGTCCTACCACTGAGAATGTGAATTAATTACTGGCAGCAGCTTGCCCTTAACAAAGGCTTCTCCCCAACTGAAAGAGTCATCACAGTACTTGACATGTTGGTTCCTAAAGAAAAACAGCATAGTTTTTTTGGAGACGGACTCTTACCAGGCTGGCTTCAAATTCATATTATGCTTGCCTTGGGATTACAGGTATATGCCACCATGATTGACTAGAAGCATTATTAAATGTTTAGAAAGTCCCTTACCCTTAATTACCCATGTGTCACTGCTCCCCCATTTGGTATTGCTCTACTCCAATGAGGAATATACAACCCCAGGGCACTCTCCAGAGGGCTATCCCTAAACACTCCTTTCTATTTTCTCACTAAAGAACCCTACCCCATTCTCACTACCAAATTAACTTGATATCCCATACACTAAGGTGCCAAATAACCCCTTCAAATTCCTGACTTTGTTTTTGTGGGTGGCTTTTGTCTGTTTATGAGATACGGGGGCAACACATAAGATAGAATATATTCTGTCTTCCTCACTGTACTACACAAACTCTTTTCCCTTCAATCACCTGCACAAAAGTAATGATGACAATAAGTATAAACAAATTTATAATGCTCACTATGAGCCAAGCACTACTATGAACAAGATATACATTAACTCATTTAATATCTTCAATAACTCTATGAAGATATGTCTTTATTATCTCTATTTTTACTGAAGAAGAAAGAAGTGATCTAACTAGTTACGAAATGGCAGATCTGATTTTTGTCAGTACTAGGAATTGAACCTAGGGCTTAGTTCATTATAGGCAAATGCTCTGCCACTGAGCTACTACATCCCAGCACCACATCTGAATCCAAACCTAAGCAATTCTGGTTCCTGAGTTCATTGCACTACCACACTCTGTTGTGATAGTATTTTAACACTGACTGCTTGCACACGAGGAGAATCCCCCCACTATCCCTACTATCTATCTATCCATGCTCTCTCAAATATGTCATGCCTTTACTATTGGTGGTGCTTTTGGCTAAATCTGGCATTGTTTTTAACATCCAAATAAATGCACCTGGAAACCAAAACCATGCAAGGAAAACACTTTATTTAATTAAAAAAATTTTATTAATTATTTCATGTGCTTTGTCTGCATGTATGTAAATGCACCACATGCATGCAATGGCTGCAGAGGCCAGAAGAGGCATCAGATCCCCTGGAGCTGGAGTTGTGGATGAGTGTTGACCACCATGTGATACTGGGAACTGAACCCAGGTCCTCTGCAAGAGCAGTCAGTGCTCTTAACCGCTGAGCCATTTCTTCAGTTATTTATTTATTTTTATGTACAGAACTGTTTTGCCTGCATGTATGTTAAGTGCACGCAATGCCTGCAGAGGCCAGAAGAAGGTGTTGGATCCCCTGAAGTTGGAGTTATAGGTAGTGGTTAGCAGCCATGTGGGTGCTGGGAACTGAACCTGGGTTACATTTACGAAGGAAGATCAGGAAGTTATGAGAGGAACATTCAAAGAATAACAAGTTCTTAACAGTTGAGCAATAATCAAAGGTATCTAATGCAACCAGAGAAAAAGAACACCTGTAAAAATGGTTAGACTGATGACAGACCTTGCAACAGTAATAATGGAAACCTGAAGACTGTCATGTCCACTTAATTTTAAAAAGAAAACGAATGGGTTACCTAATAAATCTATCTTTTAAGAAGAATAAAATTTAAAACGTGCACTTACAGTTAAGCACAGATTGAGAGAGTTTCTCATTGTGGTGGCTCATGCCTTTAATCCCAGCATTCTGGAGGCAGAGGTAGGCAGAGGCAGGCAGATCTCTGTGAGATCCAGGCCAGCCTGGTTTACACAGCAAGTTCCAGGCCAACCAGAGCTGCCCGGTGAGATCTGGTCTCAAAAACAAACAAACAAAAACAACAAAATAAAACCCAAAACTCCAAGTTATCTGCACTAAAGAGACTCAAAACGAACATATTTTAATGGGGCTGGGGAGATGGCCCAGCAGTTAAGAATACTGGTTGCTCTTGCAGAGGACCCCAGTTTGAATCCCAGCACCCACATGGTGGCTCAATAACCATCTGTAACTCCAGTTCCAGGGGATCTGACACCCTCTTCTGACCTCGATGGGCATTGCATGACATGGGTGCACTTACATAGATGCAGGCAATAGACTCATACACATAAGAATAAAAAATATAATATATTAAAAAATCAAATAGACACAACAGCATGCAAGCTGGAAGACATTAAAGTTTGTGAAGTCCTTGTATTGTTTGGGTGGGATTATAAGTTTGTGCCTTGAAACTGGGTCTGCCAGACTCCACAACCTGCTTTTCTTGGATTATTATAGACCTGAATGAAACTTAAGGGGAGATGAACCCCAATATTTGAGTCCAAGGTGGACAGGTCAACCCAACTCCATTTCCTGAGGAATTTCTATTCCATGGCTACTGTTAGGAGTTGGAAAAATTCCTTTGTACACATGAAGGTTTAAAGGAAGCCTGTCACATAAACTCCAAGGTCAGACAAGGATATTAGAAGCTGGTATAGACAAACTCATGGACAGTCATGTCTGACAAATTTGTCACTAACTTTCTGAATAACTGCCAGATTGGCATGTCGGAGGATGTCACAAACTCCTCATATCTGAATTTTAGTATGATCAAAGAGTACTGGCATGCTATCATAGAAAGAAGGGTAAATTGTAGTGAGGCACGTTGGCATACTGTGCTGTTTCTAGCTCCATATCATTACATATAATGTACGCTTTGCCTAGATTACTCTTTTCTTCCCCCTTGTTAATCAATCAGAACATTCCTATTTATCATTTTTTAATATTTTATTTATTAGTTTTATTTTATGTGTGTGTGTGTATTGCCTGCATGTAGGTAAGTGCACCCGTGTTGGCAATGCCTGCGGAGGACAGAAGAGGCCATTGGATCCCCTGGAACTGGTGTTATGGACAGTTGTTAGCTGCCATGTGGGAGCTGGGATTCGAACCCAGGTCTTTTGTAAGAACAACCAGTGTTCTTAACCGCTGGGCCATCTCTCCAGCCCCCCTTGCTATCATTTAATGTTCAGTTCATATGCATGTGTACCAAGAAACCTTTCTGGTATCCTGAGCTGAGCTTAGTATTCCATAGGGTCTCTCAGTCTACTGTGTGTTATTGATTACATAACATGGAAATTAGGGTGTTATATGTAGGAACACACTTATTCATCTGTATTTTTAGTATAAAACAGGAGGCTTAGAATGTAGTAGGCAGTCAAACTTTGTACAACTAGACTTCCAATTGGATGATAAAACCCAGTGTGCTAATGGTTATTAAACCAATATTGGCCTGGAGACAGTTGTCTCCAGTGGCATGCTGCACAGTTCTGTATATATTACCATTCTGATGAAGTAAGTGGATGACAAAAGCGGGGGTGGGGGAGGGGCTGGTCACTCTTAGACAACAGAATTAATGTCCAAGTGTCATGCACTGACAGAAACACTGGAGCCAGCCTGGTACCCAAGGTCTGAAGCTAAATCAGAACTATAACCTCACAGCCTGCTGCTACCTTACAATGGGAAGAAAAGTCCTTTTGATCTGAAGCTTGATTTCTGTGGTGTTTATCTATATAACAGCAATTACTATGTACCAGACATTGTATGAGATTCTACGCTGTCCCCACTTCTCAAGTACCACAGATAAAGTCTAATGGGAGTGATATGCTTGGCCAGAGGACCAAGAAACAGTTCCTCATGGGGGAAGAGAAGGGAAAATGCTAAGAACCTAGTGAGTGCTGGGGTTTTGTTGTCACAAAGTCACGGGACAATATGACAATATAACAGTTGGAGGACTGGTTGAAAAGGAGGCAGGCCTGCTTTTAGGAACAGATAGTGTGGACCCAGTCATAGGGGTCCACAGGGCCTTGTATGATCCTGCCTACTAAGAACTCGCATCCCCAGAAAACCCAGAGTTGTCCTCAGTGTGTCCTCCCAGACTCTACCCTTCTGAATAATAGCATTTAGGCCTACCCTACTTTTCTGGGCATTTCTGTCTGCATCTTCAATGTTAATTAAGTCAATCATTCATTCGCTTTATTCCACAAACATTTTATTGAATGTCTACTGAATATTATGCACTGTTCTTGGCACTGGGGATACAACAGTGAACAAAACAGAAATCCCTGCTTTGTGGAGCTTACAGTCTGTTTGAGAGAGATAAACATTAACCACAACAAATAAATATGTCAGGTGGTGATCAGTGCTTTGTAGAAAGACATAACATATAAAGTAGGATAAAAAGACACAAAATAGAGATGAATTTTATATATGTTGATCAGGAAATGCTTTTCTAGGGAGGTAACATTTGAACAAAATGGAAATAGTTAAGTCATCAGATTATTTGGGAGGAAAGGTGTTCCAGGCAGTGAGAACAGCAAATACAAAGGCCCTTACTATGGAAGGTTCCTAGCATGCTTGAGGAATAGGAAAAAGGCCAGTGTAGCCTCCAGGAAGAGTGAGAGAGATGGAGATGAGATCAGGGAGGTGAAAGGAACTAGTCTGTGTAGGGACATCTGGGCCATGAAGATGACCCTGGCTATTGTACTGAGGGAGCTAGAGGCCATGGGAGAATTTTAAGCAGAATAGGGTGTGGTCTGATTTGGATTTTACAAATAATTTCTAAGAAGTAGTAATAGGTACTACAACACTAGGAAAAGAAAACAAATTAGCCTAGAAAACTAGCTTTTAGGAGAACAAAAAGGTATACAACGAAGATATATAATCAGAGTGTACTGCATGGTTTAGATGTGAATAATGTTTATAATATCATATTCATGCAAACAGTAATTACTGATTAAACAAAAATATAGTTAAAGAAGTAATAGATGGAATCACAAAGACAGGCAAGCAACAAGAGACTTAATTACGGATAGCGAGGCAGATTATAAAGAAAAATATATGGGTCTTTTACAAAGAAAACACAATTTTTGAAATGAAAACTTAATGGAAGGAGTAAACAGTAGAATAAATATAGTGAGAGAGAGTAAGTGAAGTACAAGGAGACAGAAAATACTAAAGAGCTGTTATGAGATATGGAAAATAGAACGAGGAAGTTCAAATATGAATAACTGGATTCTGAGAAAGAAAACATAGAATGAGAGAGAGACAGAGAGAGAGAGGCAATACTGAAGACAGAACGGTTAGGAGTTTTCCAGAAATTAAAAGAAATACACATCAAAAAAATATACATCTACTGAGCCATGAAACACATTTCAAAAGTAAAATAAATAAAAAAGAAACAAACCTAAACATGTTAGCAGAAAACCACAGGACTCCCTGCACACATTCCACTCAAAAACTGAACAAAACCAAACTGCAATTTGACTGTACTTCTTTTTTAAAATTTTACGTATTTTTATTAAATGTGTATGGGTATATTTGCTTGCATGTAGGTAGGCGCACCTGTGTCTTGTGTCCTGCAATGCCCTTGGAGGTCAGAATAGGGTGTCGGATCCCCTGGAACTGTAGTTACAGACGGTTGTTAGCCTCCATGTGGGTGCTGGGACTCAAACCCAGGTCCTCTGCAAGAGCAGTCAGTGCTCTTAACTGCTGAGCCATCTCTCTAGCCCTTGACTGTACTTGTGAAAGGCAACAAGGCATACATCTCACAGCCAAAAGAGAATGGGATCATGTATTTTAAAGGGTGAGCAAAATTATCTGTAACCTTCTAAGGATGAGGATAAAACCTTTTATGTACAACAAAAACTTGGAGAATTTAATACCAAGAGACCTAAACTAAAAGATGATTTAAACATTGCATTCATAAGGCAAGAAAACGATGCCAGATGGATGGCCTGAGATGCAGAAGTGTACGTATGGAGATCCAAACAAATACTGTCGCGATAAAAGAAGTGTGACAAAAGAGAACTGTGAGATTACAAAAACTGATCAGCAAATTAACATACTTGAAAACAAAAGCATGTGGTTAGGACAGGGATGACTAAATTGAAGGTTTCCAAGCTTCCCACGTTCTTCAAGAGAGGATTAAAATATTGTTTAAACTTTGTAAGTTAAACATGTATGGTAGAATTTTAAGGATAACCATAAAAAGAATAGAAACATAAATCCCAACAGAAATAAAAACTTCAATATAAAAAAGCAGGTGACAGGAGCCAGGTAAAGGGAAAGGATATATGGAGGTAAACGACAAGAAACAACCTGAAAGGGGATAGTAGGGAACAGATGTTACCCGAGGGAGGTGGGAAATGTGGGAGTAATCGTCAGGGAGGAGAGGAGGGAGGGACAAACAAACAAACAAAAAAACAAACAAACAAAAAAAATGAAGGTGAGAAAGAGAAAATGAAGCATACAAAAGGCGGTGGTAGAAAGCAGAAATAAGAAAGTTAGGGTAGAAACAAGTCCAAACACATCAGAGTAAATGTAGAGAAACTAAACTTGTCAATCTAAGGACAAAGGTCATTAGATTTGGATTTTTAACAGGCCCAGCCATATGCTGTTTCCGAGATATAATTAAAATATAAAGGGGTGAAAAACGCTTTAAAGAATAGAAAGTTATATACCACACAAATCCTAACAAGAAGAAAAGCTTGTGCTGTTACATTAATATAAGATAGCATAATTCCTCTATTATCAGGAATAGAGAGGGGTATTACATATTTTCCAGAAATATAGAACAATTCTTAATGTGAATATTCCTAATAAAATACTCTCAAAATATACAAGTTAAAAAGGGAACTACAGAAGAACATGATAATTCCACTGTCATAGTTGAATATTAACACACTAATTTTAAAATTATTGGTAGACCATGATTCAAAGAATCAGTTTACATAAATAAAATTTGAATAAGACAGTTAACAAACTTGCCAATAGACATGTATAGATCTCTATATTCAACAATTAGAAAACACACATTCTTACAGAGCACATAGGAAATATTAAAAATTATTGATTATGTACTAAGCCATATAACAAGTCTCAATAAATTTCAAAGATTTATCACATCATCTGAACATCAAGACAAATTTCAACAATAGGAAAAACTTAAAATCCCCATGCATTAGGGAATTTAAAAACACACTTCTATATAATTCATGAGTCAAAGAAGTAATGATAATAGATATGCTGAAATACTCGGAAGTGAACAATAATGAAAATATTGCCACATATGAATGTGTAGGGCAACAGCATTTAGAAGGAAATTTATAGCCTTTAAATACACAAATTAGAAAACAAGAAAGACTGCAAGTCAGGTTCAGCGGTTCATGCTTGTAAGCCTGCATTGGGGAGGCTAAGGCAGATCACAGAGAATTTGAGGCTAGCCTGGGCTACAGAGTAAGCTCCTATCAAAGAAAAACAACAAAAACAAACACACAAAAGACTGAAAATTAATAAGCTCAATATCCAATTTAAGAAATCAAAAAAAGAACAACAGAATAAACCCAAAAAATGTGGAAGGAAGAAGATCAAAAAAGATAAGAGCAGAAATTAAAGAAATAGAGAACAAAGACACAATAGAGAGGAGCAACAAAGCCAGAAGTTGGTTCTTTGAAAAGACTAATAAAATAGACAAACCTCTGGTGAGATTGATCAAGAAAAAAAGTGAGAAGGCACAAATAACCAATATTAACAATGAAAAAGGAGACATAGTGACAGATTATAGACACTAGAGAATTAAAAAAAAAGAACTTCGTGCTAATGAATGAAAATACACGAAATGAACCGATTCCTAGGAAACGATATCCAAAATTTACTCAAGAAGTAAAAGAAATTATCAGTTGTATTGAAGGAATTGAAGCAGTACTTAAAATACTTCACGCCAAAAGAAAAAGTGGCATGCAGAGTTTTTCAGTTGGTCTGTGGAGTACAGATAGGTGAAGAGATACTGATGTTCTCAGTCCTAGAAGTATCCAGGTAGGACTTGAGGCACTGAAGACCCTATGATGGCCGCCTCTTTCTAGGGGTGCCTTCTCTGGAGGGATCCTTAGAGGGTGGCCCTTACTGAAGTGGGGACTGACAAACCTCTCCCCACAGGTGATGAGCACAAATGAGTAACATCCAGCACTCAGCGACTGCTCTGCAGTAAGGGTGCTAAGCAAGGCCAATGAGGTGCTCTGCCATTTGGACAGCCTCTTCAGCAGCAGGCCCGTAGTCTTCTGCTCACTGAGGACAAGGGGGCTGGAGAGCAGTTGGAGGAGTCTGTGTTCCACTTTCCAAGAAACACCATGCACAGCCCAAGTTGTAACTGGTTGGGATGGGGCTGGGTGTGGGGAAGCCAAGCAGAGGCTTCTGGAGAGTGTAGCTCCAGGTAGGAGCCCTGAAACTCTGTCTTCATGAATATCAGATACTTCTGATGAGCCCTTCTAATGATGTCCAAGCTAGCTGCTGGGTGATGGTTCTAATAATGATGGATGTTCTGCAAATAAGAGCTTCATCATTATTTTGAAATAGTTAATGAAAAAGAGATGACTGGATTTGAAATCTACTCATATTATCATAGAAATTTTAGTAATGTCCGTCAGTGAAACAAAAGAAAAATGTACATTAAACATTTTTGAACAATTTAAGAATTGGTTTAAAATATTTTATCACCTACTTATTTTTGTTAGTGAGAATTGTTAAGAATTTGAAAGACACATCATTATAAAATCTTGGTTAGGATGTAGCCATTTCAAGCATATACCATATAAAAGAAATATGATGTGGAAATAAATTTCAAATTTCTCATTTGAAAATTTGAAAAAAAAATGGTAAGAAAAACACTAGACCAAAATGGTTTTACAGGAAGGTGCTACCAAACAGATCTTTCCAAAGTCATATAGAATCTTCCAGAATACTGGAAAAGAGAGAACATTCTCTGGATCATTCTACAATAGCAGATTTTTTTCTTCTGGGACAGGGTCTTAATATGAGCCTGTAATTTAATATATAGACCAAACTGACTTCAAACTCACCACCATGCCTAGCCCAGAAGCAGAATTTTAACGGCAATATTAAAACAAGACAGTGTAAGAAAGCAAAATTAAAGATCAACTTCACTCATCAACACAAACCCAAATATTGTAAACAAAGTATTAGCAAAAACAAATCCATGCATGAGTAAGCTCTGTTTATATCAAAAATGCAGAGCCAGCAAGATGGCTCAGCAGGCAAGAGTGCTTGATACACAAGCCTAAGCTTGATCCCTTGAACCCACAATCAGTTGTCCTCTGACCTCCATATGTGTGCCATGGCACTTGCACACATACAGAGAGAGAGAGAGAGAGAGAGAGAGAGAGAGAGAGAGAGAGAGAGAGAGAGGAAATGCGAAGTTGTTCCAGCATGAGAAAAAAATCTATAAATTTAATTTACCATATTATCAAATTATTAGAGAAAAAACCATAATCATCTGAAGAAACAGAAAATATATTTGATAGAAAATTCAATACCTGCCGGGTGTGGTGGCACACGCCTTTAATCCCAGCACTCAGAGGCAGGAGCAGGTGGATCTCTGTGAGTTCAAGGCCAGCCAGGTCTACATAGTGAGTACCAGGCCAGTTGTGGCTACAGGAAGACCCTGTCTCAAAATGACCAAATCAATCAATCAATCAATCAATCAATCAATCAATCAATCAATCAATCTGCATGAGTCCACACTGATATAAACAAATGACAATAATAACAGACATTAAGCCTTTATAAAAGAATTTCAAGTAACACACACACACACACACACACACACATCCTCTTGTAGGAACTGGAACTGAATTGTTCCTTCTCTTTGAGGGTAGATTAGATTCATCCCAAGAACAGAATATTAAAAGGAAAAAAAAAACAGGATGGGGGAAACCTCAAGGGGTCCCACCTCAAGATGAAATGCCGTAGGCGATCAATCGATGCTGATGGAGGGAGAACCAGTTTTCGCCAGGGGCTAGCTCTCTGAGAAGTTAACTAACTACAAGTGGGCATCCCTGAACACAGATACACAGGAGCACCACTGAATGGACTAAGTGTATTACATATATGCATATCTATAAATGTATGCGTGTACATGTAACAACAATAATCAAAAAAGGGGACAGGAAACTGAGAGGGAGTGGGGAGACATGGGAAATGTTGGAGAGGGAACAGGACGCATAGAAATGGTATGAAGACTATACTCATGTATATGCTCACCAAAAATGTATGCTCATATACTATTTTGGACAACTCAAAAATGGAAATGTTTAAAAAACATGAAATGTAAAAAAGTCTTAACAAGGGGCTGGAGAGATGGCTCAGCAGTTAAGAGCATTAGCTGCTCTTGTAGAGGACCTGGGCTCAGTTCCCAGCACCTACATGGCAGTGAACAATCACCTATAACTTCAGTTCCTGGGGATCTGACACCCTTTTCAGACCTCTGTGGGCAGTGCACAACATGGGTGCACTCACATACATGCGGGCTATATACTCATACACATAAAAAAAATCTTAATTTTAAAAAAATAAATATTTTAAAAAGGAAAAAAAATACAAAACCAAAACTCAAACCAGCAACTTTTCCATGCAGAAACACAGCAGAGACCACCTTAACCATGGAATTAAAGTTCAGATTGCCAGGGATGGCATGTAGATATTGTGTATGCTGAGATGTGTGATAAGAAGGGCATTTAAACTCT
The DNA here is from genome assembly GCF_000622305.1 of Nannospalax galili. Classification (NCBI taxonomy): domain Eukaryota; kingdom Metazoa; phylum Chordata; class Mammalia; order Rodentia; family Spalacidae; genus Nannospalax; species Nannospalax galili. The sequence continues at coordinate 1,713,108 of NW_008352653.1, forward strand.
GTGGTGTTCCTTCTAAAAAGCAGCTCAGTCTAATTATGATAAAAACTTCAGACAACTGCAAACGGGGGGGTACTCTACAGTACTCAAAACTGTTAAGGTCATAAAAATAAGGACCTACAGGCCAGAAAACTCATGGAAACATGACAAATGAATGCAATGTGCTATTCTGAATTGGACAAGAGAGAGAAAATTGAAGAATCCATGTAAAACTCTCATGTCTAGTTAATAGTAATACAGTAATGTAACTTAGTTTTCAAAAATGTACCATAGTGAGGTATAGTGAGTTTGTTCCTACATGATCTCTTTATTAACTTTTCTGTAAAACACTAATTACTACAAAATGTAATGCTTACTTACAAATAATAAAAGTTAAGGTTAGTGTGATGGGTTAGTCTTTGTCAATTTGACACAAAGTAGAGATACTTGGGAAGAGGAACCTTCAACTGAGAAATTTCCTCCATTAGACTGGCCTGTGAGCACATCTGTGGGGCATTTTCTTGACTGTTGACTGATGTAGGAGAGCCTAGCCCATTGTGGGTAGTGCCATCCCTAGGGAAGGTGGGCCTGGGCTGTATAAGAAATGTAGCTGAATGTGAGCCTAAAAGCAAGTCAGTAAGTAGTGATCCACCATGGTTCACTTCAGTGAACCTGCCTCCAGATTCCTGCCTTGAGTTCCTGCTGTGGCTTCTCTTGATGAACTTTAATTTGTAAGCAAAATAAACCCTTTCCTCCCCCAAGTTTCTTTTGGTCAGTGTTTTATTACAGCAACAAATAAGTAAACTGGAACAGCCAGATATAGTGGTGCATAGCTGTAATCCCAGTACTTGGGAGGTTGAGACAGGAGGATCACAAGTTTGAGGTCAGCCTGGGCTACATAGCAAACTCTAGACCAACCTGGATTATATGGCAAGACTCTTTCAAAAAAAAAAACATAATAATGAGCTGGAGAGATGGCTCAGTGGTTAAGGGCACTGGCTGTTCTTGCAGAGGACCCAGGTTTGGTTCCCAGCACCCACATGGCAGCTAACAACTGTCTGTAACTCCACTTCCAGGGAGATCTGACTCCCTCTTCTGGCCTTTGCAGGCACTGCACAACATGGATAAACTTACATACATGCATGGAAAACACTCATATACATAAAACCAAAATAAATAAATAAAACCATAATAACAATGATAGTTTATAGGGTGAATGGTTATAATGTCAGTAAAATAAATTTCATTTCTGTGTACCCCAAAAATGGCTAAAAATACACTAAGGGGGAGGGAGTATAAAGATGATTAAGATGCTTTGTATGAAATGCACAACAATTCAATTAAAATATACATTAAAATATGCACCTCAAATTATATGAAGTAAAAATAAATTATTCAATTTCATGGGAAAAATACACTAAGTTGAAATATCCCTTGGGCTCAGTGGTAAACCATTTGCTTAGCATGCATGAGGCTCTGGGTTCAATTCCCAGTACCACAAAAATAAAAAAATCCATTAATAACTGTAAGCAAATCCACAAAATATGAAGGGATATCCAATACAAGACATAAAAAGCTTTATATAGAAAATCATAAAGCTTAGACAGAAAACAATTTATTTAAAATGGAACGATATACCAAATTTACAGGTAGGAAGCCTCAACATAATAAACATGAATTATCTTCAAACTGATATATATATATATTCATTTCAATTTCCAAAATTTTATAGAACATAACAAATTCTGAAATGCGTTTAAAATTTAAAAAAAGACCAAGCATATCTGAAGCGGGAGTGGTGTGGTAGTACACACCTTTAATCTCAGTACTCAAGAAGCAGAAGCAGGCTGATCTCTGTGAGTTCCAGGCCAGCCTGGTCTACATGAGGAGTTCTAGGCCAGCCAGGGTTACATAGTAAGACCCCATCTCAAAAAAAAAAGGAAGGTAGGAAGATTTATTAGGATGCTACAATAATTTAGGGGGTGTGATACTGGTTCAAGGACAGAAAGTTACTCAACAGCAAAGAGAGCCCATAAGAAAGCATGACTAATAGTGATTGTTGACTTGACTGGATTAAGTAATACCTAGGCTAGGGTATTAGTGAGGCAGACCTCTTGGTGTGTCTGTGAGTTTCCAGAAAGGTTTAACTGAGGAGGGAAGGCCCACCCTGAATGTGGGTGGCACTATCCCATAGGCTGGAGGCCCAGATTAAATAAAAAGGAAAAAAGAGAAAGCCAGCAGAGTGCTGCCATTCCCCTTTCTCTGCTTCCTGATATTCTGAGATGTGAGCAAACGTGACGGACTGCATATCCAACCTGTGAGCTAAAATAAACCTTAAGGCTTATTGTCAGACATTTGGTTATAGCAATGAGGACAGGAAGTAACCCAGGAACTTTAATGTATGATACAAGTGGTACTTCTAATCAGTAGGTTATCCATGTGGAAAATAAGAAAACCATCTCCTTGCCATATAGCATACAAAAATCAATTCCAGTTGGATTAAGGTACTATGAAAGGAAAATTTTTTTAAAGTTAAAAAATTAAATTTATTTTATTTTTGTTTTATATGTATGAGTGTTTTGCCTGTGTGTATGTAAGTGCATTATATGTGTGCAATGCCTGCAGAGGCCAGAAGAGGGTATCAAATACCCTGGAATTGGAGTTACCAAACTCAGGTCCTCTGCAAAAGCAGCCAGTGTTCTTTAAACTGCTGAGCCATCTTTATAGACCTGAAAGCTGAACTCTTAAACTTTACTAGAAAAAATAATATGTTTATGATCATGGGTCAAGGAACTCTAGACAAATTGCTGGCTACAAAAGAGAAAAAAATTGATTCATTCAACTCCATTAAAAGTTTATGGGGATGGGGAGGAGCTGGAGAGATGTCTCAGCAGTTAAGAGCACTGGCTGTTCTTGCAGAACACCTGGGTTTGAATTCCAGCACCCCAATGGCAGTTAACAACTGTCCATAACTCCAGTTCTAGGGGATACGACACCCTCTTCTGTCCTCCAAGGGCATGCACTTACACACATGCAGGCATAACATTCATACACATTTTAAAAAAAGTTTCTGGGACTTGAGGTTGGCTCAGTGGTAAAGTACTTGCTTAGTACTGGTGAAGTTATAAGGCCCTGATTTCAATTCCTAGTATCACAGGAAAATAAATTCTGCTCATGCAAAGAAATAATAAAGCAAAAGGCCAAAAATGAGAGAAAATGTTTGATATACAGAACTGATAAATGATGAGAATGTGAAACAAAGGACCCCTAAATATCAATGAAAATTATTAAAATTTTTAAATGTGCAAAAGGTATTAATAGTTCCTTAGCAAAAGAGGAAATATGTAGCCAGCCAATGACCACAACAAGATGGTAATTTAAATTGATGACTACTAGAATAAATGCCAAGTCCACAGTAAAATATCATTTTACACTCACTATGAGAAAAATGTGGGATTATATCAAGTATATGAGGGTATGGATCAACAGGATAGTTTATATATTGCAAAAAGGAATGTAAATTGGTATATTTTAGAATATGGATTGACAGACTCCTCCTATCAGGCTGACCTTTTATATAATTAGACAGTAATTCTATTTCTAAGTACCTTAGAACAACAGGTTGAAAAGAAGAATGTTCAACGACTACTGTTCATAGGAACAAAAAACTAGAAAGGATCCAAGTATCCATCAACAGATTAATGGATAATTTGTTTTAGGATCCCTTGAAATGCTACACATCACTGATAATGAACAAACTACAGCTATATGTGTGAATCTTAGAAAGAGAATGAAAAAATAAACTGCAGAAGACCACATATGATATTGTGTAACTACTTTCTCTGAATGGAAACATTCCCTTGTAGAGAAAGGTACATAAGACTCAGGAAGCTAATAAGATTTACAAGGCTTAGAGCGCTCAGAAAACAAGATTCACAACATCTCTCTCCAAGATTATAAAAGCAGTAAGAAAATACCGGGGACAGAAGGCTCTCAGTGGGAGCTGCATACAGGATGAGGAAGGAGCTCATAAAGGGATGTAGCTTTTATAAGCCATCACCCATGCTAGGGTGGACATTTCAGTGACGCTGTTGGTTTTTGGTCACTCACACTCCTGTAACTAACTCCAATAAATTCATTGTTCATGTGATGGTTAATAGTGATTGCCAACTTGAGAGGATCTAGGATATTGAATAAGCCTCTGGGCATGTCTGTGAAGGATTATCTAGATTAAGCTAACTGAAGTGGGAAGACACACCTGAAATGTAAATGGATTTGGGAGTTAAGGGGAGGAGTAGTGGGTGAATATGATAAAAATATATTATATCCATTTATAAAATTCTTAAAAAAGTAATAAAAATATTATATTAAATAAACCCTTCCTTAAGTTGCTTTTGTTAGGTATTTTTGTTGAGCAATAAATAACTAACTCAGAAAACTGGTACTGAGAAGTGGGGCCAGGTGCCATGCTGAGCTGGCAGTAGAATGTGGTAGAGTCATTCAAATGGAACTGGTTTTGCAGCCATGAAGATGCAAGACTGAAGGGGTCATGGAGTCTTGCAGCATGAGTTCAGATATCCTCTGAGGTCATACAGTGTGTGGTAAGGTTGGAGTCCCTGCAAGGAGACCATGAGAGGCCACTGTATGAAGCTGTGAAGGTGAAGCCTAAGTTGTATTGGAGACCCCAGGACACTAGAGATGGCAGAACCATGAGAGATCTGCTGAGGAAAGCTACAGGCATAGAGTCAAGCTGCTCCAAGAGAGAAGTTCAGTTCCCAGCACCCACATAGCAGCTAACAACTGTCCATAACTCTAGTTCCAGAGGATCTGACTCCCACTTCTGACCTCTGTGGGCATTGCACGATATGGGTGCACTTACATACATGCAGACAATACACTCATACACATAAAATAAAATAATAAATAAAAAATTTAAAAAGTGAACAGAAAACTCAGAGGCCACATAATATAGGGAATATGGAATCCATAAAATTAGTCATAAAAAGTCAATAAACACATAGCAATAATCAAAATAATCACAACTATAATTATAGTGACAAGACTAAAACTAAACAAAAACAGAATAATAATGATGTCAGCAAGATAACAGAATATGACTTTTCAGCACTTGTCCTCCCATATATCAATTTGAACTAGCTACACATGAAAATACTTTTTTTTTTTTGGTCTTTTTGAGACAAGGTCTCCCTGTAGCCCCAGCTGGCCTGGAACTCACTATGTAGACCAGGCTGGCCTTGAACTCAAGAGATCCGCCTGCCTCTGCCTCCTGAGTGCTGGGATTAAAGGTGTGTGCCACCATGCCTGGCCACATGAAAATACTTTTATTTGAGCTAAAGAAACTACATGAGAGATTATAGCACAGGACTAAAAAAAACACACATTGAAGAGAGCAGTAAGGCCATTTCTACATCATCATACTTACCCTAGACTCTAGGCTAATACCAGATGACAGCCTCAAGGCCTACCCTCGTGCTAGATTTTCTAGGGCTCCAGGCTCTTGGCTTCTGAAGGACTCAGTCTCTAGACCCACCCCAACACTGGGATGACTCAAGTGGCCACAGGCTCTTGAGAATAGCCAAAGCACAAATATCTAAGCATCAGGCCAGTGGACCTCTCATGGTTCTGCATCTCTAGTGTCCTGGGGTCGTTATCACAACTTAGGCTTCAACTTCACAGCTTCATGAAGTGGCCTCTCATTGTATCCTTGCAAGAACCTTATCACACATTGTGTGGCCCTAGGGGATATATGAAATCATGTTGCAAAATTCCATGACCCCTTCAATCCTGCATCTTTTCATGGCCTCAAAACTAGTTCCATGCTTACATTATAAGCTTACTCTGTAGGCAGATCTACCCCAATGACCCTGGGTCCCAAGCTTCAGGACCACCACAGGTTCCAGACTGATAGAGTCAGGTTATCCCATATAGCCCCAGGTTGCAGACCTGCCTCAGCATAAGGTCAACCCTCTTGGCTGTAGTTATCAGGCTAGCAACCACAGACACAAGCTCTACGCCTGCCAAGTTGCAGGCTGAGCCATCCTCTATCTCCATATTCCCTAAGACCCACAGTCTAGTTGTCCTAACAGAACAAGGGTCCAGGTATATGGCAGCAGGCACCTCATGGATCCATGCTCCATACTTACTCTAGCACTAGGTCAGCCCAAGATTGAGGCTAGTGCCCATGGTTTCAGGCTCCACGGAACTCAAATTTTAAGCCTTTTCCAGCATATACACATCTAGGCCTACCTTAGTAGACACTGGTGCCTGACCAATCTCAGCAGAACCAGGCTTTTAGATGGTATCTTATAGACCCAGAACCCAGATTTCCAACCCCATAGATTTGGGCTCCAAGGCAGTGCCAGTGCCAAGTCCCTTCTGATGGCCTCAGGATCTAGGCACAAGTTAATGGACCAGGTTCATCACAAATCCTGGCTAGTCCCTGCAGACTCAGATGTTCACCTTAGTTCAGCCCCATAGACCCAGACCTCCGGCTACAACTGGAGAATACCCATGGATCTAAGCTCCAGGCATATGCTTCAGACTCAACAGGTCAATGCTGTTGGATCTAAGGCTCTAGGCTAGTCCCATGGACTGCAGCATGAGGCCTATCTGGTAACCCAGGTATTAGTACCAGGCTCTCCAGCACCAAGCAGAAAGTGAAGAACTTTCACAAAGTCACTTTTGCAAAGGTAGAAATAAGACCCTAATTCTTCAAATGCACAGATACAAAATCATAGCCACAGGGATGAAAACAATCAGGGAAACACACTATCACTAAAGGAACAAAAGAATGCTCCAGCAAACAACCATAAAGAAAAGATTTGTAAACTGTCTGAAAAAGGATTCAATAAAATTCTTGTAAGGAAGCCCACTGAGATCTAAGAAGATACAAAGAAAAAATTCAGTGATAACAAGAAAATAATAAATGAACAAAAAGAGGAATCTACAGGGAAATTTAAATTATTAAAAAAATATGAAGCAGGCCTGGTATAGTGGCACATGCCTTTAATCTCAGTACTTGGGAGGCAAAGGTAGGTGGATCTCATGGAGTTCAAGGCCATTCTGGTCTACACAGCCAAGTTCCAGGCCAAATGGGGCTACAGGGAGACCCTGTCTCAAAAAGACAAAAAAAAAAAAATGAAGCAGAAAAATACAATGATTGACGTGAAAAATGTAACGGAGAGCATCAATAGCAGATTTAAGAACCAATATCAGATTTAAGAACAAGAAATAATCTATGAACTCAAAGGCATGCTATTTGAAAATGTATAGTCAGAGTAGAATATAAGAATGAGAATGAAGAAGCTTACGGGATAACAGCAAAAGAACAAATATTTGAATTATATAAGTTCATGAATGAGAAGAGACAGACAAAGGAACAGAAAGCTTAAAGAAATAGTAGAAAACGCTTTGATTTTTTACAAAAGATGTAAGTATCCAATTATGGGAAAGTGAAAGATAGCCAATTGGATTCAACATAAAGAGGATTACAAAAAGACATTATAATCAAATAGTCAAAAATCAAGAACAAAGAGAGAATCCTGAAAGCATCAAAAAGAAGCAAGCATCACATAGAGCTGCAATAAAGTTGGTATCAGGTTTCTCAGCAGACACCTTACAGCCCAGGAAAGACTGGAATGATCTATTCAATATCCTGAAGTAAACAAAACAAAACAAAACAAAACAAAACAAACCTCTGCCACCTAAGAATATTATACCTGGCAAAACTGTCCTTCAGAAATGGTGAGATGTAAGAATTTCCCAGACAGGCAAAAGCTGAGGAAGCTCATCACTCTTAACTGCCTTGAAGGAGTTCATTAAGCTAGAAGAAAAGATGCAAATTGTTAACGAAAGATGAAAATATAAATATAAAACTCCCTGGTAAAAGGAAGTGTACACATTCAAAACAACCCTACAATGGAGGTGTATGAACCGCTTACACCTTTAGAATGAAGGTTAAAGGATGAAATATTAATAATAATAATACCCACAATAATTTAATAGACACAATATAAAAATGTAAATTGTGATATTGAAAACTTAAAATGTGGTGGGAACAAAGCAAAAGTATAGTTACTTAGTGCAATCAAAGTTGCTATCAGTTTAAAATGGTCTTTTACAATTAGCTTGAATTTAAGAGGATGAAAGCCTCCAGTCAAAAGGCATAGAGTGGCTAAATAAGATTAAAAACAATACCCAGTTTACAATGTGCTGCCTGAAGGAGACTCAATTTGCCTTTATGGATACATACAGACTAAAAGTGAAAAGATATTCCATATAAATTGAAACTAAAAGAGAGTAGGGATAGCTCTACTTATTCAAATAAAATACATTTTAAATTAAAAACTAAAAAAGGAGGCCAGGTGTCATAGGACTGTAATCTCAGCAATAGAGAGGCTGAGGCAGGAGAATTCTGAATTCCAGGTCAGCCTCGCATACATAAAGAGACTTGGTGTCAAAACAACAACAAACAAGAAAGAGAAAAGAAGGGACCAAAAGATGACTCAGCAGGTGAAGGATCTTGCTGCCAAGTCTAACCTGAATTTGATCCGTCAGACCCACATGGTAGAAGGAAAAGGACTCCTGCAAGTTGTCCTGACTTTCATACATGTGCATGCACACACATACAAATAAATACATAAATGTTAAAAAGGGGGAGGGGATTCAGCAATACGTAGATCAGACACAAAAAATTTTAAAAATTCAGGCTTGGGGCTGGAGAGATAGCTTAGCAGTTAAGAGTGCTTGCTGCTCTTTCAGAGGACCCAAGTTTGGTTCCCAGCACCCATGTTGGGCAGCTCACAACCATCTCTAACTCCAGCTCCAGGGGCTCTGACACCTTCTTCTGGCCTTCATGGACACCTGTATACATGTGGCATATACTCACACAGACATTTACACATTGCTCTAGTTTGCTTTCTGTTGTGATAAACACCATGACCAAAAGCAACTTGGGGAGGAAAGGGTTTATCTTATTCTTCCAGATCACAATTCATCATTGAGGGAAGCCAGGGTAAGGCTGGAGCTTGAAGTACAAACCATGGAGGAATGCTGCTTGCTAGCTCATATTCTAGCTTGCTCCCTTGGCTCATGCTTAGCTAGCTTTCTTATACAGCTCTGGGCCATCTGCTTAGGGATGGTAATGCCCACAGTGGACTGGGCCCTCCTAAATCAATTAGCAATTAAGAAAATGCCTCATAGACATGGCCACAGGCCAATCTGATCTGTGCAATCCATCCATTGAGGTTCCCTTTTCCATGACTCTAGGTTGTGTCTAGTTGGTAACAATTAACCAGTACACACAGGTTACAAAAAGTCAGCCTTGGGGCTAGAGGGATAGCTCAGTGATTAAGAACATTTCCAGCTATTCCAAAGGACCAGAGTTTGATTTCTAGCACCCATGTCCAGTAGCTCACAACCACCAGAAACTCTAGCTTCAGGGGATCTGATGCCCTCTTCTGGTCTGTGTACCCATACTATATCCAACAGCAGCAGAATACACATTCTTCTCAAGCACACATGAACCAGTCTCCTATGGTAAGCCATAAAAGAATCTTAACAATGAAAAAATTCAACTAATTAAAAAAAATATATTTGTGTATGTGCACATGAGTGCAGGTGCCTGTGGAGGCCAAAGTTGTTGGATCCCCTGGAGCTGGAGTTGCAGGCAGTAACTTGGTGTATATATAATCTGAATGAAAGAACATTTACTAGCACACAGCACCATGTCTACTTAGAAAAATTTCAGCACTATTTTGAGATAGTCAAAATAAAAATTGTTAGATTAAGATTCATAAGCACTTGTTATAAGAATTTTTAGTAGGGGCTGGAGAGATGGCTCAGAGATTAAGAACACTGGCTGCTCATGCAGAGAATGTGAGTTCAGTTCCCAGCACCCACATGGCAGCTCACAGCCATTGTAACTCCAGTTCCAGGGGATCCAGTATCCTCTTCTGGCCTCTGTGGACACTGCATGCATGTGGTGCACTTATATACATGAAGGCAAAATACTCATACATGTAAAGTACAAATAAAATGTTAAAAAAGAAACGTACAGTATAATCACAATGACTTAACTCTAGGAACTTAGTAACAGATTGCAGAGGGCAGAAGAAAGGGTAAACCTGAAGGTAAATGGAAAAAGACTATCCATTCTGGAAATCAGAAAGATAAAAGAAGAAAACAGAAACTGACCTGTCAGAGACTATCAAATGTAGCAATACAGATACCATGGAGTCCCAAAAAGAAAAAAGAGGAAAAGGCTGGAATTTCTCAAATCTGATGAAAAATAATCGACACATTTAAGTAGCTCAGTGATATCTATACAGAGAAATATCATGGCGAAACTGACAAAAGTCAAAGGCAAAAATCTTGAAAGCAGTAAGAGAAAATTAGGAAGTTCCTCTTGAGCTGTCCAGCAGTTTCTGTAGGGTCAGTAGTGTAAGACTCACCAAATTAGGTTACTGTTGCCACCCGGCCCGCGGTGTGCCCATCCACTCAGGAGAGCCCCAGCTTCCATGTGTGTTGGGGGGTAGTGTCTGGGTACCACCCATTCAGCATCTCCTCTAGACAAAGCCCAAGTCTTCATCCTCCAGATAGTGGTATGAGAAAGCTGTTGTATGTCTGCCAATTGCAGAGGTGGTACAAGGCTTTGGCGAAGGCGTCAAGCAGCCAGGCATCCTTATACCTAACTTTCCTGAACAAGTTGTAGACAATCTTCAGTCAATGTCATCAGAGTTTATGATGTTCGTGCCAGTTTCAGAAGTGATGATATCTATACAATGGAACCCATACTACAAGAATGTGCATAAGTTCATTGAAACTCACATCATGCATCCCTTCAAAGAGGACTTCTATAGGGAGATCCTCAATGTGGTCATTGTTGGCTACCCCAGGCCAGAAAAGAACCTTGGTTTTCTTTTCAGTTTATTCACTTTTATTTCAAGTGTATGAGTATTTTGTGTGCATGTATGCAAGTGCATGCCCACAGAGGCCAGAAGAGGGCATCAAATCCCCCTGGAACTGGAGTTATGGATGGTTGTTAGCCACCGTGTGGGTGCTGGAAACTGAACCTGGGTCCTCTGCAAGAGCAGCCAGTGCTGTTAACCACTGAGCCATCTAGCCATCTCTCTAGTCCCCAGAACCTCAATTCTTTTTTTTTTTTTGGCTTTTTGTGTGCTGTAGCCACAGCTGGCATGGATTTGCTATGGAGACCAGCCTCAAACCAGAGATCTACCTGTCTCTGCCTCCCTAGTGCTGGGACTAAAGGTGTGAACTGCAACGCCCAGCAGAATCTCGATTCTTTAGCATCACTTATTTCAGCAATTCTAGGAGATATTGAAGAAGTTTTTAAAAAGTGACTAGATTTACCAGAACATTTTAAATCAAAGATAACAATTATTTTCAGGTTTCTGAAGGGAAAATTATGAGTGGCCATCAATTAAAAATTACTTTATTTAAATAGTCACTGTTTTCTAGTATTTTCATTGTTCATAACTGCAGGCCCATCTTAGTTGTATTTTAAAAGTCAAACATTCTATAGGTGTGAATTAAATAATAGTACATGTAGGTGTCCTATTATGCTTCAATTGTTAAACCCATCATGCTCTAATACTAAAAGACTCATTCCGTGCTACCATGCCCAGCTAAGAGTCAAGATTCTTTGCAAGTAATGTTGAAAATGAACCACTAGAAAACTAGTAAGTGATGGAATACGTGAATTGCAGAAGAGCCACAAGCCTCATTAGGGAAAGCCATAAATTCCTTAAAGTGTCTAACTGGCCCTAAATTGGCAGCCTGGCCTTGCTCAAGCCTTATCAACTGATCACTCCCTGGACTAAGAGAGACGGTTTGTGGAGCCCACCTGTCTCCTTCAGTGCTATAGATAACTCACCCGCATGTCTGAAAAAAGAGGCCCTCAAGGACACTGGATCCTGGCACAGAGTTAACTCTTGCAGCTGTGTGCAGCAGAGTTCCTATATAAGACCAGTTCCTATATATATCCCCGTTCAGATCGCAGATAACCATTCCTTGAGGAAAAGAGCTGTCTGCCCTTTGCTGAGCTTTCTGAATTCAGGGAGAACATTCCTTGCCTATTGCAGATCTGGCTCTGGTTCTTATTTCTAAACTTTAAACTCCTTCCTTCTTCTGCTCTCCCAAATCTAACATTAAGTATCATGCATGTACTTGTACAGCATATACTACTAAACAGAGGAGACTTTCAAAAGTCAATGCATTAAAAAGAAATTTGATTATTGCAAATCTGTGAAGGAACATCTAGACTGCATTTCTTGATGTTTTGTTCACCAATATATTACAGCATGAAGACCTGTGACTTTTGTTTTATTCCCTTGCACAGTCAATCCACTGTACTGTCTTTGTCTTTGCCTCAATTTCTATGTGGCCTAGACTCTGCTTCTGCCCACCAGATGCTTTGTTTTTTTAAACAGTAAAATGAGTTTCTTGGTTTTGCAGGTTTTGTTTTGGGTTTGTGTAGTCCGTCTTTTTTTTTTTTTTTTTTTTTTTTTTTTTTTTTTTTTTTTAACTTGCTATTCCGGTTCTTTAACGTTTTTCTTAACTTTGATTCTGTTTTCCACAAATGACTGTCATTACTACTTGTCCTCATTTGTAGTATCTTACAGCTGGAGGACATCTGGACCTTTTCATTATTATATGAAGGGTGCAAGAGCAGAGCTGCATCACATTTTTGCAAAAAGCCAAAACAGCCAGTCGTGATAGCACTCGGGAGGCAGAGGCAGGCAATCTCTGTGTGCTCAAGGCCAGCCTGGTCTTCACAGTGAGTTCTAGGCCAGCTGGGGCTACAGGGAGACCCTGTCTCAAAAAAGACCAAAAAAAAAAAAGTCAAAACAACTTTATTTACAGACTTCTTCAGATTACTTACACTGTTTTTTTATTCTTATTTTTTTAAATTATGTTCATTTACTATGTGTGCATGTGCACATGTGCAAGTGAGCACCCCCCCCAAGAGAGTCTCTCCTTCCATCATGTGAATCCTGGGGAATCTCACAGAGGTTGTCAGTCTTGGTGGCAAGGGCTTTCATTTGTTGAGCCATCTCACCAGCCCACCAGTTTCCTTCCTTTCTTTTTTGTTTTGTTTTTTTGGAGACAGGGTCTCACTAAATATTCCTGGCTGACTTGCTATGTAAACCAGGCTGGCCTTGAACTCACAAATCTGCCTGCCTCGGCCTCCTGAATGCTGGGATTAAAGGTGTCTATCACCATGTCCAGTCTAGCAATTTCTTTTTAAATTTTTTTATATTTGGAGAATTTCATACCTGAGTGTTATTTTACATTATTTCTACCCCCCTCTCCTCCTCTAACTCCTCCCATGTCCCCCCTACCTCTCAATATCCTGATCTTTTAAAAAAGATTTTTTTTTTTGGCTTTTTGAAACAGGGTTTCCCTGTAGCCCCAGCTGGCCTGGAACTCACTATGTAGACCAGGCTGGCCTCAAACTCACAGAGATCCACCTGCCTCTGCCTCCCAAGTGCTGCAACTACAGGCATGTGCTACCACGCCCGGCAGAAAGACTTATTTTTAATTGTGTGGGCGTGTTTATAAAACTTACTGAAGACATTTAGCATGTAATGGTGCTAGTATGTACATGTGCTTTTGTTCGTTTATTTGAGATATGGTCTCACTATGTATGTAACCTTTGCTGGCCTAGAACTTACCATGTAGACCAGGCTGGCCTCAAACTCACAAAAGATCTGCCTGTCTTTGTCTCTTGAGTGCTGGAATTAAAGGAATGAGCCACCATAGCTGGCCCCCACCAGCTTCTTCTTCTTCTTCCTTTTGCTCTTTTTTTTTTTTTTTTTTTTTGGTCTTTTTTAGACAGGGTCTCCCTGTACCCACAGCTGGCCTGCATTTGCTATGGAGACCAGGCTGGCCCTGAACTCACAGAGATTCACCTGCTTCTGCCTCCCAAGTGCTGGAACTAAAGGTGTGTGCCACCACACTTGGCCTGAAAGGTATAAAGTTTTAAATAATTTGCATTTTTCCTCTACTAAGTTTTGGCCTTTTAAATCCTTTCAGTTGTATTAGCAGTTTTAGATATTCAGGAAATTAGATTACAAATTGCTTTGTGCCCCATTGGCTAGCGCTTTTGCACACATATACACACACACCCACACACACCCCATATACGTCATGCACAGAGACAATAACAATAAAAAATTACCTTCTGTATATGTTACCGTCTACTTTCCTCACCATCTCTCTACCAACAAATCTGTCAGTGAAGTGAAACATGAAGTGGTGCGCTAGCTAACCCCTAGCCCTGGAAATATTATGAATGTAAGAAATCTCATACTTGAAAGAAGCCTCAATTATCTATGGCTTTATGAAGCAAAGTTCAAAGCAAACCTGGGAAGTATAGAAACAGATCTGTGTTGAGTTTGAGGAGCTTGCTGCTAATTATGCTTTCATTAAGTGTGTACTTCTTTGATATTTTACTATCACTTTACACTTTGTTAAATATCCGTTTGGGGGTCATATAATGTGTTGCTTATATTGTCTACATACTATATTTATTACAGTAATAACATTTTGTCCTTTCAAAATTTACTTTAGCCAGTTTGGATTTAAGGGAAAAACATGGTGACTTAAAGTGTACCCATGTCACGCAATGCCTGTGGAGGTCAGAAGAGGGTGTCGGATCCCCTAGAACTGGAGTTATGGATGGTTGTTGGCTGCCATGTAGGTTCTGGGAATCAAACCCGGGTCTTCTGCAAGAGCAGCCAGTGCTCTTAACTGCTGAACCATCTCTCCAGCCTCAAACCTGTTCAATTTTTATAACCTGTTTTTTAATGAACACTAAAAGTATCAGAAATGTGTTTGTCATCTCCAAAACACAAGTTCTGTAACTGAATGTAAAAAAAAAATCACTTTAAAATTTTCATACAAGTATATACAGTACATTAAGCATACCCCCACCCTCCCCTTTTCCATTTTGATTAGTGCAAATGTTCTTCAGGCTTTGAAATAAGTCTTGACTAAGTGATTTTTTAAAGATTTATTTTTAGTTTTTTTAAATTTAGTTTTAATTATGTGTATGTGTGTGTCTGTGTATATGTGTATGTAGGCATCAGTGCAAGTGCCCAAGAAGGCGAGGCATCTGACCCCTGTGGAGCTGGAGTTACAGGTAGTTGTGAGCTGCCTGACATGGGTGCTGGGAACAGAACTCAGGTCCTCTATAAGAGTAGTAAGCACTCTTAACTATTGAACAATTCTTAAGCCCCTAAGTAATATTTTTTGACAAAAAAGAAATGGCTTCTCAAGATTAACAATTGTCTCTCATCAGCAACCACGAGGCCAGAAGACAGTTTGATGACAACTTCAAAATGATGAAAGAAAAATAATGTCAGCTGAGAATTCTATATCCAGCATTGCTTTACTATGAAGATGAAAGAGAAGTCAAGATAAACAAAACCAGGAAACTCTCTATCTGTTGCTATCTGTTCTACAACAAACACTAATTTCAGGTTGAAATTAAAGGACTAAAATATTTTTACAAATTTGATGTGTATGAGTGTATTGTCTGAAATGATTGTGTGATCTCCTTAACTTAATAATATGGTATATTAATTCTTGATTTTTGTGTTGAATCATCTTTGCATCTCTGGAATGGAACCAGTTTGGTTATAGTATATGATATTCTTTATGTGTTCTTAAATTTGCTTTGCAATCTTTTTTTGAGAACTTTTGTGTTTGTGTTCATCAGGGATCTTGGTTTTCTTTTTTAAAAAACTACTAAGAGAATAAAAGAATCACGGACAGAAACTTTGTTTCATAAAGTCTGTGTAGTTATCAAGTTAAATTTAATCCTTTAGGGCTGCAGCATAGGGCTCAGTGGTTAAGAGCACTGACTGCTCTTGCAGAGGACCTAGGTTCGATTCCCAGCACCCACATGGCAGCTAACAACCATACATAACTCCAGTTCCAAGGGATCCGACGCCCTCTTTTGACTTCCATGGGCATTGCATGACAGTTAAAAGGTACAGACAACTGAAATGTCTTACCAACTGACTAACAGATAAAAATGGAATATCAGTACAACAGAATATTACTTTGTAATAAAAAAATACACACAACACCATGAATGAACCTGGAAAACATAATTCTTTTTTGTGTATGTGTATGTGTGTGCACTTGTGTGTACATGCAAATGCAAGCCAAAGGTCAACCTTGGGTGTCCTTCCTCAGGTGCCATTAACCTTGGTTTTTTGAGACAGGGTCTCTCACTGGTCTGGAAGTCAGCAAGTAAAGTAGGCTGGCTGGACAGTGAGCCCAACAGTGGACAGAATACAAGCATGTACCACAATGCCCAGCTTTTTTTACATGGGTTGTGGGGATTGTATGTCAAGCACTTTAAAGACCGAGCTATCGCCCCAGGTCATGGAAAACATTATTCTAAGTGAAGGAAACCAGTGTAGTATATGCAATCATTTATATGAAATGTCTAAAATAGGAATATCTATAGACAGAGACAAAAAGTTATTAGTGACTGCCTAGAACTGTGGACAAGAAAGGTACTGGGAAGTGACTACTAATGAATATGAAGCTTCTTTGGCAGGAGACAGGGTTCAAAAATTGATCATGGTGATGGTTGTGTATTACCATGAATATACTACAAACCACTGAACAGCACCCTTTAAAATGGCAAGGTCTGGGACTGGAGAGATTGCTAATGGCTGCTTTTGCAGAAGACTCGGGTTCGATTCCCAGGACCCACATGGAGGCTAACAACCATCCATAACTTCATTTCTAGGGGAATCCAATGCCCTCTTCTGAACTCCATGGGCACTGCATGGATTAGGGTTAGGGTTAGGGTGCACTTACATACATGCTAAGCAATACACTCATACGCATAAATAAAAATAATAAATAAAAGACTAAAATGGGGGGTTATGGTATGCAAAATATATCTTAAAGCTGTAATAAAAAGATGGAAGTGGGCTGGAGGCATAGCTCACTGGTGAAGTATGTGCTTAGCATGTGAAAGGGTTCAAATCCCAACACCAAAAATGAGACAGAAAAGATGGCAAGCAATAATAAGATATATGTGTGCTAATGAGAATCATTGTGTAGAGAAGAGAAAACTGGTGAAGCAATGTCCTCAAGCAGGTAAGAGAATATGGGACCTTATGTCAAAGTAGAAGGCCTAGATTTTGATGATAGAAAAAAAAGACTGACCCATAATAACCAAGAAAGCAGAGTGTATGAATATATATGCCACGTGATAGTTGGATGTAGTGGGAATCTATGGACCTCCTCCTCCTCCTCAGCCTCAACCTCCTCCTCCTTCTCCTCTTCTTTTTGAAACAGCATCTTGCTACATAGCTCAGGCTTGCCTTGAACTGATGAGTCTCATGCCTCAGTCTCATGAGTGCTGGACATTCTCTTCTGAAGGCTTTAATTTTTCAGACAAGCAGGAAGCCTGAACATGAAGATGAAAGAAACTGTATTGGAGATTTCAGAAGAGAAAAGGTAGGAAATAGTTACTCTGGATGTCAAGAGCAAGAGTTGAATTTATCTGGGCTGGTGTTTTGCCTGATAAGTATACAAGGGAGGTGAAGATGTATGCAAGCAAATGATTATAATTTGATGAACTATGTAATCTAAGCTAATTAAATGTGGGACTTGGGGGAGGATGCTGTGGAGATGGCTCAATGAGTAAAGTGCTTACTGTGTAAGCTTGAGGACTGGAGTTTGGACCCCTAGCACCCATGTAAATGCCAGGTGGGTATGGTGGCCTTCCTTTAACCCTAGCACACAGGCAGCAGAGATGGGATCCTTGGAGCAAGTTAGGCTAGCCAAATTGGTGAGCCCTGGGTTCAAGTGAGAGACCCTGCCTTGATATATAAGGTGGAGAGCAGTTGAGGAGGACACCTGACATTAACCTTGAGCCTCCACACACATGCAATGCACATGTACTAAAAAACAATCATGCTCCAAACATGCAAACATGCATACACACATGTATACCACATGCACACATAAAACAAAACAAAGGAAAAAGGACTTAGGAGTATGGGGAAGTGACGGGTAATGAAAACATTCAGTCCCAGTGGGGTTGAAGGTTTGCTGGAACTGGGGCATAAGAGGCAGTGGGATAGTACAGAAGTACTAGCTGTATAGTAGGATGTTGGAAACTAAAATCTTAGGCAATACAATCAGAGATACTGCTAATGAGAAGGTTGAAGTGGTGTTGAAGTGCAGAATCTTTGTAGGAGAGCAGGGCACAGAGCTGAGAACATAAGGATCATCTATGAGGATATTAAAATCACCCAACAATAGACTAGAACAGCATTTAAAAGGATGACCATGATCAGCACTGTAGTAAAGCTCCTGACTAGCATGTTTGAGGCCCTGGATTAGAGCCCTAGCACCAGGGAAAGAGGAAGGGAAGGAAGGTGTGTGCAGACTTATGTAGCTAGATCTGTCTAGGGATGAGTAGTAGCACAGGCCACTGTAAGTTTTATATTCACACTCTAACACAGAGGCACAGTAGATGACTTGAGATTTGAAACAGATTTGGCCAATAGTTGTATAACATCAAAGCATCTCAACATAAATCACTTATTAATCACAGAGAAGAAAAGAATACAGGGTTAAGGGTACAGCTCTGTGGTAGAAAGCTTGCCCAACACGCCTAGATTCCATTCTTACCAACACACAAACACACACACAAGAGAGAGAAAGAGAGTGAGAGAGATAGAGAGAGAGAATAGTTATGTGTTGCTTAACAGAGATATATTCTAAGAATTACTGTTAAGTCATTTTTATCATAGTGTATTTACATAAACTAACATGGCTATGATGTCACTAGGTGATTACTCTTATGCAATCAGTGCCACATTTTTAGTCTGTTGTTGACAGAAACATTGTTATATGGCCTATGAATGTACCTTAAAAAAGTAGTCAAAGCAAAAAAAAATATTGAGACAAAATGATATCATGCACCTCCTGATAGAACATACTGAACACATAACATCTCTTTTGTAGTAATCTTGCCAAATTACATAACTTAAAATTAATATAACCACAATGAAACTACATACAAACCTGAATTCTGTAACCTAATTGGCCAGGACACTTCAAAAGCATCAAAGTCATGAAAGAGAAGAAAGGCTAAAGAACTGTTCCACATAGGGAAATATGCCTAAATGCAACATGGGATCCTAAACTGTATCTTTTTTCCTCAGACAAAAAAAACCCTTAAGAAATATAAGTTCTGCTAATAAGCAGGACTATGCAAATGCTCTCTAATTTTTGATAAATTACAGCCATTTAATTTCTCAACATTTAGGGAATTTGAAAGACATGAGAACTCTTCTGAAAATGTTTAAAAATTTGAATGTTTGGCCAGGCGTGGTGGCGCATGACTTTAATCCCATCACTCGGGAGGCAGAGGCAGGTGGATCTCTGTGCGTTCCAGGCCATCCTGGTCTATATAGTGAGTTCCAGGCTAGCTGAGGCTACAGGGAGACCCTGTCACAAGACAAAAAATATTGAAAGTTTAAAATTTCTGAAAACAGGGGTGGGAATATAGCTCAGTGGTAGAGTGCTTGCATAGCATGTGAGAGACCATGGGTTCAATCTCCAGCATTGAAAAAATTCAGAAAAACAAAAACAGGATTAAAACAGAGAGAAAGAAAATGTCCAGAAAGGACAATTAGAGAAGACATCTACTCCCACCTCCCAGTAAGTAGGGTATAAGGTGGTGTTAGGGGGAGCAAGATTGTTTCAGGAAAAGCCAGATCACTATTTAAGTTCTGGTTCTCAGTGTAGACACAGAGTGTTTGGGGGGAACCTTTTACAATAATTGGAAACTATTAGTAACTTTTAGTGGGCATCCACCAGAAATGCTCAACATTCTGCAGTGCACAAGACAGCTCAACATAACAAAGATTGGACTGCATCCTATACAACTGTAGACTGTCCCAACAGAGCATTTTATAGATGAAATATCTGTTTATTCATTTATTATTTGTTCATTTGACCAACATTTATTTGAGAAAGCCTATTATGAGCCAAGTACTGTTTTAGGTAACAGAGATCCATTAGAAAACAAAAAAGGAAAAAAACCTCCTTCCTTTTTCTAGAGCTTACAATTGAGCAGAGTCACACAATAACAAACACAATAGAAGTAAACTATGTATAGTCATACACTGCATGCTGACGTTTGTCAACAATGGCCTGCATAAATGATGACCATCCCATAAAATTATATTGCCTAGTGATGTTATAAAGATCTTAGTATGAATAATCACATGCCATATTTTGCACAATGACAAAATTACCTGATACTTCGCTCAGAATATATTCCCATTGTCAGGCACAGAACAGCACTACCTGGGAAGGTAAGGAGCGCAATGGGAGCAGCGAGGCAGGGTCAGTGTCGGATGAATTTATTTTTATTTTTTATTTTTATTTATTTTTTTTTTGGTCTTTTTTGAGACAGAGTCTCCCTGTAGCCCCAGCTGGCTTGGAACTCAGTATGTAGACCAGGCTGGCCTCAGACTCACAGAGATCTGGCTATCTCTGCCTCCTGAGTGCTAGGATTAAAGGCGTGTGCCACCATGCTCACATGCAAGGATGAATTGTGAAACAGGATAGTCATGGTAGAATTCAACAAGAAAATGGCAACTAAAAAGAGACCTGAAGGAAGTGAGGGCATGAGCACTGTGGATATTTGGGGAACAACATTTTAGGGACAGGGAAAGGCCCATTACGAAGCCGCCTAGGTATAAGGTTGCCTAATGTGTTCAAGTACCATTAAGGAGGCTGCTGTAGATGGAATGGAGTAAGGGAGGAGAGTGGTAGGAGGTAAGGCTAGAGAAGTTAGGGGGACAGATCAAGGATATTAATTTATACAGACTTTTCCAAAAACACAACAATCATATAAATCGGGAGTTTATACATTGCTTTGTTTAGAACTTTATGAACAATTATCCATTATTTAGGGGAAATGAATTGTATCTTACCTGTGGTTTCTGAGTCACCACTCAATGCACATGTTGCATGCATTCATGCAAGCCTTATTATGTGCAAGATTATTCCATTATGTCTTCCAGCAAAGTCATATCTAAGCCTTTATGTACTGAAGTGCATACAGTTTTATTATAAAATTTTGTTCATTTATTTCTCTCTTATATTACAACTAGAGCGATATATTGGCTTTGGGGAAATTATATGTGTAGATTCTATTTTCTATGCTCATTTTTAAGAATACTGAAGAAGGCATCCGAAAGTATACATTATAAAAATAAGAATGTTGAGACGGGCATGGTGGCGCACACCTTTAATCCCAGCACCCAGGAGGCAGAGGCCTGGATCTTTGTGAGATCAAGGTCAGCCTGGTCTACACAGCCAGCCAAGTCACCTGGGGCTACAAGGAGACTCTGTCTCAAAAAAAGAGAAAAAAGAAAAGACAAGAAATAAGAGCATTGGGTCTAATAGGTGTCAGAATGACCAAGGAATGTCAAGAATATTCAAAAGCCAGAATGGGAACAAGGACAGAGTTTGGTGATACCTGGCAGTTTGTTTGATCTTTTTAGGTTTGATCTAGAGATTTCTGGATAAAGACAGAAAAGGTGTCTGGGGTTGCATGGGGACATAGCTACAAGATCCTTGGTCTTCCTGTAATGACTAACATTACATAGGATGAAGAGCTATTAAAAAGTGCTTATTTATTTATTTATTTATTTATTTATTTATTATTTACTGGGACTGAATTTTACACCATAGCCCAGATTTACCTGGAACTCACTAAGGAGCCCAGGCTGGTCTCAAACTCATGACTATCATCATCCTGCTTCAGCCTCCTGAGTGCTGTGATTACAAACATGCATCAGCACAGCTAACTAAAAAGTGGCTTTTAATCTAATTTGCTCTCCATCCTTGGTGTCTCTAGCTGTTTAACAGAAAAGATTGAGCACCAAAGAGGGCTTTTTTTCCCAAAGAGATTTAGAAGCAGCCCAAGGCCAGGTTCCATTTTTGTACCCTGCCTGAGGCCAATCTCATTGTTATAAATAGTGCACATCAAACCTCTTCAGGGATGGGAAAGAGATAGGTTCAGAGTGGAAAGATAAGACAGAGGGACAGAAGCATTCAAAAAAGAAGATCCAGTGGGGAGAGGGTCAGAGAAAGACAAAAGGAACACAAAGACAGAACAAGAGAAACAATATTCTTTTCAGTCACGACCATCATTATTTATTGAAAAAATTTCTAGGGACCAAGCATGTGCACTGTCTCACGTAGAGACTACTAGACCCCATTTGACTG
Source organism: Nannospalax galili (assembly GCF_000622305.1). Lineage (NCBI taxonomy): Eukaryota > Metazoa > Chordata > Mammalia > Rodentia > Spalacidae > Nannospalax > Nannospalax galili. Next base: position 1,735,413 of record NW_008352653.1, read on the forward strand.
ATGATGAAACTGAGGTCCAGATAGATATGTGAAGCAGATAGCTCAAAGTTTCATATCTAATTTTAACTGGTCAGATCAGGGTTCCGCCTCCTGGGTCTGTGATGTCTTAGTATGTCTCAGAGAGAAAAAGAGACTGTTGCTAGGGGCAGACATGGAGTCAGACTGGCACACAGACGATCACGTGAGCAACAGACCCGTACAGAATCTTTTACTGAAACTGGGATGGGAAGGTCCGAGGAAGGTGGGGACGGGTGGTGGGTTCAACAGGGTACTCACCTGTTCACCGTCTGGGGTGGGGGGGCTGCAGGAGCACTCGCCTTCCCTTTTTGCTACGCAAATGATCCTCCACCACCCGGGGACCTAGAGTTGAAAGGCCGCCCCGTAAAAGCACGCCAGGCCCCATCCCTCACGCGCTCAGGGCCGGTCTTCCGCCCCCCCGCCGCGCCACTCTCCTCCCCACCACCGCATCTTTACGGCTCCTCAAGGGATACCTCCGGCCTTTCGGCTCTGCAGCTGCCCAACGCGACGGCGATCGAGGTAAGATCTCGTGAACCCTCTGGATGCTTTCCAAGTCGCTAGCTGTAGCGCTAGCACGGACACCAGAATCGACCACTACCGCCGGCTCCTCAGTTCCCATTGGAGGAGTGCCCTCCTGCCTCCCTTAAGATTGGCTGAAGATGGAAACTCTGTATCCGCAACCTCCTTCCAGACCTCAGCGGAAGAAAACTCCACCCTCTCGAGGGTCTGATTGGTTTATCAGCCAAGCCCTTGTATTAACAGGATTGGCCAGTAAAGGATTACTTCTCATTCCCTTTGAGAGTCTATTTGAGTGGGCTTCCCAGGGGTTAGTTGTGAACACGCCGGTGTGAATACCGAAACCAGGCTAAGCTCTAGTCACTAAACAGTTACCTTCTTTTCTCCACTTTGCCCTTATACCGCTCTACTAAGACACATCCCCACTCTGCATCCAATTCCCCACAGCTCCAAACCCACTTGCAGGAATTTCTGAGCCAGGCTTCCTAATTCCATCCATGGAGGACAAGGTGATTAAGGACACATGGGTTTCCATCCACCAGCTCCTGTTATTTATACATTGGTCAAGTGATAACTTCTTTAGGAGCCCCATTTAAACCATTTGTGAAATGAAACATTCTCATAATCTTGTGAAGATTAAACGAGAACATAAATTGCTGGTGAGGGCTGGAGAGATGGCTCAACCGTTAAGAACACTGACTGTTCTTGCAGAAGACCTGGGTTCAAATCCCAGCACCCACATGGCAGCTAACAACTGTCTGTAACTCCAGTTCCAGGCC
>NW_008352653.1:1737219-1743323 GCF_000622305.1 Nannospalax galili
AAGAACACTGACTGTTCTTGCAGAAGACCTGGGTTCAAATCCCAGCACCCACATGGCAGCTAACAACTGTCTGTAACTCCAGTTCCAGGCCTAATCTCCACAACTTTTGTCATTCCCAGTGTTCAATTTTTTTTTTTTAAAGACAGGATCTTACTATGTCACTCTGGCTGGCTGGGAACTTGCTGTGCAGACCAGGCTGGCTTCTGAGTGCTGGGATTAAAGGCATGAGTCACAGCAATAACCCAAAATAAAATCCAGGCTTCCATCTCTAAAGGAAAGCTATCTGAGAGGGAAAAAAAGACAGGAAAGCTCCTCTATTAGCAGGTATTTTAGCATAGACCTAGTCTGGGGACAGGGTTTGAGGGCATGACTTGGATGGGAACAAATTTACATCTTTGTTTTCCCTCTCAGTAAAATTTAACATTTTTTTTTTTGGTAAAAAATGTAAGTGGCCATTACAGTAATAGTAGTAATACTGGCAACTGTGACCAATAGAAAGCAGAGGTTTTGCCAATCTCTTTAAATGTGTAATCTCTGAAATATATAATCAGTGTTTTAAAGTCATGATAATCATGATGGTCATTAAGCCACAAGATCTTAACAAGTTAATGGATTAATAGGAACACATATATTACCGTAGCTCATATTTGCTTTTTCTTTAACACTTCAATATAATTGGTTTCCTTTCTAAATCTAAATGTGTCATTTTATGCATTTAAAATACTCTTTTTTTCTGGGGCTGAAGAGACGGCTCAGCAGTTAAGCACTGGCTACTCTTGCAGAGGACCTGGGTTTGGTTCCCAGCCACCCACCTGGTAACTAACAACCAACCATAACTCCAGTTCCAGGCAATCTGACGTCTTCCTCTAGCCTCCTTAGGCATTGCTCACACAGGTGCACTTACATACACGCAGGCAAACACTCATACAAATAAAATAAAAATAAATAATTATTTAAAAGATTTTTTTTTTCTGAGAAAAGGTGTATAGCCTTCACTAGATCATTAAAGAGGTCCATAACACAAAAAATTGAATTTGAGCGCAGAGCTGCAAGAGGCAGGACTTGTTCTCTCCTGTTTGCTTGTTATATTCCTAGCCCCTAGTCTAGTATGAGGCACACCGTACCCAATGAATATCTGCTGAAAGAATAATTAAGAGAACCAATGCCGGCTCTTTTGATTACCTAAGGAGGGACATTCCGGAATCTAGTTTAGTCCCTGCTAATCTGATTCTGTCTACAGAAGTAGGTGGCACTTCTGTGACAGCAAGAGATCTTGGGAGCCTCACACCCAGCAGCAGGACCAAGTGCAGAGCTGTGTAAGATGCAAATGATAATACAAAAACAAGTAATTTCAACATGAGAACAGGCCCTGGGGTACATGGGATCCATTATTACTCATTCGCCTCCTGGCTTCTGTTTATCATTCCAGTAAATGATGTTCATCTTCTCTGATGTTCACTGTATACTATATTTTGGAACTACGTGTGACCTTAAAAACTTTCTAACCTTCTTATTGGAGGTCCAGACTGAGAAGTGAGAGCACAGGCTGCACGACGATACTCTGGGTGAAGAACTTCCTCACGTTCCATTCTTCGGCCCAGGGTATGAGCACCCTGGCCAACTGTCCCACAAATGGCTCCTAAGAGTGCCCCTGAAAACCAGGGGCTCCTGATACGTGAATGAAGAGGAGCCTCAAGTGCCAGGATGAAGAGGTAAGGATTTGATGCAGGGAGACACATAGAGGAATCATGGAAAAACATGATCAAGACTAGACTTCAAGAGACTGGCTTCAAGGCTAGCCTCCATCATGAGATCTTGGCAGGTTGCTACTCTTGGGCTGATCTACCCCAGAATGATTAGGCTAAAATTACAATTGGGAAATCTGAGGCCTGATAGAGAGGATGAGGGAATGACTGGAGGTAGTAGAGATTGAGGCAAGAGGAACCAAGGTGGCTACCTGTTCGACTGGCTGGGATAATCTTGCCAGGCTGACCTCCTCCTGGTCCACAGGGCCTTTGCCCAGGAGACCTCCTCTTCTCCCTTCTCTTTCGCATGTACATGCTCACTGGGACTGGCTTTAGGTAGTTCAGGGATATATGTAATTATTCTCCACAAACTATCTTGGCTTAGGATCATGTTCTATAAGCTCCAGTATTGAGATACTGCATTACCTTAGACAAGACATTCCCCTTTCTTTTTTAATAGCTTGTTTTTCCTTTTGAAATAGAGTGTTGCTATGTTGCTCAGGCTGGTCTTGAACTCCTGGGCTCAAGCAATCTTGCTGCTCAGCCTCCCGAGTAACTGGGACTACCAGGTGAGCAGCACCATGCCTGGTTAAGTCTCAGTCCTATTTATCTGTCTCTGACAAGGTAAGTCAAGGTTGGAACCAAAGACATAAAAATTTCTATCTTCCAGACCCACTGAAGGGGTAATCCAATTGCCTCACCCTGCATCCCTGTTCAGCATGGAAGAAGCCAGAGCAGTCTGCATCCTGAGTCCCTATTGGCAATTTGGGCTGTGATAAGAGTAGGAAGTAGAAATTGGCTAGGTAGTTAGGGTAAAAAGACCCCAAAGAAAAGTAGCCAGTTTCTTCATTAAAAGTCAAAATGTCCTTGGGTCTCTTAGCAACATACTCTGTTCCAAAGGCCAAAAATGTCAAAAGTATTTGGGAGCTTGTATCTAATCCTTAAAAGATTTTAGGAATACCTCTTCAGAGGAGGGAATGTTAGAGTAGACAAAAGCCCCATAAAAAGAAATAAATAAATTAAAGAAGAAGAAAGAGTACATGGTTATCAGAAAAAAGTGATGGAGAGATATGGGAGGAGTTGGAGGGGAGGGAGTGGGCATGGATTTGATCAAAATACCTGATATACAGGTATAAAATTCTCAATAAATTATTTATGTAAATAAAAAATATATTAGAAAAAAGTACAGAGTAATCTTTTTCATGAATATACACATTTAATAACAAAAAATAAAAATAGCATGGGCTGGAGTGATGGTTTATCAGTTAAGAGCACTTTTTGCTTTTATAGAAGACCAGAATTCCATTTCCAACACTCAGGTTGGGCATCTCATAACCATCTGTAATTCCAGCTCCAGGTGATTCAGTGTCCTCTTCAGGGCCCTGTAGGCACCCGCATGCATATGCTCATACCAATACACAGATACATATACACATTATTTTAAAATTATAATAGCACTGGATTTTTGCATTTACATAGGATTATCACCAAATCAAATTTGTTCCATAAAAAGCATGGTTTAGTTAGTATCTGAAATCAATGTGATTGCCTACATTCTCATAAAATTTTCAAAATAATAATTTCAATATGCATTAAAATATTTGATGAAATATAAATCGAATTATGACAAAAAATTCTATCTTCTCCCCCAGAACACTGGAAACATGGAGTTACTTCCAATATCTGGTGTTTAAACTGTTTAAAAAGGAGGCCCAGAAAGGGAGGGACCTTGTCAAGGGTCCCCCAGCAATCTGGCATCGTCTCTACTCATTTAATCTCTCTCTTCCCATATGTAAACCCTCTCATTTCAAGTATCTTAAAAGCTCTCATAGAATAGACAGTTTTTTTGTGTGCAGAAAAATTCAATTAATTAATTGATGTAGGTGCTTTCCTCTCAAGGAAGAGTGTGATTCCTCATTCCTTAAGCATTGGCTGCACTTAGTAGCTTCTTTCCAGAGTATAGCATAGAAAAGGGGGAAACAAGAGTAACTTTAGAGTGGAAAAATCTGCTAGACACTACCACACCCAGGTGATCAAAGCTAACATCAACAATGAGGTTGTGTTGATAGTGTGCACCCTTCATATGATGGGATGAAAATGGCATTTTACATTTGTGGCCTTCCTCCCCCAAATCCATAACCCTATTTATTTATTTATTTATTTATGTACTTATTTATTTATTTTTGAGATAGAATTTCCCTGTAGCTCCAGCTGGCCTGGAACTCCAGGTCATCCAAAACAAGGAAAGTCTGAGAAAGTGTCACAACCAAGAGGAGCCTAAGGAGACCTGATGACTAAATGAAGTGTGTATTCTGGATGAGATCCTGAGACAGAAAAAGGACCATAGGGTTAAAACTAAGGAAACCTGGGCTGGCCATGGTAGTGCATGCCTTTAATCCCAGCACTCAGGAGGTAGAGATAGGTGGATCTCTGTGAGTTCGAGGCCAGCCTGATCTACACAGGGAGTTCCAGGCCAGCCACGGCTACATACTGAGACCCTGTCTCAAAAACCAAACCAAAACAAAAAAAAACCCTATGGAAACATGAATAAGGTACAGACTTTGGATAATCATAATGTGCTGTTATTGGTTCTAATGTGAAAAATAAAAACAGAGAAACTAATTCTCTGTATTATTTTTGCAATATTTTAAAATCTAAAACTGTTCTGAAACTTAAAAAAATGTTTTAGCTTCCCAAATTCAATCCCAGCACCTGGGTGGGGGGCAGAGGCAAGTGGATCTCTGTGAGTTCTAGGCCAGCCTGGTCTACATTGAGAATTCCAGGGCAGCCAGTTGCTATGCAGTGAGACCCTGTCTTAAAAATGCAAACAAACAAACATGCAAGTGAACAAACACCTCCCAAATTCATCCACAGCATGCCACTGTCACCTGAGGCATACATAACCCCACTTCCCCACTACTTTCCCTCCCATCCATTATCCTGGCAGTCAGCAGAGGGCATTCTTTACAACACAAATCTGACAGTGTATCCAAAGCCTTCCTGCAAAACAAAGGCTTTGGATAGAACATTAAGGAAATATACTGTAAAAGACCCACCAAGGTGTCTATTTAAAAGTCATCATTGGGGCTGGAGAGATGTTCAGCAGTTAAGAACACTTTACTGCCCTTCCAGAGGACCAGAGTTTGGAGTTCAGTTCCCAGCACCCTCGGGGGACTCACAACCACCAGTTCCAGGGGTATCCAAACGCTTCTGGCCTGCTCGCGCACCTCCATTCACGTGCACATACGTACCGACACACACCTACACATAATTAAAAACAATAAATCTTAAGGAATAAGCCATAGAGCCAATATGGTAAATATTTTGTTGAAGTAAAGTTACTATATCCAAAGTTTACAGGTCCGTTTTCCAAGGTCTCCCAAATAAAGCTTGCCTTTCAGATGTCAACTCTGGACCTCTCTAACTTATCTCACAGCTAAACAGCAATTTCCCTTTGTTCTCTCTTTAACGCAGTTTCTCTTCTTTCTCCCTTTATCTTAATGCAAATTTCCACGGCTTCAGCCATCTTTTCTCCTGCCTTCCCCACAGGGACTCTACCCAAGACAAGCGAGCACTCCTGCGTGATTCGGTTCTACTGTCTAGACTAGCGTCGAGACTTCTTGTCATTATTTGCGAACGAGAAAAACAGATTTCTACAGCTTCCCCCCGACCCCCAGCTCGAACCAGGCCCGTCTGACGCACTGTTAAAGAAAAGATGAATCATGGAATAAATTGATGTCCTAGGGCGCAGGACATTTCTGCGCGTGCGCCAAAGAGAAAGGCGTGGGAAGCTTTCTTCCTACCTGGCTAGTCCGCTAGCGGCCGCGGGTAGTGGGAGGGGCACCCTCAACCTCGCCCTGTCATTGGCCAGCACGTCCCGCATCGGTCTGACTCACCGCTTCTGTGGTCGTGAGCTCTGCTGCGCCAGTGGAAGCCTTCAGTAACCCCATCGCATTAACTGCGTAGGCCCCTGCGTTTCGTACAGGCTAAGGACGGCGCACTGGGGCGGACAAAAGACTCCAAGTGGCACTTTGAATTTGCTCAGTTTTATTAGGATCATCAGGAGTCACGGGCAAAGAGGCGGGGCTTCTGGGGGAGCAGGATACCGCAATGGCAAAGCTGCCTTGCATAGACACCGAGGCGGGCTAGCGGTCACGGCGGGGGGTGGGAGTGGGAAAGGCTGGCGTTTCGTACAGGCTAAGGACGGCGCACTGGGGCGGACAAAAGACTCCAAGTGGCACTTTGAATTTGCTCAGTTTTATTAGGATCATCAGGAGTCACGGGCAAAGAGGCGGGGCTTCTGGGGGAGCAGGATACCGCAATGGCAAAGCTGCCTTGCATAGACACCGAGGCGGGCTA
>NW_008352653.1:1752596-1758842 GCF_000622305.1 Nannospalax galili
GGTTGGGGGACGGGGGGGTGGCAGAAGCTGGGAGAAGAGGGGGTTGTTGGGAGAGATTTCGGAGGGGTGGGTGGTAGAAGAGCCTAGAGGCCACTGCGCAGTTGTGACGAAGGCCACAGTGACCCTCCCCACTTAGGGATAAGGGTGTCCACACAGCACAGCACATCACGGGGAGAGGGGCTGGGGCCTATGCTAAAGAGAAGGGGGCGAGAGGGGCCCTGACCAAGGCATCACAATAAATACGATTAGCAGCACACAGAAGCCTGCAGGGGAGGAGGGCCAAAAAAGGAGTAACCCCCCTCCAAATAAGAACTCTGCAATTACTAAACCATAAAAATAAACTTTAAACCCGTGTAAGTCGGTAGTCCCCCCCAGAAGTGCTATGTGGGGCCGCATAGCCCTAGCTGAAGAAGAGGGCAAATGGGGTAGGGGATGGGGGGATATAGAGAGAGCCCCCAAAGGGTAAGATATTTATCCGATTTTCCCCTTCTTGCCCAGGCTGGTCAAAACGTTTGGGACCTGCAGGAGCACCTCCTGAATGTCAGAATCTTCTGAGTAGACTTCACTTCCTTCCCCATAGATGTGTTCTTCTTCATAGAAGTCCTCGCCTTGCTGGCTGCCTGTGAAAAGGAAAGGGGCATGGAGGAGGGTGGTTAGATGTCCCTTGAAAAGTTAACAGAACACACAGCTAGGGCTTTTGAGGGCCTGGGACCATTCGCCAGGTGCCTCTGCTTGGAATAGGGAGAGAGATGAAGAGGGAGGGAGAGGGACAGACAAAAGACAGAGAGAAGAGATTGAGAATGCTTGTACTCAAACCCATAGGGTGAGAGAGGTCGGGGGGAGGCAGGAAGACAGGGAGCCCATCTTGCCTGTCAAAATGATAGATCTCTGAAAGTAGCTTTTTCTCCCCTTGCTGTATCTTCCTGAGTTAGACCCTTGGCTGAGAAAAACCTTATATCCATCCCTCATTTCTTTCCCCCTAGTGTGATCTAAACAGGCTGTAGCCTGTCTTCTTCAGCACAGTTCCCCACCCCAGAGCTAGGCAGACAGCTCTGCCTCTCTTTCTTGGAGGTGGGAGGGAAAGTGGACTGATAATTCCCTCAGGTTTCCTACCCTATGTGAACACATGTGTAGATTGAGGCTACTCACTCATTGCATGCTTTCATCCTTGGTCCCCTGCTCCTTTCTTCAATGGAAGTTTTCCAGGAGCCCCATGGCCAAACCTTCAGGAATGGATGGTTTTCCTGCCCCTTCCATCTGCGCAGGGGCCCACCTCTCCTCTGTCTGTCTATAGCCAGGTTCAAATACCTCCTTTCACCAGTCTTCCAGGCCAGAACTAAAGCTGGGAGTCACCTTAAATACTGCTTTATCCCTCAGACTTCCATGTGTAACCCTTCCTAAGCATTTTCCCCAATGCATACACTGGTGAACCAAGAATGTGGCTTCCGTGGTCAAGAAGTTTGGGAAATAGGGAGTTCTGCAAAGTGAAATAGGGTTTTTAAAGGCAGGATTCTCAGAACTTGTAGAGGATATTGTGCACATTATTTGCCTAACACATTTGGTCAACAAACCCTTCTGTGAAAAGCAGCTTTCAAAGCTGGTGAAGGGTCCTCAGAGAATTTTAGAAACCTTGCCAAACATAGCCTTCTAGGTCACTGCTTACAGTGTCTACCCCATGGAGAAGGCTCCACAATGTTCATTAGCAGGAATACAGCTTCCAACTCAAATGGCACCTCCTTCCCTTTATCTTCGCTTCCCTTCTTTCCCATTCCTTGAAGTGAAATTAGCTGCCCTGTGCTCTGAGTTTACAGAGCACACATACTGTGCACCTTAGCCCCCTGCTGCCCAAAGAAGCCTGGGAATTCTTAGAAGAGGAGGAAGGAAGAGAGGTCTAGCTCACCTTCCTCACCGGCCTCTTCCTCTTCCTCCACTGATTCATCAGAGATGATTTCTACCTCATCCTCATATTCATCCTGGCTGGTGCTGTTATCCAGATCCTTGTCAAAGACTTCAATGTCATTCTTGTAGTATTTGACGTCTCTGTCATCATCATCACTTCCCTCATTGTCACCCTCATTGCCATCATCATCACTGCCCTCATTGTCACCTTCATTGCCATCATTATCTTCATCATCACTGGCCTCATCTCCATTGTCACTATCACTGCTGTCTTGGTTGTTCCCAGTGCTCTGCTGGTTGGGACCTTCTAGGTTTGTGTCTTCAGGATTCGCACTGCCATAGGTGCTCTCCTCTTCTGGGTTTTCACTGTTGTCTAGACTCTGAGCAGCAGCAGCAGCAGCAGCAGCAGCAGCAGCAGCAGCAGCAGCAGCGCTCTCATAGTTGTTAGTGATCTTATTGTTGGGGCTCTCATTAGGGTCACTGTCATACAAGGTCTCACTGATGTCATTTATCTCATTGTCAGTGGTCTCGAAATAGTCGGTGGTCTCCATGAAGTCAGAGATCTTGATGTCATGCATGGTCTCATTGTCAGTGATCTCTTCAATGTCTGAGATGTCACTGAGAATGTCTTCCACGGCATAAAGGTCATGAGCATCCTCCATGATCACCATTTCATATTGATGCTTGGCTTTACTGTAGGGAAGTTTGAGGCTGAGTATGAGGTTGGTGGAAGGGGATGTGCTAAGGGGTGACACTGAAAGGTGGTAAGTAACTGGGGAGGCAGTAGGGTATAAGGGCTTCTAAGGATGGGGAAAGTCCCATCGCCAGTCCTGACTATGTAGCCCAGGCCACTTCTGGGCATCATTGCTCACCTATAAACACTGCACTGGGTTATCTCACTGGTCCCTTGTGCCTCTCTAAATTCTGTGTGACACTAGCCTACTCTTTGCCCTATTAAAAAACAAACTCCCTGGCACCAATTCCCTCATCACCTTTCCTTCTCTTCTTTCTTCTTTCTGTTTGCCCTGTAGCCATTTTCTCTCATGTAGTAGCGTACTGGATTAACCCACAGGTCGTTCTTGATAATCTGTTGAAAGAGAGGGGGAAGAGAGAGAACAGAGCCATGAGTATAAGCCCTAGACCCCACTCCCACTTTCCTGGGCACCCGGGGCAAGCCAAGCAAGGCCTTCCATGGTAATGGCAAAAGGGGCTTCACCTCAGCAATTCTGTCAGCTTCTGGAAGGCTGTGGTTTGAGAACCAGCTGAAGAAGCTGTCACTGGTGTCCTGGTTCCTGCGATTATAGGCCTGGGGTTCCTGGCCCCTATGCCAGCGAATTGGGGTGGAATGAGACACCAACCGACCTAGGGGGAGAGGAAGACATGAAGAGTGGGAAATTATAAGATGGGGGGACAGAGATTTATTCTGGGGTTGCCACCTACCTGAACGGTTGCGCTGGAACTCCTTGACAATCACCATGTTTGTAAAGTAAGGATTTGTCTGGAAGTACAGCTTCATTTTGTAACCCATGGAGATATGTCTGAGATCCTGTACCTGCTCAGGGTGGGGGTAATGGTGGTATCTGTCCCCTCCATGGCCCACCCCCACCCCCTCACCTCTAAGAACCAGATTCCTTGGCCTGCCTCCTTGGCCTGACCTGAAGATTGGTCAAGTAGCGGAAAATGTCTTCATCACGTTGGTTGATCAAGATTGAAATTCTGGGGTGGTTGAGGAACTAATGAGTGGAGCAGTTTAGGTCAAGGATTAACTGTTCAATGAGAAGGAAGGGAGGAAGGAAGGGAGGGAGGGACGGAGGGAGGGAGGGGGAAGGAAGGAAGGAAGGAAGGAAGTAAGGAAGGAAGGAAGGAAGGAAGGAAATAAATTTGCTGGCCTGTCTATAGATTTCTGAAGCTGGAGAGAAGTGAGGGTCTCCTGGAGAGATGTACTTGCATGTGGAAGCCAGGGGAAAAGAAGTCTGCTGGGTTTACCTGGGGGTTGCAGGATTCCTGTGTTCGTGCCAGTGAGTGCTTATGCAATATTAAACCTTGTCATGATTCAGATTTGTTGTGTGTCTGGGTGCTGAGGGCTTGTGTTCACAAAATACTATGTGTCTGGAGGGTGAAAGCCCATGTCTAAGTGATGCTATTTTTGGTTGCTAAGGGCCTGTGTTTGTATGATGTTTATGGTCGGTGTCCACATGATGTGGGAATGGCTCTGGAGGTTTGTATGCTGAAGACCTGTGGCCTCCTGTCTAGGTGTAGAAGTCATGTGTCTATGTAATAGTTGTGCCTGTGTGCTGAGGGCCTGTGATCATATGACACTTTGTATCTGGGGCCAGGGATCTGAATCCATATAAATTCTATTAAAATGTTAAAGCTATACATTTCAAACATCTTACATAGTTTTATGTTTCCCAGGGATGAGCTCCAGTCAGCAATAGTGGGTTGGATTCTCCCTGTTCTCCCCCTTCCTTCATTTAACCACTTGGTCTCCAAAGCCAAGTATTCTCTCTTCTAGTCCTTCAGGGGTTCCATTCTACTTCTCCCCACTCCCCACTAATTTAGGGCACTGTACCCAGAATTTAAGTCTCTAGGTATCTAAGCAGAGACCTAAGGTTGCAGAGCCTCTTGTGGTTTATGCAGTCTTCCTGAAGAGTTTCTCTATGTGCCCTTCTCCCTCTTCACTGTAGTTCATCATCTGTATCCTCCTTCTTTCCTCCCTTCACCATCCCTGGACCAGTTTTTCTGCTGTGTGCCCCATCTATTACCCTCCCTTTCACTGCCCGTGATCCATGTTTTAATGTTATGCTGCTCCTCTCCTTTCCCATCTATACTCCAGTTTTAATGCTGTGTGTGCCTTTTCTCCTTATCTCCAGTCCAGCATCTCTGCTGTTTTGCCCTCTTTCCATCCCTCTTCCAATCAATCTAGAACCTTCCAATGGGGGGCTCACCCCTATTTCTGACCCTCCCCCACACCCTTTCTCTCCCTTCCCCACATTTCTCTTTCTGTCATGGGCTTCTGGCCCATGAGTATTGATGAGAAGGATACTGCTTTGACCCAGAAGCCTGGGATGTGCTGGATGATGAGGTCTCTGCGCTCCAAAAACGGTCTTCGCATCTGGATGAACTTGCGTTTGAGACGCAAGAAGGCCTTGCCTGCCTTTATGTTCACCGCCTCCAGGTCCATTTGAATGCTCTCCAACGCCTGCAGTATGCTCTCCATCCTCTGGGCACTCCTCTCTTTGCTTTCTTTCTTCGCCTTCCTCTGCTTCCTCCTCCTCCTCCTCCTCCACCGCCTCCTCCTCACACTTTGTTCCTCCTCATCCTCATCTTCAACTATGATGATAGCCTCTTCCTTTCTCTTTGGACCGACTAACATCTGGGGCCCCCACCCCCCAAAGCTACAGGTTTCTAGGGCTTTCTCTCCAGCAAAGCTGCTGGGCTGCGCAACCTGAAAGTCAATTTCCAGGCTTCCTCCAGAGGTTTCAGAAGGGGGGAGTGCTTCCACGAACCCTGTGGGAGGGGTCTCCCCAAACCCTGACTCAACTGCAGGATCCCAGCCAGGACTCCCAGCACCCAGGGTGAAATACGCGCGGATCCCACCTTCCTCAAGAATGACATAGGGTGGTGGTGGGGGCAGAGTGGGGCCCACCCCCCTCATGTCAGCCAGCACCTGTGCAGCCTCGGTTTCTTCCTGGAGCCTCGGGCGCTGCTGGGGTGGAGGCAGAGGCAGTCGCAGAAGAGGTGGGGGCGGCGGGTCTCGCCGAGGGGGTTCCGAGCTGCTCAAGCGGGGGGTCTTGGCTGGAGGCCCCTCATCAGGGCGGTCCATGGCGACCCGCTCGAAGCTCGGGGAATTGCACTGGAGTCTCCGCTCCCGGCCGGGCCGTCGCCACCAGTCACACTTGAAGTGGAGCCGCCACACCTCACGCGACCAGCTCTGCTCACCGCCTCGCTCTGACGTCCGTTCCCAAAGCGCCTGCCCCACTCCCACCGCGCCAAGCGCCGAGGCCCCGCCCACCCCCTGAATCGGGGCCTGCTCCGCCCGCCATTGGCTGCCGTCCTCGGTGGTGGCGTCCCCGTCCCCTCGACCCCTGCCAGCTCTCACGCAATCCGCTTGCCAACACTACACATCATCACTTTTCAATTGGCTCTCTTCGTACCCACCAATCATCAGGCTGACTGCCCCAGCGATGAGAGGAAAACTGCGAGGTGATTGGCTGTGAGGAAAGCTAGGGAAGAAGCTCCCTCGCTCTTGCAATGTTTTATCCAATGGGAAAAGTACCAGTGATTCTGAAGATCAAAAAAAAAAAAAAAAAAAAAAAAAAAAAAAAAAAAAAAAACAAAAAAAAA
>NW_008352653.1:1758878-1813479 GCF_000622305.1 Nannospalax galili
AAACCAGACCCAGAGAGGGTGGGTGGGAGGGCACGCAAGCTCCGAACAAGATGTGCTCGAATGAAATCCGAGAGCTTCGCTCTTGTTCTCCCCGCCCCCGCCCCGCTCTCTGAGCAACTACGCAGTTCTTAAATCTGCACCCCCACCACCGGCTTGTGCCCCGGGGTGGGCGCTGCAGCCCCCCACTCGCAGGCTGCTTTACGGTGCTAGTAATTAAGGCATCTAAGGTCTTTGTTTGAGGGGTCAGGTTTTGACAAAGCTTTTTCAATCTCTGCAAAACGGCTCTAGAAATAATCACAGGCGCAAAAAGTAGCTTCCTCTGCGTCATAAAAATGATTGATTCAATTCGTCTACATTTTTCTAGAACTTTCTAAATCTCTTTGTCTACTAATTATGTCTCCTCCCAAGTGTATGCTGTTATTAATCGTATCCTAGGATTTTATTTTTTAATGACCAGACATGGCTGGTCTTTGGTGAGGCATGATGGAGTTTCGGCTTTCGTTCAAGAATTCATCTCACAGGTGACTTCCACTGGGACTTTAACCAAATCACTGCCCCTCTCTGACCTTACTTCTTCTAAATTAGACGTCCCTAAAGAGAGGAGATAATTGCCCATTGCAGCCTTGCTGTGGTAGTGGAGGGAGGGAACCTAGTGATCCATCACCAGAGGAATGGATAGGAAAATGTGACATATGTTTTAGATGGACCACTAGAATGAATTTGATCTATGTATAGCAACATGGCTGGATCTCTCAAAAACAGAATGTTGAGTGAAAAAAGAAACAGAACAAGATTTATAGTACAATACTGTTTATGTAAATTAAAATACACCAATACCATATTTCCCACAGATACACTTAAGTAAATAAACACATGAACGGTGGTTTGAAAGGACATACATTAAATACACAAGAGTGGGTGCCTATGTGGGGTGGGGAAGGATGGGATCAGGGATGGGTGATGAAGGGGACAAATCAAAATAATAAAAGAACCTTGCATGGACCAATGATGATATAGCGTGCCAAGAACTGAGGAATGTGGTCAGCTCAATTCTGTGCACCTGAAGGAGTAAGTAAATAAAGTCAATTAATTGAGTGCCCAGAGAGTGCCCCAGATTTGGGCCTTTTCTCCATGAAATATCTCCTAAATTTAATCGAAGCTGAACAAAGTCCCAGATGTATACATTAAGAAGGACTCCCAGCTCAGACTGAGCAGTTCCTTCAAAAGCTATTATGTTACAGGAGGCCACTTCTTAACCACATGGCCCCCATGGTTGACTCCCAATTCCTAGTTCCAATTTTCCATGGTGGTCCAATTTCAGAAATACCATGTTTGAGTTTTGAGGAGGGGACTGAATTTCCAGACTTTGGGAGGAGATAAGGTTCTCAAGTATCTTTCCCTCCTCACCTGGTGCTCAGAAGCTGGGCCAAGGGGAGGACAATCTTATGAAATGGGAGTTGACCTTCTTGACACATACATATGTAGAATTTTCAGGTTCCACCTCCCAAGCACTCTACTTCCTGCTGCAGGCACATACTAGGTTTTGTCTCCTCTCCTCGTGTGTGCGTGTGTGTGTGTGTGTGTGTGTGTGTGTGTGTGTGTGTGGTTATTTCTCCACATACAGGCATCTGCTCACATATATGTACCAGGCAAGTTTTCCTCAGGGGTTCCTACCCACACAAAGTCACACAGACACACATTGTCTCACTCAACCATACCTCCCCACATGTAATCATATACAGATAGGGCACAAAGACGACACACAGGAGAGGGAGAGGGGAGAGAGAGAGAGAGAGAGAGAGAGAGAGAGAGAGAGAGAGAGAGAGAGAGAGAAGAGGAGAGAGAGAGAGAGGGAGGAAAAAAATCCAATATAACATTGTTCATTTCAGTTTTTCCCTTTACAAAATCCAATGATGAATCCAGGCAGTTAGAAAAAAGAAATGGAGGAAAACCCTCCTGAGTCTACTATATTTGCCCCCACCCCCTTGGTCTTTCCACCCCACCCATCAGAAAGGCACCCCTATCACCATCACTGAGAAAATGGCCCCACATTCCCTACACACACTCCCAGCCTTTCAGTCACTCTGATCTGCCTTTCCAGGGCCACTCCACAGCCAGGCTCATTGATAAGTCTCCTACCTAGAGTGCTCCCCTCATTCCTTTTGAGTCAAGGCTTCTTCTGTTCAGGGGTTATCTTGGGGTAGAGAGGGATTTTAGGACAGGAGCTTATAAGAAAGGAAAAGGGATGGATAAATACAGATCAATAACTGCCCCTGCAGGAAGTAAGAGGGGGACAGAGAGCCTAGGCAAGCTCAGGTAAAGAGTGACAGCTTGGCTCACCAGTCCATAGAACTGGTCTCGAAGTAAGCCTAGAGTGGACTCTCTCCATGAAAAGGAGGCTTGGGATCTTCCATCTGGAGAACCTGGATACAGTCTGCTCCACTTTGGGTATAGGTAAGGGTGCGGAGAGGAAGAACTCCTGGGAAGAAGGATGTTTGGGGCTCAGAAGACCAAGAGCAGCTAAGAAGGGGCTAGAGGTCTGTGAGGCTTGAAAGGGACAAAAGGAGGTCAGGCAGGAATGGACACAAGTCCACAGTGCCTTGGAGTTTGTATCGCTATTAGTTACCACCCCCCAGGCCAATTTTTTTTAATTTTTATTTTCAGAAGAGTAGTGTAAACCTAAGAGGCAATTCTGGGGTTGAATTTAGCTCTGACCCTGGGCTCAAGGGTCCAGGGATTCTGGGGAGTTCAACTCCCTCCCTATACTTCTATGGGGGGCTGTCTCTTTCTGCATACACCATATCATCCCTAGCGAGGGCTGGAGTGGATGTATATCCCTAGGAAGGAGAGTTCAGGAGCTGGGGATCCAGGAGGATGCTTGAGAGAACATAGCTGAGTTTGGTCTCTGCTGGTTGAGAAGCTCATCATCCCACCTAGCCTTGGCCCATCCTGAAGCCCTTCTCCCTATGCTCTTGGCTTCTAAAACAGAGTTTCAAGAAGCACTTCTGAGGTCTGGACATGGCAGGGATGGATAGGATACTGGGCTTGGGATCAAGGTTAGCCAAAAGCAACACTACACACAATATAGCAATTTAAACATTCTTGCTCCCCAGGAACCCAACAGCCCATTTGGTCCCTCTTGTCTGAAGCTGTGGATCAATTTTTCCTAAACATCCAAGACTTGCTAAAGGACTTGGAAGGGAAGAATGAATGGGAGCACAGAGAGCAATAAGATCTCTGGAAATCTATTTTACAGGACACATTTCCCCCCTTCTGGACGATGTCAGAAGGAGAGACATTTAAGCAAGAAAGCCTGTTTCCACAGCTCTTAGTATTTATAGAAAACCCTGCATTTTTAGTTTTGTTTTGTTTTACTGAATGGTCACTTGAGAAAGATGGGAGAGCGGTGAGGGAAAGGGAACCAGGGAGAGAATGGGAATATGAGATTGTAGAAGTGGAGAAGGAGGCTGTGGAGACAGGTCCCACAAAACTAGAAATGCCTCTTTCTCGGTTCCTCACCCAGTTTCCCACCCTAGGGAGGTGTTGGCAAAATGCCTCAATTATGGATGGTTTGAGGGTCTGGGGCTGAAGCTCAGAAAAGAAGGCTTCTGTCTGAGGCCCTGCCCTTCCCTTGCTGTTGGCCCCACCATGGTGGCCATAACTTTTTCCCTGCCTGTCACCTACTGGCTTGCTTCACATGACACAGTAGGGTTCTCTGGGAGCTGGGGCATCCCCTGTGCCCCAGCAGGGGGCATGAGTCCTCAGGCACTTCTTGAGGTCCTTGTTAAGCAGGAAGCAGACGATCGGGTTGACGGCAGCCTGGGCGAAGCTCATCCAAACAGCAGTGGCCAGGTAGCGGTGGGGCACAGCGCAGGCTTTCACAAACACTCGCCAGTAGCAGGCTACGATGTAGGGTGACCAGAGGAGCAGGAAGAGCAGTGTAATTGCGTAGAACATTCGGCCCAGCTGCTTTTCACCCTTGACCTCGTCCATGCCCAGCAGCCGCCTACTGGCTGCATGCCCATTCTGCCGGATACCCAGCAGGGTTGGTGGCATGGGCCCACGGCCAAAGCCGGCGATCCAGTTGGCAGCAGCCTGGCCTGTGGCCCCAGGACCATGGAATGTCCAGTTTTGGCTGATGGCTGGCACCATCTG
Organism: Nannospalax galili; assembly: GCF_000622305.1. Classification (NCBI taxonomy): domain Eukaryota; kingdom Metazoa; phylum Chordata; class Mammalia; order Rodentia; family Spalacidae; genus Nannospalax; species Nannospalax galili. The sequence continues at coordinate 1,763,034 of NW_008352653.1, forward strand.
CACTGGCTTCATCTTGCGGTGACGATACTCGAAGAGGAGCAGCTTGCCATAGACGGCATGTGTGGCTGCCATGAGCACGGCCAACATAAGCATGAAGCCCAGTGTGTCATTGGCTTTGAAGTAGCGATGCTCAAAGATGCACTGGTCCTCCTCTCGGATAAACTTGTAGGTGCCCACGTCAAAAACTGGTGGGAAGGCCATGGCCACAGACAATGTCCAGGCCATGCAGATGACAGCTGCGCATGTCCAGAGTGTCATGCGCTTGGCATAGAAGCGGTGGTGGGCGATGGCCATGTAGCGGGTGACGCTGATGCAGAACAGCATGAAGGCCGCATGGAAGCAAAAGAGCACAGCCATAAAGGCCACAATCTTACAGCTGAGTGCACTGAAGGTCCACGAGGAGCCATGGCGCACAGAAGCCAGTACAAAGGGGAAGCAGACAGCAGAACGTATGCCATCAGCTAGGCACAGGTCCAGCAGAAAGTAGTAAGGAGCCTTGTGCAGGGCACGCTCCTTGAGCACCAGCAGGGACAAGATGGCATTGCCTGCCAGGCTCACACACATGATCAGTCCCAGCAGCACCAGCTTCACATAAGCCGATGCTGATGGCAGGGACAGTGCGCCGCTCACCTCCTCGGGCTGTCCAGTGGTGTTGGCCATACTGAGGGGCAAGGGCTACCCCCAACCCTAGGGGGTCAGCCAGTCCAGTATTTGATGGGCCCTGGAGGACTCCATCAGTTGTCCTGCTGGGCTACACCTGTAAATGGGGATAATGGAGAGAGATACAGACACAGAGGCGGAGAGATGAGGGTAGGAGACAGACAGAGAAAAATGCACAGTGACAGAGTGGTAAGTAATGAGAGATTTAAAATGGAATATAAATGGATAGAAAAACCACAGAGAAATGGAAGAGATGAGAACAGGGAGAGGGAGAAGGAAGAGGGTGGGAGCGGGGAGGGAAAAGAAACAGATGGAAAAAGTGAGAAAGAAACAGAAAGGGTAGGGTTAGCGGGTCTACGAGTCCTTCCCACTGATTCCCCAGCTCTTCCTGCTTGTATCCCTCCTTCCTAGGTATATAGGTAGGTGTTTGATGTTTCCTGATGTCTTAGTTACTCGTTTCTTCCTCCACTGGTGGGGCTGCAGGGTTGAAGATGATGCTGCAGCCCTTATTCCACTTTACAAAGCCCTAAGGTTGTGTTCAAGCATGTTTCTGCCACCCACAAGACAGTACACACACACACACACACACACACACACACACACGTACACGTACACTTACTACAAAACAGTACTGAACCTAAGTGTAATATAACTCATTCATTTCTATTTTATTTCATGTTTTGTTTAAAAAATACTGGCAGTCACTCATTAGATTTCTTTGTCTTTCTCTCCCTTTTCCTCCCTCCCTCTACCCCTCACTCCTTTCCTTCTTCTCTTTGTCTTCTCTTTTCTGCAATACTGGGGATTCAATTTGGGGCCTCAGGCATGGTAGGCAAGAGCACTACCAGTGAGCTATATATGCATTTTTTATTTACCTAAATTTTTAATTTTGCAACAGGGGCTTGTTAAGTTGCCAAGGCTAGTCACAAACTTGTTCCATAACCCAGGCAAGCCTTGAACTTGGAATCTTCCTGCCTTGGCTTCTCATGTGCTGTGATTGCAGGCCTACAGCACTATGCTCCTCAAAAGATTTCTTTACTCATGGCCAGGAGTGTGCAAGCATGCTCTAGGAGCAGTGACAAAGCTAGTGTTGCTAAAATGGTGCAGTTGAGGGAGGCAGTGGTAGGAGGTGAAGTCATGGCGGAGGACCAAATTTTGTAGGGCTGTGGATGATGATGTGGCCTTTGGCTTTTATTTTGGGTGAAGTGGAGATTATGACTGAATATAAAAATGTAGGTATGCTTGTTGTGTTGGTTCACTGAAAAGTATTTGTTGAACACCTACTTTGTATTATGCATTGTCTTGGTCACTGAGGGATATAGCTGGGAACCAGACAGATAAAGACTCTTACTCCTGTGGAATTTGACATTCCAGGGAATAAGAAGAGACACAGGTGAAGTTAGTGTATCATCAGATAACGACAGTGTCCTAAAAAATAATCATAAAGGAGGGAGGAGGATCAAAAGTGCTAGAGGTGAGGGAGATGTTTTTGATGAGGTGGACAGGGAAGACCACAGAGGGAGTCATCTAAGCAAACAGGTGAGGAGGTGAATCCTGTGGCTACTCAGGGAAAGAGAATTCTAGGCAGAAAGAACAGAAAAGCTCTGAGGTGGAGCTAGTCCTGGCACATTTGAGGAAGAGCAAAGAAGTGGTGATGAGTGTAATATCGAGCAAGGGGCAAGTGGTAGGAGGTGAAGTCAGAAATGTGGCAAGTAAAGATCATAGGGGCCATGTTGAGGACTTTGACACAGAATAAGCTGGGATGCTTTTGAACAGAGCAAGATCTGATTCAGGCTCAGAGTTGAATAAATCACATTCATTGCTGTGAGAACAGAGCGTGTATCACAAAAGGTAGATATGGGGAAATTACTGACGAGGCTTCTGAAATAATTGAGGTGAGAGGTCCCCATGTCCCTTTCCCTCTTCTTAGAATATCTCTTGTAACAATATCATTTCCTTTTAAAAATTAGATTATTGCCTGTCACATTCTATTAGAACAGAGGCTCCATAAAGGCAGGGTCTATGGATTCACACCCCTCTAAAAGGGCAGAAAAATGCACATGGTAGGCTCTTGGTGAAAAGATGCCAAGGTAATTGGTTGAGGAACTAAATGAACTGGTGGGTACAGAGGGCTCCCTGGAGGTATTCACACAGGATTTCCTGAGAGAGCAGCCTAACAAGTAGGAGAGTGCTATGTGCAAGCAGGGGGTGTGGGGATGTGACAAGGTGATAGGACATTTCCCAGAGGGATGGGAACTGGACTAGGCCACATGGAGCTGGAACTTGGAGAAGCTCACGATTGCTATTGGGGCTGAGGATTGCCTAGGGGATAGATTAGGGAAGGTCGGCCAACTCACTCCCAGTAAAGGCATTCCCTTTGCATCATTTTCCAATTCAATTCAACCTAGTCTGTCACCTAAAAGAAGGATTTTTTTTTTTTTGACGGTACCAATAAATCTCAGAGGTAGTGGCTTACTGACAAGAAGAGGGTGCTAGGACAGGGGCTTGGGAGGAAACGAGAATAGTAAAGTCTCTTTCAGTCCCTCAAGGCCTGATGCCTCCTACGGCACCTGGAACTATGGAGCAGCCCTCGGATGTGTATGTGTAAATGTGCGCACGCTCATACTCCTTAGCCTTGAAAGGAGGCAAGGGAAAAGGATAGAGTTAGAGACAGACTGAATGTAAGAGGCAATCAGATACACAGAGTGACAAAGAGAGGGAGGGAGGGTGGGGGGAGAAAGGGAGGGAGGTAGAGAGGGAGGGAAGAAGGGAGATGACAGACAGATGGAGACACAGGAGAGGGAAAGGCAGAAACAAAGATAACAGAGGAAGAGACAGAAACGGAGACGGAAAAGGGAAGAAGAGTAAGTACAAGAGACAGATACCGGGGGAACAACAAGCAAGCAAGAGAAAAGACAGAAAAAGAAGAGAACAGCAGTAAAGAAAGATCTAGAATATAGTTTCTTAAACAAGCGATTGCGACTCCCTATGGAGTCACATAACTGAATGTAGGAGTTGTAAGAAATGTGACAAAACTTCTGGGTGTGTGATGTTCCCTAAATTAATTCAAAATCAAATCTATAATGGAGTCCATATGTTTCTGGCAGCACTTGCTCATGTGCATCATACATACGACTCCACTGCGGCCTTGGTTCTGAGCACAACAGCACACTTCCCATTGCCCCTGCCATCACACCACGCAGTGCCAACAAATGCTGCCTGAAACACCTCAGCTCAGACTGGAGATTATTATATATTATGAATTGCAGTGTTTTTACTGTACATACAAAGCTATTTTCCTACAGAAACATAATGGTTTAATTACAGAAAATAAAGATGCTTGATACTTTCCTGCTCTCGTGTAAGTATCAAACTGTATATCTTTAGATTGTACTGTGTTAGAATGTTTGAGTTTAAAATTTACTGTTTGAATTGCTGACTTGAGTTTCATGAAAAAAAAATTTTGGCTTAGGAATTAGAACAGAATTTCCAACAATTTTTACAAGGTATTTATCTTTTTAATATTTATTTTTATTATTTAAAATTATGTGTACATGTGTCTGTGTGAGTGTATGTGCACATGAATGTAATTTCCCATAGAGGCCAGCAGCATCGGATTCCCTGGGACTGTAGTTAAAGATGTTGTGAGACACCTGATGTGGGTGCTGGGAATTGAACTCAGGTCCTTTAGGTGAGCAATACATGCTGTTAACTGCTGAGCCATCTCTCCCACCCCTCCAACAATTTTTGAAATGGTCCTGATCATATTTCTGCCACTTTATACCTCATTTTTATGTAAAGTGGGGTTCTCAGCATTGAGAGTCATAAAAATAAAAATATCAGTCAACTCTTAAAACCTTTGAAGATGTTTATGCACTGCAGTATCAAATATTCAACCAAATTTAAATCCTTTATGTAAAGAATTTATTCATCTCATTAGTATGAAAATTTGCTTTTTTTATTTTTATTTTATGCATATGAGTATATTGCCTGCATGTGTGTAAGTGCACCCGTGTCGTGCAATGCCCGCGGAGGTCAGAAGAGTGTGTTGGATTCTCTCTCTTGGAACTGGAGTTACAGATGGTTGTTAGCTGCCATGTGGGTGCTAGGAATCAAATCCAGGTCCTCTGCAAGAGCAGTCAGTGCTTTTAACCACTCAGCCACCTCTCCAGCCCCAGAAAATATGATTTTTGTCTTTAATAACTGATAAAATTATTTGTATATGAGATAAATTTGTTTATTAACAGTAAATGTTTAATTTGTATGCCTATTTTATATACCTATATACTTGGGGTTCCATAAAAAAATTCCCAGGTGAAGAGGGGTCATAAAGTAAAAAAAGTTTAAGAAACCCTGATCTAGAAGATTGGGGAGAGAGGGGGAGAGCAGTAAAAAGCAGAGGAATTGGATAGAGACATAGGTAGAGACAAGACAGAGCAACAGAAATAAAAATGGAGATAGAGAGGGAGACATACTCAGACTGGAGAAAGTAAATACTGTAGAGTCTCAGTGAAAACAAATGTTAAAACTAAAATCAGCCGGGCGTGGTGGTGCACGCCTGTAGTCCCAGCACTTGGGAGGCAGAGGCAGGTGGATCTCAGTGAGTTCAAGGCCAGCCTGGTCTATATAGTGAGTTCCAGGAAAGCTGGGGCTACAGGGAGACCCTGTCTCAAAAATACCCCCCCAAAAAACAAAACAAAAAAACCCCTAAAATCAAAAATCTCCTCTCTTTAACCCTCACAAAAATCAACAATACAGCAAGCAAACAAAGCCCTGATGTTGGTGGGTTAGCTGGAGAGATTGTGTAAGTGAGGGCAGGTGCTTCTAAGCACAGTCTGGCAGCCAAGGCTGAGGCCCCTTGAGGCTAAGGATGGGTGTGCACCCACAGATCATACCTCTTTGTGCCTGGGCACCCTTGTGCAGACCTACACACTCACAGACTTCCACAAACACAGCCTACCAATTTGGAGACCCATGGACAATAACCAGGTCCCACAGCGCACGTACGCGCGCGCCCTCTCTCTCACACACACATATGCACACACACACACACACACACACACACACACACACACACACAGGCAAGTGGTGACTCCGCCTCTTCACAAGGGTACCCAGTGTTTTGTCCTTTATAAGGGTAGGAGGAAGAAAGAAAGAAAGAAAGAAAGAAGAAGAAGAAGAAGAAGAAGAAGAAGAAGAAGAAGAAGAAGAAGGAAGGAAGGAAGGAAGGAGAGAAGAGAGGGCTGATCTAGTGATATGTAGGGCATTCTGATATTATCAACACATATCATGCAACTCCTGGGACTTTGAGCTTATAATTAGCTGAGCCTAGAATCTCTTATTAATTACATAGATAAACGGGATTTTTTTTCTCCTGGTTTTGAGATTACCCAGGAATGTGGTTGGCATGTGAGTCAAGAGGAGACTGTTTTTGCAGCGCACTTCATTGTTTTGTAAAATCTCAATCTGAAGTCTCTGCCTGTCATTTTCCTGTACTTTGGGTGAGTCTAAATCTACATTTATTTATTATAAGGTCTTACCAGCCTCTAATTATGTTCTTGAATCTCCTGGAGAGTGCCATGCCCAAGCATTTGCATACCCAAATAAAATTATTTTCTTATAAATCATTTCTCTTTATTTCTTATTTGTATTATAGTTAATACAATATGGATATTGTATAAAGTGCTGTATGGATTTTCTTTTGAGATTACATGTGCAGAGATATTATATTATCTACAAACTCCATTTACAGATAGTAAAGGACAATTTTTATGTAACAAATGTGTTACATAAAAGAGCACATTAAGTGAGGGCTGAGAATTGGTCATTAAGAGATACAGTGGCACACTTTCACACACATATGAAATGGCCCAGAACCCCCACTTAGAGCTTTCCTAACACACACACACACACACACACACACACACACACACACACGAATGATCAAGCCCTGACCAGTAGATACACACAAGCAAACTTACTGTCATGTATACCTACCAAGCTATAATATCTGATTACTCAAATCTCCCACATATTCAAACCTCACAAGTGTATCTGCATTGACATATACACAAACACTAACATTCAGATTAAAAGTCACTTATATTATCAAATTCAAACACTTGAAACCTGCTCCCCACGTATGTATACACAGATTTCCACCACCCCATACCTACAGATATACTTTCACAGACTGAAAAACAAGCAAGTAAAAAACTGCTCACACATATGCACACATTCTACCACAAAGAAACCAACTTAAATCCTCTTGCATAAATTAGGTACACTCACCAACACAGATATGTACATGCTGGTACATATACAGACTCCCCCATTCATGTATAAACTCTCATCAGTGTACAGAAGCTCTAACACGCACAAAAGAACAGAGGTTCATACTCTTTCACATACTTTATCAAATATGCAAGTGCAATCAAACACATAAAAAATCACATGTGCAGCTACGCCCATGTAGATAGACGCTTGCACATAGACAAATATGTATGTGTAAACATACTGATTTGCTCTCACACACATTTATTGATATACATGTCCTACAAGTATATTTCCAGTGATAAATATGCTCATGTGCACAAATCAGCTAACCCCTGCAGATGTATGTAAACATGAGTAGAGCTGACCAGCTGGTGAGTTCTTGCCATAGCAGGAGGCTGGACTAAGAACAGATTCAGGACGCTGTGGGAAGAGGTACACTGTGCTTGATTGTTTCTTATTGAAACATCCCAGATAGCCTGATTAGTAATTTGAACTTGTAAATCACCAGTGAGGTTTATTCCTACATTTATGGTGGTTTTTTAAAAAAAATTCATCTTGTTCTTACTTTTCCACACCTTTTCGCCTCACAAAAATAAAAAGGTTGAGCCAAATGTGGTGGTGCAGCCTTTAGTCCTAGCACTCAGGAGGCAGAGGCAGGTGGATCTCTGTGAGTTCAATGCTAGCCTGGTTTACATAGTGAGTTCCAGGCTAGCTATGGCTACAGGGAGACCCTGTCTCAAAAAGACTAAATAAATAAATAAATAAATAAACAAATAAATAAATAGGTTGGTGGCTGGCATGTGGTTCAGTGGTAGTGTATGTGCCTAGCATGCATAGGCCATGAGGAGGAAGGGGGGAAAGGGTGGAGAGTTGTATGATTATGGCTATTTTATGGATTACGTATAGACTGAGTATCTCTTATCTGAAATGCTTTCAAATAGAAGTGCATCAGATACCAGACTTTTCAGATTTTGGAATATTTGCATAGGTAATGAGATATCTTGGGGATGAGACCCAAATCTAAACAAGAAATTCATTAGCTTTTTCTCTACACCTTAGACACATAGCCTGAAGGTAATTTTACACAGTATTTTTAGTGTGCCTAAATTTTTTTTTTTGAGACAGGGTGTTCCTGTAGCCCCAGCTGGCCTGGAACTCACTGTGTACATCAGGCTGGCCTCAGATCTCACAAAGATTTACCAGCCTCTGCCTCTTGAGTGCTGGGATTAAAGGTGTGTGCCACCATGCCTGGCTGTGTGCCTAAATTTTGACTGTGATCTGTCACAAGAGATTAGGTGTGAAATTTACCACTTGTAGCATCATGTTAGCACTAAAAATTCAGATTGTGGAACATTTCAGATTTTTTGTTATGTATTATATTACGTGTTCCTGAAGAGTATATAATTATTTAGTTACTGTTCTTGATTGTTACTTCTTCATAAAGGGGAGTTTTTATTATAGACATTACAAGCATAAAAATGCAAGAGGGAGCACATTAATGCACCTCAAAGTATTTGCTGCCCAGGTACACCAATTATGAACTTGGAACCTAGGCTTCTGCTGCCTGTAACCTGCCCCTCATCCACTTCTCTCACTCCTCAGTGTTGTAAAGCATGTCTCTTACACCATTTCATCCACAAACACTTCATCATCCATTTTGAAAAGATGACGGCTTCTTTGAAAACATCATAACGATGGTTTTTTTTTTGTATTTCTTAGTTTATTTATTGATTTACTTGTTATTGGCACCTATTGAAAATTAGCCAAATCTGATTCTCAGTGGTATTTCATGACTATTAACTTTTATTTTTAGGTAAAAAATATTTGCCAGTAAATTCATGAAACTTTATAATAGTTTATTTGAATTGACTTTGTTTTGGTGTTTCTTTCTTTAAAATGCAGTGAAATTTGGTTTTCAAAAGCCCCAAAGGTTTGCTGTTCCCCTCAACAGAAAGATATAAGGGCTGGGGAATGCAACTCAAAGGTAGAGTGCTGGTTTACCATGCAGGAGGCCTGGGGGGTGGGGAAGAGGCGAGGGACAGAGAGAGAAGGAGAGAGAAGGATGTTGATTTGTACTTGGGGGACTTTTTTTTTAGACAAGGTCTATATAGTCAAGGGTGGCCTGGTACTTACTATATTAACTATGTAGTCCTGAGTGCCTCCTGGGTACTGGGATTACAGGCATGTGACACCAAACCTGGCTAAGATTTAGATCTTTACAAAAGCATTTGAAAGTACAAATTAAGAGGCCAAGATCTTTTATGAGATGTTTAGAACATTCTTATACAGAACCCAGCTAGTGGCAGGGTTGAAAGATTGATTAATGAGCAAAGCTCTGTAAAATCTTAGAGGTTAGCATTCTGCAAGGAAATTGTCCACAGTGTGTTTGGGATGGATGAGGTAAAGGGAATAGGCAAGGAGACAGTTTCAGTTATTGCTAGTAGGCGATACACTGATAACAAGTCAGAAGTCATTTGAGATGGTACTAATCTAAGATACTGTTGAACTGAAAGGAGTTTCACTATATACTGATGTATCTATGGATGCTGTCTATGCGTAGTCTATAGTACTAGTCAGAGACCTTTAAGAGAAATGTAATCAGTACCAAAATGAACTGAAGTTCATATATGCGAATCGATCTATGAATATTTTGAAGTATTGTGGAAAATGCTTTAGTCAATAGATTGATGCTGCCATTGTGATGACATGTTTATTATAATAATATCAAGATTCACTTGTAAGGGGATGGAGAGATGGCTCAGTAAGAGCACTTGCTGCTCTCACAGAGGACCTGGGTTCAGTTCCCAGCACCTATATGGCAATTCATAACTGCAACTCCAGTCCCAGAGGATCCAGCACCCTCTTCAGGCCTCCTTGGGCACCAGGTATGCATGTGGTGCAATTAACTTGCAATGCAGGCAGAACACCAATACATAAAATAAAATAACTGAATCTTTAAAAAAGATTTAATGTAAACTTTGGCTATAAGTCTGATTTCTTCAATAAATGATGCTAGGTTGGATTTGACTAAGTCTAAGACTGTTCCCACCTATCTTTTAGTTTTCTGTGAAGAATTGGGATCATACACCTTTAAAATTAATGTTTTAAATCTAAATGTGTAGAAATTAAAAAATTATTTTGAGGGGCCCGTGAGATGGCTCAGTAGGTAAAGGCGCTTACCGCCAAGGCTGACACCCTGAGTTCAATCCCTGGAACCCACATGGTGGAAGGAGGGAACTGTCTCCCACAAGTTGTCCTCTGACTTTCCACATGCACTCAGTGGCATGTGTATACCACCCAGCCCCTGCCAAATAAACAGATAAATGTAAAGAAATGTTCCAAACATTTTTGAAAGTATTATGTGCTAAAAAGAACATGAAAGTATTTGTGAATGGCTCTCACTTTGCAGATTTGATACTTACTGATTTCAACAAATGGTTCTTTGAAGATATGAGAACAGAATTACATTAAAAACTTAATAGCTATCTTTTTCCCCCATTTTTTTTTGGTGTGGCAGGGCCTGATGTATTCCAGGCTGGCCTCGAACTGTCTATGTAACTGAGGATGACCTAGACTCCTGATCTTCTTGTCTCTACTTCCTCAGTGCTGGGATTACAGGAGTACTTCACCACGCCTGGTCTCTGGGGTGCAGGGGTTTGAACCCAGGACTCTGTGTATGCTAGGCAAGCACTATGCCAACTGAGCTACATTCCCATCCTGCAGAGTCATACAGCCATGCTTCAACATTCACATGGATTATGGAGTAATTAGGACAAAATGTGCCTGACCACATCCATGCAGTGGGCTTACTGTACAAATGGCTTCCAAGACCAGAAAGTGGCCATGATGGAAGTTAAATGTGTCAAAACTACTAGCTAGTGGTTACTTTCTTCATTTGTTTTGTTTGTTTTTCCACCAGAAAGTACAATTACTTGATGTGACACCAACAAATTTACCAAATCCAGATTAAAATTATAAAAAATGAATGAAATGACAATAAAATAAAGTATGGCAGTCATGACCAAAGGCTTAAAAGGAGTGATAGCAGATGTTGACAACTACAAATTTCCATCACTGAATTAACAATTTATGTTCTGAACTGGGAGTGGTTATGCACACCTGCAATCCTAACACTTGGGAGGCAGAAGCAAGTTTGAAGTCTGTTTGTGCCATAAAAACGTCTACAGAAAGATTTTATTTGAAAGCTGCATATAATTCAATATTTAACAACGTCCCTAAAAGTTTGAAGTTTTTTTCTTACAATTGCAAAATATGGAGAAAACATAAAGAATTTCTTTTTTTTGAGGCAGGGCATTCCTGTAGCCCCAGCTGGTCTCCATCCCACAGAGATCTGCCTGCCTCTGCCTCCTGAGTGCTGAGGAATTCCTTTCCACCAAGCTCTTGGATTTCTAAATTGTTTTCAGTTTACTCTAGTGTACCATGCAAAGATTTTACTTTCTCTGGGTGCTGAAGTTGTGAATGCCTTAAAACATTCACACCTAGTCACAGTGCACACACAGCACACAGATAAATATATGTATATGGGCACATACATATGTGGACATTCAAATCTGCACTCGTTCAGACTTAAATCAGCTAAGTATAATCAAGTTCTCTCTCTCTCTCTCTCTCTCTCTCTCTCTCTCTCTCCTCTGCTTGCACAGACATAAGACTTTACATTCAGACATAGGTCAAGTCTTGTTCGTGTTGTGCAGATCCAGGGCCTCCCTGTCTCACACTAAGATGTTGAGACCTAGATAATCTAAAAGATTATTTTACTTAAAAATTTTTAGTCCATTACTCCTCCCACCCAATCAACCTTAGCTGCATGTGAGGGAGGGGCTAAGGATATATAAGCCAAGAATGCCATGAGGCACCTCTCTAGTCATTTTGTGCAATTGTTTTGAAGTCACAGGATCTATATTTGAGTGTGGACTTTCCAGTGCAACCATAAATGAGGGGGCTCCCATTTTTCTGTAAATAAACCCTCACTCTATGCTCTGTTAGCAAGCCCAATAAAAAGAACAGAAACCTTCATTATTCCGCCAAAGTTGACCCCATGATGTTAGCAAATCCTTTAGTCTTTGATTTCTTATTCCTATTTTCCCCCCTTAAAACTTCATTGTATATACATTTTTATGTACCTGCTTCAAGTTATTTCTGGAAAAATGTGTTAAAAATGCCTCTCTTTGGAATTAAAAAAAAATTTAGTCCAGCTGGGCATGGTGGCGTGTGTCTTTAGTCCCAGCACTCGGGAGGCAGAGGCAGGGGGATCTCTGTGAGTTCAAGGCTAGCCTGATCTACATAATGAGTTCTAGGCCAGCTGGGGCTACAAGGAGACCCTGCCTCAAAAAGACCAAAAAAATTTTAGTCCTATTTATTTATTTATTATTTATTTGTTTGTTTGTTTACATATGCATGCTATGCACACGTGTCATAGGAAAGTGTCAGAGGAAAACTTGTAGGAGTTTGTACTTTCCTTCCACCACGTGGATGTCAGGGATTGAACTCAGGTCATCAGGCTTGGCTGCAGTCGCCTTCATACACTGAGCCACCTCACCAGCCCCAAACCTACCACTTTATACAAAGACACTCTCACAAATCTCTGCTACAAAGACATTTATGTGTAGTATAGACATGCTCATAGGCACATTACTCAGGCTCACAACTACACACAGAGGCCATCAAGCAGGTACACCAATACAAACTCATGCATCCAAAATCTACATAGTCACTGAGGCTTATAAACAAAGACACATATCTTCAGATGCAAGTATCCATTCACACCTACACAGTCTACACTCCCTGAACAACACAGATACATACATTCTAATACATGGTCATATAAACAGAAACCCTTTACACACAAATGCTTCCACCTACATCATCACATATGAACCAGAATACCAACCATCTGAATTTTACAGACAGAACAGAGACACACTTGCACACATGTTCATACTGGCAGCTACAAACCTATTTACATTGTCAGATAAAAAGAACACTGGCATTGCCAGCAGAGGCAGAGGCAGAGGCAGGCAGATCTCTGTGAGTTCGAGGCCAGCCTGGTTTACATAGCGAGTTCCCAGCCAGCTGGGGCTACAAGGAGACCCTGTCTCAATAAGTCAGAAAAAAAATACACTGGCATGTATGTACACAGACGGACACATGTCCACATATGTAGATGTACCAGCAATGTAGGGAACACCTGTACTCACAGACACTACACTACCATAAATATCGGTGTGTGCACTCACATACCCAGAGGAATGTATACTAGAAAATATACACAAAGGGCTCAACCCCCTCTACTCATCCTTAGACACATACTTGCTTTATTGCACACCTGTGTTTCTATATGAACACTGAAACATAAAGTATAAACTTACTTTCATGTACAACAGTACTCTTACATAAAATGATAAGCTAATTTTCTTGCACATACACTTGGGCACATACAATGGGGCAAACCTGCCCATGAAAACCCCCTTTGCACTTACAGATGAATGCACATTGTTAGCCATCTGGACAGGTAATAATTATAACAGGTACATACAGGTGATATAGACTGCTGTTACCTTTAATAGGTAACTCCTCACAAGAGGGCTCATTATGTGCTAGGCACTGTTCCAAGCACTTTTTATGTATTAAGTCATCCTATCTTCACACTAGTCACACTACAAGATAGGTAGTTTCATTTCCCTCACCTTACAGACAAAGACAATAGAAGTCTTGTTGAGGTTAAGTGATTTTCTTGTTGAGGTTAAGAGATTTGACTGAAGTCACACAGCTAATAAACAGTAAATCCAAAGGCTGTCTCTAGAGACCTTGAAGATCCAATTTACTCACATGTGGAAATACATTTATCTGAAGCATAAATCATACACACACACACACACACACTACCCTAGTGCAAGCATGTGCACACACAAACCAGTTCCCATTTACTAACACAATCAGGTACAAATGGTCATTCATACCTAGTTATGCACATGGACAAACATGGACAAGTTCACATCAAAGACATTTCAGTATAGATATATACATATTCCCACATGTAGCTGAAATCACAAACTCTACCCATAACACACAAAACATCTAGATAAATCACCTACACAACATCCAGATATGTCCATATGCATACTTGCTAGATTTACTCACATCTCACAAACCATACATTTTCTGTCTCACACACTCCACCTGTATTCTCTCTCCCCCCTCCGATCCATCCAAAGAACTGCACAAATCCTAGTTTGATATACCCACATTCTCAAAAACACCATCCCCAGATATATGTACAATCATTCTCTTTCTCACACACACTCCTCAGATATACACACTTTCACACATTTACCCAACACCAATACACCCACATTCTTTTACACACATCTCATTTAAATACAACCACTCTCATATATATATATAAAATATGCTTACACTCACAGTCACATCATCCACTTAAAGTCACACTTACACAATTTGCAACTCAGCATATCCACACTCGTACATACAGTATTCAGTACATTCAAATGTACCCCCCAACTCAGAGTCCTCAGACCTGTCTCAGGTGCACCTAAAATCTTTCTCAAGTACATGGTATCAAGACAGACTCATAATGACACACACATCTTCCTTCCAAAAGCACTGCATTTAAAAACACCTCATCTAGATATGCATACAAGTTCTCAAGACAAATATATACACACAGACACATACACACACACACACACACACACACACACACACACCACTCAGATATCTACCTATCCATAATCCAGAGAACGCACATTCAAACACAGATCTTGTCCAGATGTACACTCATACTTTCTCATGTTATCTATCTCTTTGCCTCTGTCTCTTACACGCATTCTATCCAGATATACAACCAAAGCTCCTATAGCACACCACTCACATATACACACTTTGCTACCTAAACAAACCCATGCTGTGACCTGCTTACCATCCAAATATGCCCACATTCAAACCCACTTCCTTCCAAATGCACCCGTACATTGTCTCACACACAGCTCAAATGTACCCACACACTTTCTCTCATATAGCATTGGGGCACATCCACATCTTACAAACCTGTGTCATCTCAATACACATACTCACACCCCCACTGCATTCACTAAAGTAAACTGGATGGAGTGTGTGAAGAAAGAGTTTAAGGCACTTTTGTGTGGGAAGGTAGAGTGTGGGTGCAGCCATATGGTGTGGAGGAGATGAAAGCATGGGTGTATTTGGGTAGTAGGTTTGTGTAGAGGTATACGCAGATTGTTTGTGTGACAGCTGGACATATTTGGGTGGGATGGGTGTGTGTGTGTCTTTGTGTTTCAAAGAATCCTTCCCTCCCCAATACACACGATTATCTCACATGCACACCCTATCCAGAAATACACTCTCTTAAGCATACATCTCCACGTGTTCTCTCTCCCTCCTCTCCTCCCTCCCCTTTCTCCCTCTCTTCTTTCTCTCTTCCTCCTCCTCTCTCTACCATATCCCCATTTTCCTAACATATACTTTAACTCATACATAGTCATTCACATCTAGATTTCTGCCAGATGGCATAATTTGGATGTTCTCTGTGAAAACGCCTTACCAAACCTAGGCACTATTATAATGCCATTCTGTTCTATGGCTTTGAGGGTAGTGGTGGGATGGGAAGGGAGATCTTTATGTTTCAAAGTCTTATCACCCCACCCCCTAGTGATAAGGACCATCTACACAAGGTCAAGGCCAAGTCTCCCTCATACCATCAGATAGGCACAAATCCCTTTACTCATCTACACGCACAGGCACACTCTCACTGTCCTTGGCCAAATACATCCATTTACTTCTTTTAAAATAAACATATATGAATGTTATACATTCACATGATATATTCATGAATGATAATATATTCACTCAAAAACACACACGTGCATACACTGGCATACTTTTACATATCTACAGAGAGGCTGACACTGTATGACATCTAAAGAGATGGTGAAGAAATATGGACACAGAAGTGAACTCCCAAATGTGCATACACACATCATCAGATAAAATCATATAAGTATATTCACATACACTCATATCAGTGTAGGTGTGCTCATACCCATAAATATCCAGATATGCAAATGCTTACAAATGACATGATGTATACATATACAGATATTTTAATACATAGACTGTATGTACAACTGGGCATGTACAGATAAGTGCATTCATATATATATATACTTATACATTAATTCACTCCTATATGTACACAATTAGATATGGAAACATATACTCATAAAACACTCAAACCATCACAGTCAGCTATACACATATACATATACATATATACATATTCATACACCCATAATGAAAAGTCACATAAATGAAAAAGGAATCATTTACCTACATTCCCACAGACAGACTTGGACACAAAGGTGTGCTCCAATACATGCACATATAGAAGTACACTCAAGTATTCTTGCACACATACCTGTTGATCTGCATAGGAAGATTGAGCTCCTTATCACAGATACACACATGCAAAGATAGCCTCAAATAAATGCACACACAACACTTATAGGCCAAGAGTGGCATGAACCAAGATATACACATAGTTCTACAATATATGCTCCAGACCAAACAAAGATAAACACAAACATACAAATGCAAACAATCAGAACTGTAGAAACTGGTACTTCACACCTTTGAATATTCAGACAGACACACATACAGGTATATTCACAGACATACATTTGTTTTATTTTATTTATTTTTTGGTCTTTTTGAGACAGGGTCTCCCTGTAGCCCCAACTAACCTGGAACTTGCTATGTAGACCAAGCTGGCCTCAAATTCACAGGGATCTGCTTCCCAAGTGCTGGGCTTAAAGGTGTGCACCACCATGCCTGGCACAGATATACATTTAAATGTGCTTGAACACACAAGAATATATACAGATATGTTCACACAAACACACTCATGGTCAGATATTCATACAGACTAGCCTATATCTCTATATCTCTAGTCTGTCTATCTATCTATTTATCTATCTATCTATCTATCTATCTATCTATCTATCTATCTATCTATCTATCTATCATCTATTGGCACAATCACTCACAGGCGTATTCAAATACATACCAAACTCAAAAATTCAAATAAAACACAGTGAGACACCTGCACCCAAGTATTATGAAATGTGGTTACTCATGCATACCATAAACAGATATGCACTTACATCAGACACATTTACAAATGTACCCATCTGCCTTGTGTATATAAGACACAGTGCCATACACCTCCCCAAACCACATTCATATATGTAGTCCAATGTGCATATATAAAATATTTTTCATTCATATATTCTCCCCTTTTCCTAGTGTGCCTATCTACACTCATTTCTCTGAATGGGTATGGGCACACAGATTCATCTACTGACAATAGCCACTCAAACACACACACACAGACATAATGAAAAACGCTAGAGAATTTACAAAGACGTTCACACATAGGCCTATTCACACAAATATATGAGAGACACACTAACACCCACAGCAAACATAAGCATGTTCACACATACATCCTCTCTTACATGCATGGACATACATGTGTGTGTGTATGTCTTTATACTCACATACATCATTCAGATGACCCCACACTGATAGGCACATGTAGGAACATGGGAATATACACAGTCAGATACAGCTAGGCATTCATTTAATTGGACATGCATACCTAGACACTCTGAAATGCACACATTCATATATATGACCAGACATGTATACTCAAAGAAAAATTGATACTACACACACACACACACACATAACCAGACATTCAACAGGCTTCTAGGCTCAGAAAAACATACCAATATTTGGGTCAGAATCAATTGTGACTATCTGCTCACCCAGACAGACATGCAAAGTAATACCCCACCTCAGTACACACACAAATCTACCCAGACCCCACACAATCTCACATGCCACCACCTGGCCTGTTTGCACACATACTTCTACATACATACAGTGCCATGATCAAACATGCATATACATAAATAGACTGTACATGTAGTCACATACTTTCAGTTGCATATCTATAGTCATGATCACAATCAGATGCCCCTGGGCAACAGGCTAGATCTTCTCCCTTCCATACCAAATGCTTCTTCAGAGAAGCATACTCATGCCTAGAGGTCCTAGCCTTCCCTCCCCATGGAGGAAAGCTGACTTCAATCTCTCCTCTGTTCTGGCTCCTCCATTGGCCAGAAGCTCCTTGGTATTCCACCACATCTCCACACCCAGGGTCTAGATGGGAAAACTCCCCTAGTTCTAGGTGCTGCATGGGCCACACCCCAGCTCTACCCAAAGCCATAAGATCTCAGAAGCTTCAGCTTTGTCTCCTGGTCCTGCTGACCACCGACCACAAGCCAAACTTGCTACTTTCCCTTCAACAGGGGGAGGGCACATCAGGACCAGGAAAGCTGTAGGATGCAAGCCAGGCCTTTGCTGGCTCACAGTCTCTCCCTCCCCTCCTTTTCTCTCCTCCTCTCTCTTTTTGTGTGTGCATATATAACACATGCACACACACATGCATACAGACACACACACACAGACACACAGACATACACACACACACACACACACACACACACACACACACACACACACACACACACACACACACACTTCTCCAGGGGCAAGTGCAGGGAAAGAAACCTGGAGTGGGGTAGGGATGAGAGACTCTGCCCAGAACTATTATTCCTCACAAATGAGAAGTTACAACATAAAGATGTTCTTATCTCCTCCCCACTTGTCTCCCCCATCTGCCCACCTGCTGCCTTCCCCAGATCTCTGCTGAGACCCTGAAGAAGAGGCACTAATCCTTCCCCTAATCAATAGCAACGTTAATCACAAGCAATCAGCAACAGTATTGACTCTGAGCTTTGCTGACACCATTTAGTGCCACCTCTATGCACAATTTTAATTATTCACATGCAACAACTTATTTAATCCCTGCACACACCCATGAAGAAAGGGTTACCAGTCTCTTTGACAAATAGGAAAACAGGTTCAATAAGTGACATGCTTCCACTAAAGTTGTGAGCTAGTAGTTAGGGGCCATGTCCCTGGTTGAATCCATGTGCTCCATATACCAGGTTTTGCTGCCCCTCCAGATACATGGACCTCTGGCTACTCTGTCATAGATCTGGAGGTCCCAGACACAATATGGGCACCTGAAACAGAAACAGAGAGCCATGTGATAGAAGCTGGGGCCCACACTATGGGGACCACCATGTTGTTCTTGGCCCCTGCATGTTGCCATGGGTATTGGCTCATGCCCCCTCAAAGCCTAGGGCCTGAAGTGCTTGCACCCCTACCTCACCTTCCTTTATTCCTACAGCAGCTTCCTCCCCTAGCTGGGATGCATCTTCCATGTTGAGTGAGCAAAAGTGTGTGTTACCTGTAGGTAAAGACTGAGAAAGGAATAAAGGAAAGAAAGAGTGGGGGGTGGTCTGCGCTAGGAGCAGCTTCTTTATCGTATTCACCTCTCTCTCTCTTTCTCTCTCTCATGCTCTCTCTTACACACACACACACACACACACACACACACACACACACACAATCCTGCAAACTGGCCAAAGAAACTGGAGGAAGGTGGAAAAAGGAAAGGAAGCAGCTGTAGGCATTGTGAGAACAAGGCCCATTGGGCTCCCAGGCATCCCTTCCACAGCTAGCACACAAAGAATGGTCTTGTGTCCAAATGTGACCATAATGACAAAAAAAGACCCCGTGTCGGGGGGAAACAGGTGGTAGTTCCCTTTCTCTTGGGACATTTGAGATTGAAGAAGATGGGAGAGAATAAGCATTCTCATGGTTTGAGTGTTCTCATAGTCCCTGTGATGAAGCAGAGACTTAACAGAGAGACAGGAAGCATGACAGTGATGGAGACTCTGAAATATGTGGGGATACAGAAAAGAAATCCCAGCTCCCCTCCTCCCTCTGCTCCTTGGTGGAAGGATGCTGACTGCTTACCTGGGTTCTCTCAGCAGGGCTGTCTTGGAATTCAGGAAGGGGGCTCATGCTGTCTCACCCAGGATAAATCTCAGCCCAGGCCACATTGTGGGACCCTCAGTTATCTGGTAGTCAGTGATACTCCTGCTTCTGTTGCCGTGGATACAGCCGGGTTGGTCTAAATCGCTGCCATCAGGGGAAGCAGGCGCCAGAAGGGTGCACTTGGCAGGGCTGGAGATGTTGGGGAACACCAGGTGGGCAGCACACAGCCTTGGGGTGCCCGAGTAGCTGGCAGGTGGAGGTCCTGGTAGGTGCCTCCCCCAGTACACATTCCCACCCCCATCATGCCACCGCCAAGCTGGGAGAGGGCCAGTACTGGCTCTGCTACCAGTCTGCCTGCCTTTCTTCCTGTCTCTCCCCCCCCCCCCCCCCCCCCCCCCCCCCACAGCCTTTTGTCCTCAGAAGACACAGTCCCCGCGGGGCCTCTGCCAAGCTTTTAGCAGATGCTCAGGGTCCGGGGCTCCTCCCTGGGTGCACACAGGCCATAGCCTGGGAGGGCCCCAGGTTAGGGGTGCACTCTCAGCCAGGCTCACCCTACTCTCCAGGCCCGACGAGGATGGCGAAGAGGTGCAGGTCCACAGCCAGAGGCAGCAGCAGAGGTGGTGTTGGGGAGGGGATGGACGCCAGAAAGAGGGGGAGGGGTGGGAAGAGAGGCTGGCCTGATAGCTGTGTCCCAGGTTTTAGATCCGGGTTGCGAAGGGTGGCTCAGAGCATCCAAGGGGGGGGGTCCTGATGCTAGACAAAGGTACCCCGGAACTGCCGGAAGGACCTTCCTGGCCTGGGAATCACCCCAGTTCACACAAATCCAGGTTCCAAGACGTTGGGAATACCTAGCTTGGATAGGGTCTCAGTGAGGAGTCCGGGCCCCTTAGCGGGTCCTTATGTAGCATGTCCGTCCCCCCTTCTCCTCGATTTGCACAGTCCCTGCCCGAGGGACGGGTGGAGGAGGGAGGAAAGCCGGGAGTGAGAGGGAGGGTAGGAGGGAGGCTGAGCTGGCCCGGAGACTCCCAGCCGCCAGCAAGGTCCTCCCTGGGGCGGGGCGGCTGAGTTGGGGGGAGGGGGCTGGCGAGGCCCGGAGCTGTCGGTTGGCTGGCTGGCTGGCTGAATGGGGATGCTGGTGTGGTGGCTGTTCTGCTAGAACAATAGGTGGCTGGCAAAACCAGCCTCATACCTCTCTTACATGAGAGAGAGACCTGCGTGGAGGTGGGGAGAAGTAGCTTAGAAACTGCTGAGAAATCAACTTGCTTAGGCTACTAGTGGAGAGGGGGCGGGGCTTAGAGAGGTCTGAGGTCTAGTTTTGGACAAAGGTTTGGTTGAAGTTTCCCCAAAGCTTTGGGATGGGAAAGATGCTTAAAGCTTGAAGATAGGATAGATTTAGAGTGGGGTTTTATGGGCAGGGTCTGGAAGCAGACTTAGGTAGGGTTGGAGCACGAGCAGAGACGCTGAACTCTGAGCAGTACTTTCTGTAGGTCAGATGGCAGGTATGAATTCGTACTTAGGGCCATGTTTTAGGACAGCATAATGGAACAGACGAGAAGAATGCCCAGTGAATGAACACTAGGGAAATATTTTTGTTCCGTTCAAACACAGCTTTATGTAGGTCCAGTCCTGGGCTCTGATGATACAGGTGAATCAGACTTGCTGCCTGCCTTACGAAGCCATGTTCTGCTACCAACCTGTGGGCCTGGAATTCATGCACCTGCAATCTGAATTCCTCTAGGGCTGGTGAAATGTAGATGCCCAGGTCTACTTTCTGGAAATATTAATCTGGTAGGTGGGGGAGACGGAAAACATATTTTTATGAAAACTTTCAGTGGTTTTTTTATGCCTCTGAAATTTGGGCACCATGGTTTGGAGAGGGAGAAAACCCAATGGACTGAACATAAAGTCACACTGGAAACTAGACAATACTTTGGACTGACTGATGATGAAAATACACACCTGAACTCTTGTAGATTGCTGCTAAGGTTACATTTAAGCAAAAAAAAAAAAATTGTAGCTTTAAATTAGTATTTTTTTTAAAGCTAAAAAAACCCACTAATTTTCTAATTTTATACAAGTCCATCAAAGAATTGGGGAAAATTATATGATCATTTCATCAGGTGCAAAAGAAAAGCATCATGACCAAAAAAAGCCCATAGCAAATTTATGCTTGCTAACAATTTAAAGAAGTTTTAAAGAAATACCATAGCAAACATCATAACTAATGGGGAAATACTGGAAATACTGAATGCGTCCAAAGATTGAGAGTGAAACAAGGATGCTCACTATAATCAGTTTTATTCAAATTGTACCAAAGGTTACAGCGAATGCATTAAAGCAAGAAAAAATATAAATGACATAAAAAATATAAGTCATGGGATGCCTCCTTATCAGTTATTGATCAGGGTGGCCCCAGAGGTCTCTAAAATAACTCATGTTATCACCATTGTTCTTGATTATCCACCATAACTACATGTTTAGAACCTACTGCTGAAGACACCAGATCCTGCGGGACATAGAGAAATGAATCTCAAACTGATTGGGAAAATTTCTGATGGCTAGATTTTTATCATGCCAGAAGGTGCTATGCAGGCTGCTGGGAGAGAAAAAACATCAATGGTCTTACTCAGCACTGGAGCCTGCATGTTACAACAATCACTTGGCAGGCAAGATGTGCCCACTGCAGCAATAGTGGCACAACTGTTGTAGGATAACTGCTTTCTGATTATATTTGAGGCCTGCTCCACAGGAGGGGATTTCAGGCAAGGTACTGTAATTCTGGTTAAAAGCCCATGCCTGGGGAGGTCATAGACCATATGGTAGAACTTACTATTGTTATTTTGCTAATTGGCCATGCTGTCAAATTGTCTTCTAATATGATCATATTTCATTGTACACCTATATGAAATTCTCAAAAATAAAGAAAAATTAAGTTTTCAAAATAAAAAGAAATTATATACATAACATGCTATTTTTTTGTATGTCAGTTATACAAAAATCTATTTGATAAAAAAGAAACAAAAAAGACAAAGTAAGCATGCAAATATTTACAGATATGTCTTTGTGTACAGAAAATTAAAAGGTATTTAAAATTATTAGAATTAGTAAATTTGTCAGGGTGGTAACAACCCCCCAAAAGTTTTTTCCCAACATGCTCCTAATAATGAGAAAAATGAAATAAAAAACATAATTAGGGTACTGGAGAGATGGCTCAGCAGTTAAGCGCACTGGATGCTCTTGCAGAGGACTTGGGTCCAGTTCTAATCACCCACATGGTAGCTAGCAACTGTCCCTAACTTCAGTTCCGGGGCATCTAACACCTTCTTCTGGCCTCCACAGGCATTGCATGTATAGGTACATACATGCAGGCGAAACACTCATACACATAAAATAAAAATAAAAATGTCCAAAAAATTGTAAAGACATAATTAAAAGCTTTTCATTCTTTAAGAATTCCATACATTTATACAATGAAATATGATCATATCTCCCATGTTCCCCAAATTTTCCCCCTCCAATTCTCCTTGTAGATCCCTAAAACTACCCCCTCCTATCTTCATGCCTGTTTTTTTTTTTTTTAATAACCCACTGTACATGAGTGTGGGGCAATCCATTGGAGCATGGGAAGTATACTGCTGGCCACATCATCAAAAGAATGGTTTTCCTTTCCTCAGAAGTTATCACCTGCCAATGTCTCTGCAGTAAAAAGTGGGGCCTGGAGATCACCCCCCCCTTGTATTCAGGAATTTTGACTGACTTGACCTTCTTTTGGTCTTGTCATGAACAGTAGACAATGCCATGTCAAGAAGATAGTATTTCATCAGGAGGCAGAGGCAGGCAGATCTCCGTGAGTTCAAGGCCAGCCTGCTCTACATAGTGAGTTCCAGGCCAGCTGGGGCTACAGGGAGACCCTGTCTCAAAAAGGAAAAAAAAAGAAAGAAAAAAGAAGATAGCATTTCTCTTCCAGCTCTTATACTCTTTCTGCCATCTCTTCCATGATCTTTCCTGAGCCCTAGTTTAGGTTGGGGGATTGATAAAGATGTTCCATTTAAGGCTGAATACTCAGTCAGTTTGAGCAGTAATAACTCTCTGCATTGACTGCTACCTACTGCAAAAAGAAGCTTCTCTGACCAAGGTTGAAAGCAATGCACATCTATGGGTATAAACATAAATATTTAGAAGGAAATTTGACAGCATGACCATTTAGTAAAATAACAATAGCAGGTTCTTCCTAGGGTCTATGACCTCCCCGGTCATGGGCTTTTGACCAGGGTTACATACCTGGCATGAATGGAGACAGTCTCAAATCTGATCAGAAAGAGATTAGTTACCACATAAGAGTTGTGCCACTATTGCCACAGTGGGAACATCTTGCCTGGTAGGTTGGTATTATAGCATGCAGAGTCCACCTCTGGGTAAGGTTGTTAATGTCTTTTCTCTCCCAGCAGCCTACATAGCACCTTCTGGCACTGTAAAAGCTAGTCAGCAGGGCAGAAGTTTCCTGGTCAATTCGAGATTGAGTTTTCTATGTTGTGCAGTCAATGTGTATGAACAAAAATGCTCTTTATATTGATATTGAAACCTATCAAGTGTGTATTAATAAATTTCATGGAAAACATGGGCGATCTCTATCCATAAAGTTACAAATCATCATTGAAAGAAACTAAAGAAGCCTTAAATAAATGGATTAATATACCATGTTCATGAATCTTAGTGATATAGACAGTCTTATAAAAGTGGTAGAGTTGTTGAAAATATGATTAAAATTTCAACATATTTGTGCTTGTATTTTACAGTATATAAAACTTGTCAAGCTCATTTTATTATTTCTTCAGTATGGCAAAGAGTACAGAATAACTAAAACAAGATTTCCTCTACTAGACATTGGGGCTTATAAGGGTACAGTATTTAAAATGGGGCAGCATTAATACAAGGCTAGATAAATAGATCAATGGAATATAATAGATTCTAGTCTGGGGTCTGTTTATGTAGTCACTTGATTTATGCCAAAGTTGTTTCTGTAGAGTAGTAGAGGACAGGCTCTTCAATAAATGGTTTTGGATTAGTTGGCTATTCATATAAAATATATCTTGATTCCAGTCTCACATAAGAAGCCCCAAATCATTTTTTTTGTATACTGAGATGTTAACATAAAAAGCAAGAAAATAAATTTTCTGAAATATGACATAAAAGAATGTCTTCATAATTTGGGAGTAAGAGAGAAATTAAGAAGTACTTACCAATCCTACTCGCCTTCTAGCCTTGGGCACAGGTTCACTTCTTCTCTTGGCACCCCAGACCTCTGGATTATCCTCTTGGCCCAGATCCACCCACTGCTTCTTGATTCTTTGCGCCCAGACCAGCCCAATTCTTCAGTCTAGTTCCCTAGAGCCCTCACAGTCTGCTCCCAACTCCAACTTGCCCTTGCACACCTGGGACCAGCCTTCTTCCCTGGTTGTCTCCACCCTCAATCTACCTGGGATTCCTAAAACCAGCCTCTTTCCCTGGTAAGTTTGACCCCGCCCCCTGTGCCTTGATTCCCACAACCTGATTCAGTCTCCCAGCTCTCACATCCCATTCTCCGTCTAGCCGTGGGTACAGGCCCACTTCTGCTCTCTGCACCCAAGACCTCTGGACTACCCTCTTGGCTCAAATCTACCTACTGCATCCTGATCCGCTGTACCAACCCAATTCTTCAGTCTAGTTCCCTAGAGTCTTCAAAGCCTGTCTCCACCCTCAATTTGCCTTTGCACACCCTGAGATCACACTTCTGCCCTGGCTGTCCCCAGCCCTAGCTTGCCTGGAATTCCAGAGACCAGCCTCCTTCCCTGACTGCCTGAGATCACCTGAATCCTAACTCCACCTAGCCTCCACAATTGAACTGTGTCTGCTGACTAGAGGGACCCAGATCTTAGGAGGAAGACCTGAAAGCATCTGATCCTCATTCGATTTGGGCTTATCAAGGGGCAGGAGGCGTACAGAACACTAAATGAACAGAAACCAGAAGAAACTTCGCACATCATATAATAATCAAAATGCTAAATGCAGAGAAGGCCACAAGAGAGTAAGACTAAGTCACACATAAAAGTAGGCCCATCAGAATAACTGTTGATCTTTAAATGGAGACTTTTAAACCACAAGGGCTTGGACAGATGTTGTACAAGTTTATGACTACAAATATCAGCCCAGACTAAAACGCCAAGCAAAACTATCAATCATAATCAAAGGAAAAAGAAAAACTTTCTACAACACAACAGGTTAAAGAAATTAATGACTACCAAGCCAGCCCTATAGAAGATGTTGAAAGAAATACTTTGGATGAAGAAAGGGATAACTATACAAGGGGTGACAGTGAAAAATAACAATATTAAGTCAGTTATTAAACAGAGGAGGACTAAAAAAAACAAATACTGTAAGTCAACAAAATGATAGGAATCAATATACATCTTTCAATAACTTTGAACCTTAATAATATAAACTCTTCAATAAAAAGACAATGAGTAGCAGACTGGATTTAAAAACAGGATACATCATTTTGCTGCCTCCAAAAAACACACCTGATAACCAAAGATAGAAATTACTTTAGAGTGAAAGGACAGGCAAATATGTTCCAAGCAAATGGAACCAAGAAACAAGTAGGAGTTGCTATTCTACTATCCAACAAAATAGACTTCCAATACAGGTCAGAAGAGATAAAGTCACTTCATTCTAACCAATGGAACAATTCATCAAGAGGACATAACAATTATAAACATGTATGCAGCAAACTCAAATGTACCCAACTTCACAAAAGAAATACTAGACATGAAGCAACAAATTAACCCTAACACACTATACTCTATTTTCACCAGTGGACAGGCCATTCTGACAAGAAATGAACATAGAAATAACAGAGCTAAATGCCATCATAGATCAAATGAACCTAAGAGATATATACACAACATTCCATTTAAAGGTAGAGAGTACATATTCTCCTCAGCAGCCTATGAAACCTTCACTAAAGTAGACCACAAATTGGGAAATAAAGCATCTCTCAAAAAATACTGTAAAACAGTGGATGTGCCCTGGACCTGGAACCGGAAGAGCCAGGAGACTCCTCCCCCAGCTGCTGCTCCTGCTGGCCTTCCCCACTGCTCCCTTTGGCCTGGATATCAAAGATTTGGATGGCAAAGTATTCCAAGATGTTGTCTTCCATAAGTTACAGATATTGAAAGAGAGAATGGGTTAGATGGAGAAACAATTTTTATGTATATGTTCCTTGCTAGTCTTGGATTTCTGGTTGCTGTTGGTCTTCATCGGCTCCTAGACCCTAAAAAGTGCAAGAGACCCATCCAGAAAGTCAAAACGATCT
This sequence comes from Nannospalax galili, assembly GCF_000622305.1. Lineage (NCBI taxonomy): Eukaryota > Metazoa > Chordata > Mammalia > Rodentia > Spalacidae > Nannospalax > Nannospalax galili. The sequence continues at coordinate 1,790,353 of NW_008352653.1, forward strand.
TCGCATGAGTTGGATTCCCCAGGAATCACCAAGAAGGCTGCCCAGGAAGCAGGCACAGAAGAGATCAGTGGGATCTGATGAGTAAATGTTCCTTTGTGCAACAATTCAGTCTGTGATTATCTTTCTCTAATGTTTTTTGGTCTGATGGGAATTAGAGCAGAGAAGCCATATCACCATAGAAGGCAACTACTATTGTGTGTGGACTGAGCAATCAGAATCTGTGACAATAATATTGCTGAAAATGCGCTGCATTCATTTTTCTAAATTTATTTTTTATTTAACCATTAAACTGTGTGTGTGTGTGTGTGTGTGTGTGTGTGTGTGTGTGCGCAGTTGTCTTACCAGAATCATTGTTGAACTATGTAAAACAGGACTTTAGAATACTCAGCAGGGTGCTGTTGACTTTTTCCCTTTTGGTATTTTCTAATTTTTCCCCCCAAGTTCAACGAACATTTGCCCCCAATGTGATTTGAGGCATTCTGCCATGAACTGTTTTAAGGGGATAGTTTGCTTATTCCTTGGAATTGATCAAATCCAAACTGATGGCACAAATTAGCCTTTTGTTCTCCATTACAACTCATATGCTAAAGGCACACGCAGGAGTAGTAGCTGCTTTTTTAGCAACAGAAGGACATGTTTTGGTATTTTGCTGTTGTTTACTGTCATGCACATTTTCAGAAAACTTACCAAATTAATTTAAGGAATTCTGGGATCTTTAGCAACAAAATTGAGAAACACGAAAATTCTGCAGACTTTGGTATATAAATTCTAACCCTATGCCTTTTTTTTTTTTGGTCATTTTGAAACAGGGTCTCCCGTCTCCCTGTAGCCCCAGCTGGCCTGGAACTCACTATGTACACCAGGCTGGCCTTGCACTCACAAAGATCTGCCTGCCTCTGCCTCCCAAGTGCTGGGACTACAAGCGTGTGCCACCACACCTGGTCCCCTATGCCCTTTTTTAAACAAAATAAAATAGTACATTTGTGCAAACTGAGTTGTGTTGTCCCAGGAAGAGCTCTGGAATGATTTCATTTCTTTGTTTTGTTTTGTTGTTTGTTTGGTTTAAGGAGAGAATTTTGTTCTTAGTAGACATATCTTTTCATTCTTTTTTTGGGTGGGGGGTTGAGATAGGGTCTCCCTGTAGCCCTGGCTGGACTGGAACTCACTATGTACACCGTGCTGGGCCTGATCTCACGGATATCTGCCTGCCTCTGCCTCCCAAGTGCTGGGATTAAACGTGTGCCAACATGCCTGGCCAGAAAAATTCTCATGGTCTACAGATCAAGCAGATCAAATTTTAGGGGCAGGAATACATTCCAACTAACCTAATCTACAAGAAGATTAATTGGAAAAATTTAAAGCTGTCATACAGTCTTTTGCTTTTCTTTCTTTCTTTCTTTCTTTCTTTCTTTCTTTCTTTCTTTCTTTCTTTCTTTCTTTCTTTCTCTTTTTCTCTTTTTGAGACAGGGTCTCCCTGTAGCCCCAGCTGTCCTGGAACTCACTATGTAGACCAGGCTGCCCCTGAACTCACAAAGATCCACCTGCCTTTTCCTCCCAAGTGCTGGGATTAAAGGTGTGCGCCACCACGCCCGGCCAGTTTTTCTTTAACCTCATCTTTTTTGGGGGTTTTGGTTATTGGCCTACTTCTTGGTTTTGGCTAAATTCCAAAAATTTGTGGACTTAAGATTTTAGGACCAAAATTAGATTGGTTTGATGAAATCCAATTAGTTACTATTGCCCAAAGTAGTAAATTAAGTTTGGCACCATTGTCAGGCTTGATTAAAAGGAAAGTAAAACGGAGTGTGAGTAGATAAGAGGCTTTTCTCTGCCTTTAAACCATACCCCCCACACGTGTGCACTATGTATACATGGTGTATCTCAGTGGCTCTCTCATTCCTGACCTCTCTTCATTCTTGTCTTCTTTGGTCCAGTGCCCTTGCCACACACATAGGAAAGAAAGCAACAAAATATCGAAACAAAAACTTGCAAGCTGTTTAACATGTGCACCAAAACCAGTAATGATAGAAGTTGTATAATTGTTAATCACTTTGCAAATAGGGGCTGAAATGTCAAATTGCTTATATTTGCATTGCTGGACTATAAACTTTCTATTCCTGTAATAAAAGTGTGTGGGCTTTTAATTGAGCTGTATAATCAGTAGTTTATTTTGAAAAAGTTTTGTGAAGTCTGAGGAACTGCACAGTTTTGGCTTAATGTAATATAAGAGACCCTTCTCATCGTCAAGAAATTTTTTTCCAAAAAAATGCAGTAAAATACAATTCCTTATATTTTATCTGTCCACAATGGAATGAAGCTAGATATCAACAGCAATAGAAGTCACAGAAAATACACGTAGTCATGGAGTTGAATAATACACTACTGAATAATGGCTGGATCGCTGAAGAAATTTTTAAAAATTCATTTTTTTCTAGAACTGAATGAAAATAAAAACACAGCATGTCAAAAATCTATGGGATACAGTAAAGGCAGTCCTTAGAGGAACGTTTATAGTGCCTACATAAAAAAATCAGATAGAGCACAAATAATGATGCAACTTAAGGCTTTAGATAAACAAGAATAAACAACACTGGACTAGTTACCTCCCATTGGTATGATAAAACACCCTAACCAAAACCAAATTGAGGAAGGGTTTATTTGGTTTACATATCCTCATTATAGTTCATCATTAAGTGAGTTAGGGCAGGAATTTAAGGCAGGAACCTGGAAGCAAGAACTGAAGCATGGACTATGGAGGAACACTGCTGCTAGCTTGCTCTCCTGGCCTGTGCTCAGCCTGCTTTCTTATACAACCCAGGTCCACCTGCCCAGGAGTGGCACCACCACAGTGGTGGGCCCTCCCACATCATTCAACTACCATGAAAGTGCTTCACAGTATGATCACAGGCCAGTATAGTAGAGGAAATTCCTCAAGTGAGGTTTCCTTTTCCCAGGTATTTCAAGTTGACAGCAGAAGTCAGCCATGACAAATACCCAATAACAGTAGATGGGAAAAATAATCAGGACCAAAGCAGAAATCAAAGAAATAGAAATGAAAAAAGTAATTAAAAGAATCAATGAAATGAAGAGTTTGTTCTTTGAAAGGATTAACGTGATGAACAAACCTTTAGCCAAAGTAGCCAAAAGAAAAAGAGAGAAAACCCAATATAATAAAATTAGGGTTGCACAGGGTGATACTACAGCAGACACCAACGAAAGCTAGAGGATTGGAAGCACATACTTAAAAATCTTTTGTTTTACTGTATTGGAAAATACAAAAGAAATAAATTAATTTCCTAATGAATATGACATACCAAAGTTCAACCAATAAGAGATAAATATTTAACCAGATCATTACAACCAACATGATTGAAACAGTAATAAAAATGTCCCATCCAAAAAAAATCCCTGGCCAATTTACAGCAAAATTATTTCGGACTTTTAAAGAACTAAAAGTGATGCTTTTTAAACTAATAAATAAGATAGAAGAAAGACTTCTTCCAAATTCTTTTTTACAAAGCCAGTATTACACTGATATTTGAACTAGATAGAGACCCAACAAAAAGGAGAATTATAGAATAATACTTGCAAACTGAATTCAAGAACATATCAAGAAAATCATCCACCATGATCAAGCTGGCTTGATCCCAGCGATGCAGGGATGTTTCAACATATGTAAATCAATAAATGCAATCCACCACATAATAACCTCAAGACAGAAACCATATGATCATTTCATAAGATGCAGAAAAGACTTATGGCCAGTTGTGGATCTCTGTAATAGTCACCATATGTTACAAAAAGCTTCTTTTTTAAAAATAATTTCCACCTCTGCCTTTCCCACTCCTCCCACATCCTTTCACTGCCTCTCAATTTCATGACATCTTCTTTAATTATTATTGTTACATACACACACGCACACACACATATATGTACACATACACACATATATACAACCTACTTAGCCTTTTTAGTGTTGTTTGTATATATATGTTTAAGACTGACCACCTGTCTGGGAGCTTGTCCCTGGAAAAAACCGATTCTCCCTCTCTTAGTAGCTATCAGTTGCTTGTAGCTCTTCATTCAGAGGCTGGACTTGTGAAAATTTCCCCATTCACTTTGGCATGCTTTCAGTATGCAGGTTTTGTTTAGGTAACTCTCTTGCTGAGATTTCATGGGTGCAGCTTCCCCATCTTTTCTGGAAGACAATATTATCAGTGAGTGTTCTGGTACTCTGGCTCTTTCAGTCTTTATGCCCCTTTTTCTGTGATGTTCCCTGAGCCTTAGATGTAGAGGTGGTATTTTAAATGTATCAATTAGGGTTTAGCACTCCACAGTCATGTATTCTGTATATTTTAATCACGTTATGGATCTCTGTAATAGTTTTCATCTATTTAAAAAAACTTCTTTGATGAGGGGTGAGATCTATACTTATCTGTGAGCATAAGGGTATTTGGAATACTGTTAGAAATTATATTGATTTAGGAAAATGGCAGTAGTAGGCTTTCCTTTAGGGTCTATGACCTCTACATCCAATACTCCAGTATTTTTCTAGGTTTACAGTACCAGGCATGAATTTCCTCCTATTGAGTAGGTCTTAAGTCTAATTATACATAAAAGTTCCACCATTGCACCATTGGGGATATATTGCTGGGCTGGTCATTATTGTGGTTCATAGGCTTTATAGATAGGTTTCACTATTCATTGTTTTTCTCCCTTGACAGCTTGCATAACACCTTCTGATACTATTAGAGCTGGTCCTCAGAGAGGAGGCTTATAGATCACAATGAGGTGCTCAGTCCCTATTGATACATCTAAAATGCAACTCCCACACTTGTCTCAGGGAATACTACGGAAGAGGAGGTGAAAAGATCACAAGAGTCAGAGGACCAGGACACATGCTGTTAGTGTTTTTCAGATATGAGAGGGAGGCTGCACCCATAGGGCCTCAACAATAAGGTTGCCTAAACAATACCTGCATAATGACAACCCAAGTTGATATGCCAACATAGATGGAGGAAATTTCATAGGGTCTCATCTCTAGATGAAGACCTACAGGCAATCAATGGCTGCTGAGAGGAGAATCAGTTTTCTCCAGGGACAAACTCCCTGAGAGAAAACAAACACCAAACAACAAGCAACCCAATTAAAAAGCAGAGCATGGAACTAAATAGAGAGTTCTCAAGAGAAGAAATACAAATGGCTGAGAAGTAATTTTTAAGCATTCCACATCCTTATTTATCAGGGAAATTCAAATTAAAACTACTTTGAGATTTCATCTTATCTCAGTCAGAATGGGCAAGATAAAAAACAAATGACAGCCTGGTGTGGTGGTGCACTCCTTTAATCCCAGGCAGAGGCAGGAACTCTGTGAGTTCGAGGCCAGCCTGGTCTACATAGTGAGTTCCAGGACAGCTGGGGCTACAGGGAGACCCTGTCTAAAAAAGAACCCCCCCCCCAAAAGACAACAAATGCTGGAAAGGATGTGGGGAAAAGTGCACACTTATTCACTGTTGGTGGGAGTGCAAAACTGGTGCAGGCACTGTAGAAATGAGTGTGCAGATTTCTCAAAATCTAGGAATAGGTGTACTATATGACCCAGCTATACCACTCCTGGGAATATTCCCAAAGGACTCTACTCTATATCCTACTACAAAGATACTTGCTCATCCATGTTCATTGCTGTTCTATTCACAACAGCTAGTAATGGAAACAGGCTACATGTTAAATGATAAGTGGATAATGAAAATATGGTACATACACACAATGGAATGTTATTCGGATGTAAAGAAAAATGAAATTATGAAATTTGCACGTAGGTGGATGGTATTGGAAATAATCATTGTGAGTGAGGTAACTCAGACCCAGAAAGACAAATGCTACATGTTCTTTTTCATAGGTGAATGCTAGCTTTGGAGTTATAATAGAAGGCAGGAAAATATTAAAGGGGACATGAATTTCAAGGCAAAGGGAGGCACAATTCAGGTAGTGTGAAGGGAGAAAGGTAAATATTGGAACAGAAAGGATTAAATGGAATAGAAGGTAGGGAGCAAGTAGAGGAGGGAATATAGGGAGAGAACTAACAGTAAAGACCTTTGAAAGAGCCATTCAGAAACCTATTACTTTAGAAGCTTAACATATATAAAAGGAGTTTAAGGCGAACCATGCCTGCTGCACTCCATTTCCCACGACCAGCGTGGTCACCTGCTCCTGCCATGGGTCAACAGAAGGAGCTGATGAACTGCTGTGGGGAGATGTTCCACATCTGCTACCAGCTGCTTCACCAGTCGCTGGTGGAGTGCCTGGGGACTCTCATCCTCATGCTTGGATGTGGCTCCATGGCCCAGGTGGTGCTCAATAGGGGTACCCATGGTGGTTTCCCTCGTAATCAACTTGGCCTTTGGCTTTGCTGTTACCCTTGCCATCCTCGTGGCTGGCTAGGTATCTGGAGCCCACCTGAACCCTGCGGTGACCTTTGCCATGTGCTTCCTGGCACGTGAGCCCTGGATCAAGCGGCCCATATACATGCTGGCTCAGACACTGGGAGCCTTTTTGGGTGCCGGGATCATTTTGGGGCTGTACTATGATGCAATCTGGGGCTTTGCCAACAACAAACTTATCGTCTCCGGCCCCAATGGCATAGCTGGCATCTTTGCTACCTACCCTTCTGGACACTTGGACATGGTCAATGTCTTTTTTGATCAGTTTATAGGCACAACCTCCCTCATCCTGTGTGTGCTGGCCATTGTTGACCCCTACAACAGCCCTGTCCCTGGTGGCCTGGTGGCTTTCACTGTGGGCTTTGTGGTCCTGGTCATTGGCACCTCCATAAGCTTCAACTCCAGCTATGCTGTCAATCCTGCCCATGACTTTGGCCCACATCTTTTCACTGCCCTGGCTGGCTGGGGCTCAGAAGTCTTTACGACCGGCCAACACTGGTAGTGGGTACCTATCGTCTCTCCGCTCCTGGGCTCCATTGCTGGTGTCTTCATGTACTGGCTTATGATTAGTTGTTACCTGGAGCAGCCCCCACCCTCCACTGAGGCGGAGAATGTGAAGCTGGCCCACGTGAACCACAAGAAACAGATCTGAGTGGGCAGCAACCATCCCCCACTGCTTTCTCTCTTGAGCATCCACTGACTGTGCGGATCCACTCCCTAAAATCCCCCTTATATCTCTCTTGCAGGCTAAGAAGCTTCCCATAGACCCCACCCTGTTGGATGGCCCCCTCCAGAATTTCCACTAGACTCTGTCCATTAGGACTTTAGGCCCAAGCAGTGGTGGGATATCAGTAGGATCAGGCATACTTTTTATTTCCTGAAGGAAGAGAACATGCAATGTTTTTTTTTTCTTTGTGTGTGTGTGTGTGTGTGTACATGTATGTATGTTCTGGTTTCCCAGACACTCAGGGTAAAGGACAAAGTTTTCAAAAAAGATCCCAGTAGTTCAAGGGAGCCAGGGGAAAGGGAGGTGATAACATCTGTGAGTGAGGAATGCACTAGGGTGTGTGTATTTTTCTCTACCCTTTGGGAAGGAGCTGGGACAAGGGGGCCACAGCTCACATGTAGAGCTATGGGATCCCTGAGCAGGAGCTATGTAGGGCAGGCATTGGGAGAGGGATGAAATCCAGGTTGTAAGTTTGTTTGCTGAGTTTTGTTTTTGTTTGTTTTTTATTTTTCAATTTAATTTTTTATTTTTTGTCTTTTTAAGACAGGGTCTCCTTGCAGCCCCGGCTGTTCTGGAACTCACTATGTAGACCAGGCTGGCCTCAAACTCACAAAGATCTGCCTGCCTCTGCCTCCCAAGTGCTGGGATCAAAGGCATGCACCACCATGCCCGGCTTGTTTGGTTTTTAAATACAACTATATATATATAGAGATGTTACAGTCTTAGGGATAGGGGCAGGGAGACTCCACTTCAGAAAGGGCTTTCCTTCCTTTAGCCCTCTACTCAACAATGCACTCTCGCCTTTTATAAAGAAAAAAATAAAATGTATGCTAAAGCAGTCAATTGTACAAAAAAGGAGTTTAAATGGTGTTACCCTATAGCAGGTTGACAATACCTCCCTTAGACACCAAAGACTATCAAAAAGTTCAGTACTAGGCATGGAGTGCCTCTTTTTGAGTTGTTTATCAGTAGGTACCATATCTCCCCCCAAATATACAGGCTATTGCCATTGCTCTTCATTACCCTCCAGAGCTTGATGGAAAGACCCTATTGTTGATGATATCACAAACTTGAGACATAGGACATGGAGAATCAAGCTGGTACAAACCTGGAAATTTCATCTCTACAGGGTAGATTATATAGTGCTAGAAAGTGCTATGCAAGCTATTGAGGGAGAAAAGTAATCAACAGTTTTACCTAGCTGTGATCTCTGTGAGCTATAAGAATGATGGGCCTGGCAAGATATGCCCACTGCTGGAATAGTGGCATGAATGTTATGGGAGTAACCAACATCTTTCTGATTAAATTTAGGGCCTGCAGCACAAGATGGAATACATGCCTGGTACATTTAATTGAACATAGGTTGTAGGCCCTAGGGGACTGCTTAATGGACATAGTATTAAACCATTCTTAGTACTTATCTTTACATCCACATATTAGTGCATCTTTCAATCTTCATCTGAGAAGCTTCTTTTTGCAGTAGATTCCTGTTAGTACAGAGTCTGTTAACTGGTCAATATGAAGAAAATAAAGAGATGTGAAGTGCTCAGCCCTAAATGGGACACCTATATTACATCCCTCCCTCCCAAGCCTTGGATATCATCACAGAAGAGGGGATAGGAAGATTTTAACAGCCAGAGGTATTGAATGACATCAGTGAGACAGTGGTTTCTGGACATAAGGCTGTTGCACACATGATCTCACAGTGGTTATGCCTGCATGCACAAGATCTGCACAATATCAAGCTAGACAAAATCCCAGCATGTACAGAGGAGGAGGTCATCAAGTCCCATCCCTAGCTGAGATGTTATTGGCAATTGATGGCTGTGGGGAATCAGTTTTCTTCAGGGATGTGGGCCCTGAGAAGCTACCCATGCTCTAGTAGATAACCCTCCACCCACACATATACTGGCAGCACTATGTGGACTCGGTGGGCAAATAAGACTCTAAAGGTCATATTATATACAAAAGAGAGTACATTAAACTGTACAGATAGGGGAGTGGATCTAAATACCATCAAACTGGACTGTAGAGATGGCTCAGCATTTAAGAGCACTGGCTGCTCTTGCAGAAGATCTGGGTTCAAATCCCAGCACCTGCATGGTGAATAACAACCATTTGCAACTCCAGTTCCAGGGGATCTGATGCACTCTTCTGTCCTCTGCAGGCATTGCATGACACAGGTGCACTTACATACATGCAGGCAATACACTTCTATACATAAAATTAAAAAATAAATAAAAAATACCACCAAAGTACATTGCATAAAAATCACCAAAACTCAATAAAAATAAAATAAAAGCCTAAAAAAAGTACATGAAGTTGCAAAGGAAAAGAAGGGTCCTTGTATGTATGATGTCATGCATATATGGAATTCTTAAAGAATAAAATAATAAACATAAGAACTTTCTGGTGGAATATTTATGATTTCTCATGTACAGAATCATATTTGCAAATAGAGATACTTTGACTTTATTTCCTATTTTTGTTCCTGTTATTTGCTTCTCTTGTCTTACTGGTCTACCTAAAATTTCTAGTGCTATATTGAATAAAAGTGGAGAGAGTGGGCATCCTTGTTTTGTCTCTGAGTTTAGTGGAAACCCTTTGAATTTTCCCCATTTAATACAATATTGGCTGTAGGTTTGTCATATGTGGCATTATTATATTGAGATATGTTCCTTCTATTCTGAGTTTCTTCAGGACTTTTTTTTGGTCTTTTTTTGAGACAGGGTCTCCCTGTAGCCCCAGCTGTCCTGGAACTCACTATGTAGACTAGGCTGGCCTTGAACTCACAGAGATCCGCCTGCCTCTGCCTCCCGAGTGCTGGGATTAAAGGTGTGCGCCACCACACTGGCTTCTTCAGGACTTTTAACATGAAGGGATGTTGGAGTTTTTCAAAAGCCTTTTCTGCATCTATTGAGATGACTGTGATTTTTGTCCTTCAGTCCACTTATATAATTTATGGCAGTTATCGATATATATGTATATATTGAACCATTCCTGTATCTCTCAACCATACCCAACTTGATCATGGTAAATCATTTTTACATGTGTTCTTCAATTCAGTTTGCATGTATTTTGCTGAGAATTTTTGTGCCTAAATTCACCAGGGAAATTAATCTATGATTTTCTTTTTTTTATTATGTTTTTTGTGCTTTTGGTATTAGGGTAATTTAACCTTCATAAAAACAGTTTTGTAGCCAGGGGTGGTGGTACATGGCTTTAATCCCAGCACTTGGGAGGCAGAGAAGCAGGTGGACCTCTGTGAGATCAAGGCCAGCCTAATCTATATAACAAGTTCTAGGCCAGTTGGGGCTACAGAGATATCATGTTTCAAAAAAAGAAAAAGAAAACCCAATTTAAAAAAGAAACAAAAAACTCAAATAGCTTTATAATGTTCCTTCCTTCCTTTTCTATTTTATGGAATGGTTTGAGAAGCACTGGTTCTTTGAAGGCTGAGTAAAATTTACTTGTGAATTCGTCTAGGCCTGGACTTTTTTTAATTGGGGATTTTTTTGAAAAATTAAAAAATTACCTTTAGTGTGTATACGTGTGTATGTGTGTGTGTGTGTGTATGCATGTGTGCTTACACACATATGACATAGACCATGTGTTGAGGTCAGAAGAAAACTTTCAGATGTTGGTTTGCTCCTTCAACCATGTGGATCCCAAATTCAGGTCATCAGGCTTCACTTGACATCAAATACCTTTACTCACTGAGCTATCTTGCTGGTGCTACTTGGGAAGGTTTTTGTACTTTGTTTGAGACAGTGTCTCCCTATGTAGCCTTGGTTGTCCCAGAACTTGTTATGTAGACCAGGCTGGCCTCAAACTCACAGAGATCCAACTGCCTCTGCCTCTTGAGTGCTGAGATTAAAGGCATGCACCACCACACCTGGATTACTTGTGAAATTTTAAATTACTCTTTCAATTTCACTGCTTGTTATAGATATGTTTAAATTGTTTTTCTCAGTTTGGTTTAATCTTGGTAGGTTATTTTTATCTAGAGATTCATTCATTTCTTTTAGATTTTTTCCAATTTAGTGCAATATGTTTTCAAGGTAAGTCCTAATGATTTTCTCAATTTCATTGGTGTCTGTTTAATGTCTCCCTTTTCATCTCTAATTTTACTGATTTGGGTCTTCTCTTTCTTTCTTTTGGTTAGTTTGGCTAAGAGTTTGTCAGTCTTGTTTATCTTTTCAAAGAACCAAACTTTTTGTTTGTTTGGTTTTGATGTCTTTTGAGACAGAGACAACCTTGCAACCTCCTTGCAACCCCAGCTGGCCTGGAACTCACAGAGATTTTCCTGCCTGGCTAAGAATCAACGTTTTATTTGATTATTTGTATTGGTTTTTTTATGGTTTCCATTTAATTAATTTATGCCTTGATCTTAATTGTTGGGAGCTATTAATCCATTATGTACATAAGCTGTGGCAGGCTTGTTTCCTGAGTTTGCATTTTGCACACCAGTACCTAATCTGCCAAATCAGGAGGAATGTGTTTATATGGTGGAGCTCACAAAACAAGTATTTGACCACACCTTGACCCTCAGATACAGGTGGGAAAAACAGCTGTTGAAACTAATTGAGTTCTTCTGTATAAAAAGGTGGAGCTGAACTAAACCGTGGCTGCAGTCTCTACTGACAGCCCTCCCAAGTATCTTTTCTGCCTCTTGTTTTTTCTTTCAATCCTCACTCCCCCTTTCAGGTACTGTCTATCTTGGCTGGCTGGCACTGGCAAGTGGCGCCCGGAAGAGGGACCTGAAAAGTAGGGGAAAAAGTGAAGGACACCGCTGGAGAAATTGAGTGCACTCGGTAAGATTGGGGAGAGGTGAGTATTTATCTTGGGAGAAGATGGGGCAAGGAAACAGTCACTCGGTTTTTGTAAGGAATATGCTTGGGGCCCGAGGAGCAAAGGCTGAGACTAAAAAGGAGAATCCGATAAGCTGCTGCTGGGATAAAAGTAAAACCAAACCTTCTGCTCCACCAGAGCCAGCTCCATTAGCCTTGCCACCCTTTTGTGAGGACCCCCATCTGGGGCTAGAAGAGGGATCTCTTGACCCTGAGGCTGTCTGCCCTAGGAGAGGAGACGGTTGAGTACGATCAGGAGACATGTCCACCTCTAACTGCTTTGCCTGATCACTGGGAAATTAAGCAATTAAGGGCAGAGTTAGACGCTGTGAAGAGGGAACTGTTTAAGAACAAAGAGAAAAGAATTAGGACTACCCCAACACCCTCTATCATGGTAGGATTAGAGCCTCCTCCTCCAAGGCCACCGAAGGCTGTTGCACCTCCCACGATTGCCATGGCCCAGGAGCCTTCAGCAAGAATCTGGTACCCGCTTAGAACCTTGCAATCTCCACTACGACAGGCCATTGGGGCCGCGGTAGAAAGAGGAGAGTCAGTGCATGGATTTCAGGTCTTCCCAGTTTCTGAGAAAGTTGATCAGCAGGGCAACAGGGTGCAGTCTCATGCGCCTGTGCCTTTTAAGCAGCTTAAGGAACTAAGGACTGCCTCTGCTCAGTATGGTCCTACTGCCTCCTTTACCCAGGCTATGTTGGTATTTACTGATGGTTCTTCTAATGGACACGCAGCTTATGTGATTTATGGGCAAAGTTATTCTTTTCAAACTCCCCCTGATTCAGCACAGGTAGTGGAACTTTGCACTGTAGCTGCAGTGTTCCAGCTTCTGGCCTCAACACCCTTCAATCTCTATACAGATAGTCATTATGTAGCTCGAGCTCTACAGGAAATTGAAACAGTACCTTTTATTGAAACGAGGAATGTTCAAATTTGTTTGCTATTAAGACAAGTGTAAAATAGTATTAAATCTAGAAAATATCCTTGCTATATAGGACATCTCAGAGCGCATAGTGGTCTTCCTGGGCCACTAGCTTTGGGGAATGCCTTGGCAGATAAAGCTGCTCAGCTTATAGGGTTGACTCAGGTAGAGCAAGCTACAAATTCTTATGCCATTCATCACCAAAATAGCCAAAGTTTGAGAAAACAATTTCATATTACTAAGGAAGCTGCAAGACAAATTGTGCGACAATGCTCATCTTGTCCTCAAACACAAATTGTTCCTCATTATGGGGTTAATCCTAGAGGGCTGAAGCCTAACCAATTGTGGCAAATGGACATTACTCATGTTGCAGATTTTGGCAGGCAAAGGTATGTACATGTTACAATAGATACATTTTCTGGCTTTATTATGGCTACTGTGCAAACAGGGGAAGCCGCAAAAAATGTTATAACTCATTGCTTGATTTGCTTTTCCATAGCTGGGATTCCTAACGTTATAAAAACAGATAATGGCTCTGGCTATACCAGTCAGGGGTTCCAACATTTCTGTTTGCAATTGGGCATTGAGCATAGAACTGGGATACCGTATAACCCACAAGGACAAGGTATAGTGGAAAGAGCTCATGGTGCTTTAAAAACACAATTACAAAAAATAAAAAATGGGGAGTTATATCCCCAGACACCAAGTAATCTTTTACATCATACTCTTTTCATTTTAAACGTTTTGAATTTGGATAAAAATGACTGCTCTGCAGCAGATAGAATGTGGCACCCTCAGTCACAGGATACCTACACCCAAGTCAGGTGGAAGGATCCTTTAACTGGACAATGGAAAGGCCCCGACCCTGTATTGATATGGGGAAGAGGGCATGTTTGTGTTTTTCCACAGGATGTGGATGGAGCCAGGTGGCTGCCAGAAAGGCTGGTGAGGTTCGCCGGACAAGTGCCAAAGAAAAAGAAGTAGAAAAGAACGATGAGGCGACAAACATGGCTGATGATGATCCCGCAAGTGATCTTGGCTGAGTTATACTGGACTTATGTTCCTGATCCACAGTATTGCACCCTGCGATATGGGAGGAAAAAGAGATAGTAGTGACTGTGAATGACTCTTGGTTAATTGCTCAGCCTGCTTTAAAATGCCTGATGATGCAAGTGGCGATGAATTTTTATTTTGGATTGGGAAGCGGGTTGCCTATTTGTTTTGTTAAAGATGATAAGTCCGGGTGTGTACAAGTAGATGACTGTGTGCTTATGGGACGAAGTGGATACTGTACCAATGTCAAAGTGTTATTGCCAAGAGATAATAGAGTAGAGAAAAAAAGTCTCCACAAGCATTTCCACCCTGTAAGCAGCGGCAGATATTCTAAAAAGGTTGAGAGCCATCTTACCATTGTGGTCCTATGGTTTAGTGGGACTTGGCATGCTTTTCCTCCTGTCTTTGTTTTCATCTGGTGGCAGTAAAGTTATTTATGAAATCCTGTGGCAAGTCAAGGCAGCTGTGCATGATATGAGATTGCGCTCCCTCCCCTAACAGAGGCCGGTAGTCAAAGACGGGTAAGATCTTCTGGGAGAAAGTCAACCTAAGACAGGGTGTAGCTGATGGAAGCTACATGCCGATGACGGTTAAGGCTTTACTCTAGCAGAAGACAACCTAAGACAGGCACGGTCCTTCTGTCCTAGATATAGCATAATCTGGGGTTATAAAAAATAAAGAAGGGGGAGATGTTGGGAGCTATTAATCCATTATGTACATAAGCTGTGGCAGGCTTTTTTTCTAAGTTTTTGTTTTGCAAACCAGTACCTAATCTGCCAAATCAGGGGGGATGTGTTTATATGGTGGAGCTCACAAAACAAGTATTTGACCGCTCCTTGACCCTCAGATACAGGTGGGAAAAACAGCTGTTGAAACTGAGTTCTTCCGTATAAAAAGGGGGAGCTGAACTAAACCGTGGCTGCAGTCTCTACTGACAGCCCTCCCAAGTATTTTTTCTGTCTCTTGTTTTTTCTTTCAATCCTCACTCCCCCTTTCAGGTACTGTCCATCTTGGCCGGCTGGCACAGGCACTTAATAATTTCTTTCCATCTACTAATTTGAAGGTTGGCTTGTTATTCTTTTTTTTCAGGGCCCTAAGGTATATCAAATTATTTGAGGGCACTCTGATTTATTTTTAAAAGATTGTTTTTATGTGTATGTGTGTGTGTGTGTGCATTTGTGTATGTATGCCACATGTGTGTGGGTGCTTGCAGAGGCCAGAAGAGCATGTTGGATCTCCTAGGGCTGGAGTTACAGGTGGTTGTGAGTCATAGGACATGGGTGCCAGGGACCTGAACTCAGGTCCTCTGGAAGAGCAGCAAGTACTGTTAACTGCTGAGCCATCTCTCCAGACCCTCCTTTTTGATTTCTTCAAGGACTCATTCCTTATTCAGTAGTGTGTTGTTTAATCTCCAGGAGTTTGTGCATGTTCTAGGATTTCTCTTATTTCTGATTTATAGTCTCATTCCATCATGGTCAGATAGGATACAGGAATTATTTCAGTTTTCCTGTATTTGTTGAGACTGGCTTTGTGTCCTAATCTCTTCTGGAGAAAGTCCCATGGGCTGCTGAGAAGAAGGGTGCATTCTGCAATGTTTGGGAGGAATGTTCTGTAGATGTCTATTAAGGCCTTTTATCTGTGATATCATTTAATTCACTTATTTCTGTTTTCTTCTGTTGAGAAAACCTGCTGATTGGTAAGAGTGGGTTATTGAAGTCAACCACTGCTGTTGTGCTGGGGATAATCTATACTTTTTACATGTGATAATATTCATTTTCTAAAATTTGGTGCTTGTGTTTGGGGTATGTCGCCCGAATTCCCTCTGGGTCTCCTGCTGCTATCAAGCAAACCATATAACATGTCTTTATGTGCATTTATTAACTTACAAAGGAACAAGTATCCAGTGCCTAGCCCCATGCCCCGAGCCTCAGAGCCCACCATATAAGACCGCGCCACACCCATAGTCACAGCTAGCATTCGCTCATGTCTCCAAGGCCAGCCATCTCACCCCAGGTCCACAGAGTCAGTCCATTCTGTCCCTGAGCTGCTGCGCGGCTGGTTGCACGTTCCCCACCTACCCAGCTCGTGGTTTCCATCCCAAGATGGCTCCCAGCCACACCTAAGTAGTCAGCGCTCTAACCCTTGGAGGAATTAGCCAATTGGGAGACAGACATATATATTTAGAATTGTAATCTTCTTGATGACTCCTTCGTCAGTATGAAATGACTGTATCTTTTCTCATTTGTTTTGGATTGAACTCTATTATATCAGATATCAGAACAGTGACCCCTGCTTGCTTCCTAGGTGCATTTTGTTTGAGATACCTTTTTTTCCATCCCTTCACCCTATAGTGAGATGTATTTCTTGGAGGCAGCAAATAGATGTTTCTTACTTTTTGATCCAGTCTACTAGTCTGTGTCCTTTGATTAGAAATTGAAATAATGGTCAGCTATTAGTGAATTGTATGTATTGATTCCTGCTATCTACTGATTTTGTAGTGTTTGGTTTTTACCTCTCTTGCTTAACTATTATTCTAAGATGGCTTATTCTTTCCTGTGGCCTTATGGGTGGAGAATGAGGAGTGAGGAGAGGTGGGGGAGCAGGAGGGAGGTGGGTTGTTGTTGCATGTGGGTGCTAGATCTTGGCTTGTCTGCTCATGGCTGCAGTGATGGTGACTGGGGCTGGCTGTGTGATGGTAACTAGGCCAGTGGTGGCAGTGCCTGTTCAGAACTCTGGGACATACTCTCCACTCCTGCAATGAATTGAGCTCGCCATAGAGTTTTTTTTTTTAATTAAACTATTTATTTATTTATTTATTTATATTTGTCTTTTTTGAGACAGGGTCTCCCTGTAGCCCCAGCTGACCTGGAACTTGCTATGTATACCAGGCTGGCCTCAAACTCACAGAGATCCTCCTGTCTCTGCCTTCCAAGTGCTGAGACTAAAGGCATGTGCTACCACGCCTGGCTGATTTATTTTTATTTTATGTGTATAAGTGTTTTGCCTGCATGTATATAAGCACATCATGAGCATGCATGGTCCATGGAGGTCAGAAGAGGGTGTCAGATACCCTAGAACTAGAATTAAGGATGGCCGTGAACCACCATGTACATGCTGGGAACTGAACCCAGGTCCTCTGAAAGAGCAGCCGGTACTCTTAACTGCTGAGCCATCTATCCAGCCCCTCCACGGAGGTTTTTATTTGTCTTATGTTTTTCATTTCCAGCATTTCAGATTGTTTTTTCTTCAGTATTTCTCTCTCTTTGTTGAATTCTTTCTTGTACCATATTCTTTATTTCAATCAGCTGTTTGTGTTCTCAGGAGCTTATTTTCTTCTTTGAACATACTAATAATCAACCTTTTGCGTTCTTTGAGATTTCATCTAACTCACTATCATAAAATAATATTACTATAGGACTTGTAATTTTGGAGGAGTTATGTTGTCTTGGTTTTTTGTGTTTCTTATGTTACTGCATTGGGATTTATGCATTTGGTGTTAGTTCGTTGCTTGTTTTCTTTTTCCTTTTTTCTTTCTTTTTTTTTGAGACAGGGTTTCCCTGTAGCTCCAGCTGTCCTGGAACTCACTAGGTAGACCAGGTTGGCCTCGAACTCACAGATATCCACCTGCCTCTGCCTCCCAAGTGCTGGATTAAAGGAGTGTGCCACCACACCTGGCCCGTTTTGTTTTGTTTTGTTTTGTTTTTTAAATCAGCTATATCCTTTCAGTTGAAGTGGTTGCAATGTTCACAAGGGATCTGGATGTGGCAGAGTTGAGTGTGTAGTTCAAAAAATAGTTCCTCAGTCCAGGAGCTCATGGTGCCTGGTATAAACTATATTGTTCCCTGAATAGGCTATTAACTGTGAGAGCAACCACAGCTACTTGATATTATCACTATGAAGATGTTATACTACCCAGTTAGTTACAGTGGCCCCTTTGACGTCAGTAAATGTTGAATGATAAACAACCAAAGACAATATGTAGTATACTCATATTTTAGTTAATAAAGTTATGAGTTTGAGGGAAGGTGGGAAAGGATAAGGATTAAATATTAGGTCAACTTTGAAAAGAAAATTATCAAGGCGGGTAAAATAGCTAGGAAAGAAAAGCTGAGATACTGTTAGGATCCACATATTTGAAAGATCATTAGAGTTATGAAAGGTTATAATTAAGTGTAAAAGGAGGAGATAAGGATGAGAGAAAGAAGAAAAGACAGGAATAAAGGGAAATATTTGAGGTGTGGCTGAGGAGTAAAGAATGCCTTATAGTAAACTAGATGGAGAGAAAAACCTGAAAATATCTAAATGAGCAGTATACAGACAAAAGCAAAACTGTCACGAGACACATATGCAAGAGTAAAAATTAAATATTAGAAAACAAGAGATAAAAAATACTTATGGCATGAATTGCTGACAAAGTAGTGCTGAGTTGAACTGTGAAGTTCTCAGGTCCCTCTGCCTCTAGTAGGTTCCACATGGTACTGTATGGCTGAGGGGAGAATGGGAGCCATTTGTCTCTGTAGCCTCAGTGTTCATGGGGTTCTGGTATGTGGGGCAAAGGGAGTAAGTCCTTTCCTGGTGGTTCCCTCTGACTCCTGCAACCCACCATGGTCTTTCTTAGTCCTGCAGACCTGGTGTATGAATCTCTTGCAGTTTCTCCTGTTGTCTCCTTTATTCAGCAAGCTGGCAGGCTGAGGTGAAGAGGGCCAAAACCTTAAGAATTACGTCCTTTGAGGAATGTAATTTAGAAAGCCACAGACTTATATATCTACCCTTTGTAAAGACAACTAAAATGTGACTCTCTCTTGAGAAGCCTGCCCAAGTATTGGGAAGTGTAGTGTCTTTTTCCTATATGCCTGTCTGAATAAGCTCTCTAACTTTGCTTCAGTCTAGCTCATCCTGAAATTCTTTCTGTGTTGTAGTCAAAGATCTGATTTTACCTGAGCGGACATATCTAAGGGGGAAAGGCACTCCTCAGGATGCTGGGAGCTATGGATGGGTTTTGTCTTCCTGCTGCCATGGGCAATATTGCCATTATAAATACAAAATTTCAGAGGAAATCCTTGATGTCCTAGTTGATGCCTAGTGATTCAGACAAAGGGTGGTGTTTTTTGTTTTGTTGCTTCTTGTTTTTCATGTCATTGTGAACTCATGTTTGGAAATATATTTGATGTGTTTCAATCTGTTTTACCTTTATTTCTATTACTGTGATAAAACATTCTGACCAAAAGCAATTTGGGGGAGTAAAGTTTCATTTGGATTACATGTCCAGGTTATTATCCATCACTGAGGAAAGTCAGGGAAGGAAATCAAGCAGGAGCTGAAGCAGAAACCATGGAGGACTTGGCCCCCACTTCCTAACCCACCCAGTTCCTGACATAGACAAGCAAGGGCCTGCAGGGTTTGAACACTCAGTCTGAACTTCCTGGTCTTCCCGCCTTCCACTGCAGATAGTTTAGAGTCCTTCAGGCCCTAAGCTCTCAATCTCCACTTTTAAGTTCACCCAGCTCCCTCCACTAAAAGATCAGGGCCTCTCAGGCCCTGACCACTGGGCCCACATTTACCTTGTCCGACCAGCTCCTGGTGATGACCAGTAAGGAGTCTCCGACAAGTAAAGAGTTCCTGAACCTGAACTGCCTGCCCACACTTCTGCAGTTCCCCTAGCTCCTGTTACTGACAGGCAAGCAATCCCCAGACTGTCAGCCCCAGGCCCACATTCCCACACAACCAACTCCAAACACCCAAATCTCAGCACAAACACAGAACTAAGCATAAAAATCCAAGACAACATGTGTCCTCCAAAAATTACTAATCCAATAATAATAGGCCCCAATGAGAATGACTTCAAAGAACTTTCAGATGAAGAATTGAAAAGAATAAAACAATTCAAAGAAGACAGAAACAAATGAAGTAAGGAAGTCTATACAAGATATGAAAGTTGAATTCAATGAAGAGTTATAATATTGAAGAAAAGCCAAACTGAAATGATGCTGGAAATGAAAAACACAATAAGGCAAATAAAAACCTCAGTGGAAAGTCTTACCAATAGAATGGTTCATGTAGGAAACAGAGAATCTAGACTGGAGGACAAAGAGGAGGAATTGGATCACTTAGTAATGACCAATGAGAAATTTGACAAAAAATGAACAGAACATAGGAGAGCCCTGGGATACCATGAAAATACCTAACCTTTAAATTATGGGAATAGAAGAAGAAGAAGACGTAGAATATATTTTCAGTAAAATCACAGATGAAATTTTTTGACACCTAGAAAAAGAGATGCCCATACAACTACAAGAAACCTGCAGGACTCCAAATAGAAACAGAAAAGAAACTCCCTAAGACACAGTATAGTTAAAACATTAAAAACATGGCAGATGAGGAGGTGGAGGGATTGTGAGAGTCAGAGGTGGTGGATGACCATAGGGGTTCAGAATTCTCCAGACAGCTGGCCAGTTACTCATACAAACTCATAACAATGTTGACAGCATGCACAAGTCCTATGCAAACTCGAGTTGGATGAACCCACATTGGAGAACATTTGGGGATTCAAGTTAGACTCTCTAGGCTTTATTACCCAGAGAAAATACATTGAATTAAGTGTGTGTGGGGGAATGCAGGGAGGTGTGGATGGGAGAGGAGATATAAATGCCATCAAATTATATTGTCTGGAAATCGCAAAAATTCAATAAAAATTCTAAAAAATGAATATATATATATAAAACATTTAAAACACTGAATAAAGAAAGAATATTGAAAGCTACAAAGGCAGGTCCATCAGAATAACTCCAATTTTTTTAAACAGAAACTTTGAAAGCCAGAGGGCTTGAAAAGATGTGTTCACAGTTCTGAAAGACCACAATTGTCAACCCAGACTATTATACTCAGCAACGTTGAAGGAAAAATAAAAACTTTCGATGAAAAAATCAGATTAAAGGAATTTATGACTTACTAAGCCAGCTCTACAGAGGATACTGGAATGAATATGCCAGTCTAAAGAGAATGATAAATACATCCAAGAGGTCACAGGTAATGAATAAAAAATATCAGGACAGTTAATCAAAAGAGATCTGAGGAGGCTGGAGACATGGCTCAGCAGTGGTTAAGAGCACAGGTTTGGTTCTCAGAACCCACATGATAGCTAACAACCATCCATAACTGCAGTTCCAGGGTGCACTTACATACATGCAGGCAATATACTCATACACATAAAATAAAAATAATAAGACAGCTTCCTGGAGCCTGTAGCTTGCCTGGGTAAGTTTGGCTGCTGTGCCCACTGTGCCTTGACTCCCCCAGCCTCATTCACCCTCCCAACTCCTCCACCCCATCTCTCCTCCTAGCAGGGGGCCTGGCACATTTCCTTTCTTGGCACTCCAGACCTCCGGACTGACCTCTTGGCTCAAACTCTCCACTGCTTCCTGATACTTTGCATCCAGACCAAACCAATTCCTCCCTCTAGCCCCACCTCCCTTTGCATCTCTGGACGGCCCAGCTCTGCACCTTGACTCCCCAAGACTCGTTCACCCTCTCAGCTCCCCCACCCCATCTGTCCTCTTAGCAGGGGCACTGGCCCATCTCTTGTTGTCACACCCCAGAGCCTTGGACTGACCTCTTAGCTCAGAATCCCCACTGCTTCCTGATCCTTTGTGTCCAGACCAACCCAATTCGTCTTTGTAGTCCCCAGGAGCCTCAGGGCCTCTTCTTGTCCCCACCTCCCTTTGAATCCCTGGGGGCCAGCATCTTTCCTGGGCTCTGCTCCCAGGCCAGCCCAGCCCTCAAATTCCTAAGGCCAGCATCTTTCCTGGAGGGATCCAGACCTTAGGAGAAAGCCTGAGAGCATCTGATTCTCATCCGATTTGGGCCTCTGTGGGAACTCCTGAGCAGCAAGATGAAAGCAATTTGGCCACTACAATATAAAATCAAAAGAGAGAAACTGAAGCCTATACCAATCAGCTTTTCATGCCCAACAAGCAAATGACAGAGGCACATAAAGTTTACAAAAAGAAGCAGACAAACTCAACAAAGGAAGGCTTGGGTCTCACACAAGAATCAGAATCTACAGAAGAAATCCACATGTCGAAGTCACAGAGAAAAAATAACATGAAAAATCAAAATAATATATCCCCACCAAGTACCATCAGTCCTCTAGCGGAGTACAATGAGAACCCCCTAGAGACAATGCAGGACATGGAACTCAAAAGAACAATTATAAACATGATAAAAGAATTCAGTGAATTTAAAGAACACACAAAAAAAGAAATCAAAGAACTGAAAGAAGATAGGGACAACTTCTTAAAGAATTCAGAATAGAGTTAGAAATATTGAAGAATATTCAGGCTGAAATGAAGAAGGAAGTGAAACAGTAAGCCAATTAGAAATGACAGGAGAAAGCCTCATCAATAGGATGAATGAAATGGAAAATAGAATATCAAGACTGGAAGATAAAGTGGATGATTTAGACCACTCAAGCAAAGATTATGAAAAATTTAAAAAAACACAAGAATTTAAGAAAACACAAGAATGGAATTGTGTGACACCATAAAAAGACCAAACTTATGAACACAGGAAGGAGAAGAATCTCAGGATAATGGTATGGACAAGATCTTTAACAAGATTGTGGAAGAAAATTTCCCAAAATTAAAGAAAGATGTGCCCATACAAATAAAAGAAGCTTATAGAACATCAAATAGACAGGACCAGAAAAGAAACTCTCCATGGCACATCATAGTAAAAACACTAAACGTACAGAACAAAGAGACAATACTGAAAGCTGCAAAAGAGAAACAAGTCACATAAAAAGGAAAACCCATCAGAATTACAGCTGACTTTTTAGTGCAAACTATGAAAGCCAGAAGAGCCTGGACCAAAGTATTCCTATTCCCAGTTCTAAATGACCATACATGCCAACCCAGATTAAATTACCCAGCGAAAATGTCTACTATCGTCGAAGGGGAAAGAAAAACCTTCCATAACATAAACAGGCTGAAAGAATTCATGCCCACAAAACCAGCCCTTCAGAGAGTTCTTGAAACAATACAAAGAGCTGAAGAAAGGAACGACTATACCCAAGGGTTTATGGAAAGAAATTTAATGAAGGTATAACTATGGAAATGCACAGCTACACCAAGA